>NC_083645.1:1200000-1800000 GCF_963576545.1 Limanda limanda | reverse complement strand
CCAGTTGAAGACATTCTACATGTCTAAGTTTCATTGGGCAAAAAACTGAACCCAAAGTTGTGTCGACTGTGCCGACAGTGTGTGATTGATGTGTAATACAATATGTGTGATGGAGAAAGTGCTGCACAGATGTGCTGTATGCATGTGTGTGAAGGAGTGAATTGCAAAACCTGCACTGCGAAGCACTTTGAGCGGTTATCATGAAAAGCATCGTATAAAAAAGACAGTACATTTGCGTGTGATTTTGATATATTACTCATTCATGTATCTATGCATAAATGCACATATCTGTATTTTTGCTTTAACCTCCTGTGTTAATCTTACCTGAACATGTTTTTTGTTTATGTGTATGTAATTCCAGTCGCAGCCTTTTTTCCTCTCAGAGAGATGCGACAAGAGGGTTATTGATGGACCCAGGTCCGTGCTCATTTCCATTCTGCCTGCTCCACACCTTGCCATGTTACTTTGCTATATTCTCATTAGCTGATTTGCATTTCTTTGTTGACAGGCCATGTAAAGATCCTGGGCTGTTTGTGCATCTGTGGGTTGTGTAGTGTGAAAGATATACAACACCTCCCACTTTATGCAAGTCCCTCATAAATTGTGCAAACAGAACACTTGTGCGTGTAGGGGTAGGAGCCTGTATAGTCCTGTTAGAAATTAATTGAGCGTCACTTTAAGAATCTGAGACTGCTTGTTGATAAAGTGAAAGGATGGATCGCTTTGTGTGTTACTTTAATGGATGGGAGCCTCATAAAACACTAAATTGTACTCACAGAAAAGCTGCAGTTAATGCTCCTTTGCTGTAGCGAGTGTGTGTGTATACATACTGTATGCATATGTACAGTGCATTCAGTTGAAATGAGAAAACCAATTGTAACACTGTTGCACGTTTGTATTGGCAACTTGATGCTGTGCTGTGAGGAAGTTGGTTCTGATGAAGGCGTTGATGGGGCTGATGGTGTCGACACTGATAAAAGTGAAAATAATGATTGCGATGATGAAGATAAGACTGGTGATGGTGATGAGGACACAGATGATGGCACCAATCGTAGTTTGAGGCTGTGTGTGAACATGTATGTGTGGAACATCTTTAACCTTCCCCCAACAGGATTTGAAGCCTTGTTCTGTACCGCCTGCCTAAAGGAACACACACAGACACACTTGCACTCTCACTCATTAGTACGATATCTCTCCTACCATTTCCAGTTGTCAGTGTGACAGCTGGGGTGTTTTTGGTATCCTGGCCATGCCTACAGACACTGTCAGTGTGGATCACACCCTAACGCTGATGGCCTCCCAACACCCACCGACCAACTCTTCACTCTCCACCACCAGTTACCCCTCTCCCCTCCCAATTTGGATTTTTTTGACTAAAAGATAAATATTCTGGGTGAAAATCTGGTTATACAAATACAAATTGCATCGTAGAAGTTAGTTAGTTAGTTGCCAGTTTTTTCAACACTCCTTTTTTCTAGAACACCTTGGACCAAAGTATTTCTGTCCTGAGACCACACAGCAGTGTTTGCTATTACATTAAATTCACAGTAAAAAATGAATAAATATCCTTATCAACATACTGTAGCTTTAAGAATTTAACATCCTTCTGGCTCTTCTGTAAACTCGGCGGCTCAAAGGAGTCGGATTACTCCTGTTTTTTTAATGATGAAAAAAAGGAAAGGAATAACTCATGAAATGCACATTGTTATAAAACAGCCTCATACAATATTTAGATTTATATTGAGTTTAACGGTATTGAGTGAAAAACAATAAAACTCACCGTTTCTAAAGTAAATTAACTGCTTAAGTTGAGGCAATAATGAATAAAAAGTGTGTTATGTATGGTAAATCTATATAGTTTATTCTTACTGTAAACTGCTGGTCCCATACCCTCTTTTTGCTGCAGTAAACTCATTTGGATGGATTGGAGCATTTAACATAAGGTATTTTAGTATCACTAGAAAAGACTTCTAGCACATCTTCCATGAGTGTTTTGTCTTTTTCAGCAATAATGGGATACATCTGAAGATATACAATCAATACGCTAGAATATAAAGTAAACAAGTACTGGTCATTAAATTGAATCTTCCAGGCCAAGTATAATCCATATACATTACAGTCACATGACTCAGGCACGGGCCTGCAGCATACTTGACTTCATGGATAAATATAGCTGGGTGTCATCTCCGTAGCTACAGAAATGTATGTGAAAGTTTTTCATAATATCGCATGAGGGAAGCATTTTTTTAAGTGAAAAAGTAAAGGTTTCAGTAGTAAACCCTGTGGTACTTCATGTGTAACTCACTATCTATCCATTAAGTAAGTAGTGCATCGGATTTAATCCAAATAACATGTTCAAGTCTGTTGTGGTAAACAGAAGCCTATGTGTTCCTGTGAAGTAAAGTTCTAACATCACATGATTTCAGAAGTCGATGTGATCCGGACTGTTTCTTTCACATATGAACGAAGCATAACATTCTCCATTCAGACTTGTCAGCAACAACACACAATTGTGTGGAGCGTTCAGGCGAGGGTTTGAGGCAGAATATAATAAATCACTCTTGGAAGAACCTGTGTTATTGTTTACTGCACATTCACACAACCATTGCCAGCTCTTGGATCTCGTGTGAATGGCATACTGAGGTAAATTTATTATTTTGTTTTTTTCCCCTATTTGCGTTTGTTGTATGTTAGAGATGTCATCAACACGCCCATCAGAGTGAATCCGGAGAAGCTCCTGGTGTATTCTTATATAGGCTCATTCGGACATTATTCATAGCTATTACTAGGGAGCTGGTAGGAGGAACTCCAGAGATTTTCCACAGCAACAGACTCAGACATGTTTGTTCTCTCATTAAGCCCCTTCAGAAAATTTCAGGAGATTAAATGGAGTTCAGTGCATGTCTGAAAGCAGCTTTAGACCAATTCCATTAATGGTAAAGGCAACAAAGAACTGAATGCAGTGCCCCCTAAATGTGTTGTCACTGAAAACAATGTGCTGGACATACCTTTAACAGATAATATTGAATTGTGTGTCCAATTGTTCATACCATTGTGTTGTCAGTTAGCTATTATTTGCCATTTTTACTGAAATTATATTGATTTATAGACATCATTTTTCCACGTACATAAATGTATTGGATTATTTCTGATCTTTAGATTATATACTGAATTGAGTAGGTCATTATAATGCCTATTAAAAAACACTTGATTTTGACAAAACATGTATTAAGGTGTGGTATTGATAATTTCATCTACTGTCATCAGCTGTCATTTTGTTAACGTGTGTGGTGTAAAGCAGATGTGGATGGATGTGAGGATGTATGAACACATGCCATTCACAAAGCTCAGGCGAGAAAAGAGTGACAGCGGAATAGAGAAAAAACTGTGATTCCATTTTTGTCAACTGACTGTTAATGATAGAAACTTGGTTAATTGTTTTATAAAAATCGGACAGATTGGATTGAGGAAAATGAGAAGCGAGAGTAAAGGAAGATAACTGATAAAGAAAAAGTGACACCGAAAAAGAGATGATTGAGGACAATTTGTGGAGTAGAGAGAGAGAGAGAGGAATTGGGCTGTTTTTGAAGAGTACAAAGTTAGTTCTGTAGCATGTGGGAGGGATCAAGGGTAGAGATAAAGGAGACTGAGAATAGACAGGTAAGACAGAGGAAAGACAGCGGGATGAAAGCAATGAGAAGGTTTTTGTTGTACAATGCCATTATTTGCTGGATATACAGTGAGCTGCTGACAGTGTGTGTTTTCTTGTGATTCTAACAAAACCAAGTTATTCTTTTATTCACTTCCAATCCAAAAATATCCAAAGAAAAGATCTGATTTCTCTCATGATCATAAAACAACAATTACACTCACCTACTCACACACACACCTGCTTATTCATGCCATAATCCATTATCAGTCAATTGTGAGGCAGTAGTGCAGTTCTGTGGATGAAACCCTGTGCGAGAGGAAACTGTTGACTGCTTCCAGCAGAGCAAAAGGCTAAATTAAACACTTTACAGTAACGACTTTTTACAAATGTGGCCAGCAGGGTAAGGGTTATTGCAAAGGCAATGTTTAGTTTCACTGATGTATGCCAAATTGAAGAGTAACAAATAAAAACAGAGCTACCCCAAAAATGAAGGTGCCCAACTGATCACAATGCCCATGCATGATCGGTGTTGTATGTTATTCTAAGGATCATACAGAAACAATTCTCAAAAATCCAGAGGGAAGAGATCTAGATGAAAGTCAATGAACCTGTTTCAAAATCACAGAAAAAAAACAGACCCATTTGAAAACTTCTGCTCTCCTGCCTCTTGAGACTTATCCTTACTCTTTAACACAACTAATACATGTTTGACCACACCTACTGTGTGGCTGAAGGAATTTCAATGTATGTAGTTTGTCTAGAACTTTGGTCCAGATTGAAACATATCAGTAACTATTAGATAGATGCCACACAATTTATGACATGTCCTGTCCCCTGAGGATGACTCCCTCTGTCTTTTGAGATCCTCTGACCTTTCCTCTCTTTGTACCATGAGGTTGATGTTTTCATTTTTAAGTAAAACTAGTGCAGTGTTGTCTAAACTTGCCTGATTTGAATGGGCCGTTTGTTTTGCATGTGGTAATGCTGTTGTCAGCTTTCCCTCTGAACCTGTAAAAGTGACCTGCAGTCATTGATATGTTGATTAATGGATCAAGTAAAGACTGACTGAGTCCACAGAACATTGAAGCTGCACCACCTCTGCTGCACAAAGTCGTGAACACACCGTTGTCTTGATTGATAATGTTAGGTATGTTGATGAGTCTCTGCTGCTGCACACTGCACTTCCTTTGGACCTTAACGACATACATGCCAAGGGTGAAGATGATAACATAAATGTTTCTTGACATAGGCATTCTCAGACAGACAGAGGTTTGTGTAAGTATACGTAGATGACCTGACAATGTTCAGTTGGACTGTCGTTAAAGTTTACCCAATTGGTTAATGCAGCCTAAAGTGTGGTGGTCCTGAAGAGCAAATCACAACGGCAAATCACATAAAAGCAACTAAAAGCAACCACAATGACATTAACTTCTACCAGAAAAGGTAAGTACCTGCTATGACAAGAATCATTGCTGATTGGACGGAAATCAAGACGGGGTGTCTTCAAACTAAACGTTCGTAACTGAGTGAAATGACCCAGAGAATTTCATCGGTCTTTTGAATTTCCTTATCTAACACTATTCCTTGACCCCGATGGAATATGTCACAAGATCAAGAATAGGTGATATGAAGCTGCAAGGAGAAAATCCGTATCCAGTTAAACCCTATATAAGAGGATATATATAGAAATATACCATATTTGTAACTAGCTTTCGTGATATTTGTATTGTATATAGTCCTGATGATGAAATGTATATTTATTGATGTAGGTTTAATACGTTTGTTGTTCACTGTGACTCCTGACTGGACAGATGTAACAGAGAAGAAATCAGTTCTGGATCGTGTCATGGGAATAAAACTGTTTATTTCAAGGCACAACTTTGAGGTTGTGTCGCTTTAAATATTGTTGCCACAAATAATTCTGGGGTTGCATTTTGTCCTTTCCATTAGTAAAGGATGGTCTCGTGTTTCCTACGCTGAAAAGAGATAAGTTAGGAAGCTCCTCTCTTTATCATTTAGAGAATTCCAACAGCTCATATTTAGGTGCCCGCCAGGGCTGCTGCTGGAAGGAAAGTTACAAAAGAACAAACTATGCAGAAGAAAGTTTGGATTGACAGATCAAGCATTGTCAACAGCTGTGGGCAGCTCTAGAGACGCACACGTCTACCGTTACACTGCACGGCTCCACTAACCAGTCACAGTGCACACAGCCCGGCCACAGCCCGACCAAGCCCAGGAGGAGAGTATGCAGAGCGCCTCGACCACATTGGCTGTGGCTGCACCGAGGAACGGCTGCGTGTTGTGGTTTTTCAAAGAGGAAAAGCATCTGACACAATTCTGTAGCGGAGTTGCTTCATGAGGTCTCTGGTATAACCTTGAATAAAAGTCGGGTTATGCACTCAACTAAATGCCAGGACTTGGTATGAAGCCGTGCATCTTCCGGTCTTGCCATAACGGTGTTATCTTCTAAATCACTCACTGACGGGGCCACCTCCGGGACATTGTGCCCAGGGCGTGATGCGCATGGTGGGAGCAGCAGCCCTGGTGGTCACTGAAATAATTCTGGGTCATTTCACTCAGTTGGGATAGCTCAGATGGACAAATCAAATCTGGTTAAAAAGACGTACAGTGCTTATGTCCTATCAGCAATGATCCTTGTCATAGCAGTTACCTACCTCTTCCGATAGAAGTTAATGTTTTTGTGTTTTGCTCTTTGTTGTGTTACCATACCATAAGGATTAATTGTAATAACTTTCATTCATTCATCATCATCATCGTGCTAGACTTTTCCTAGACCATGAAACTAGAGCCTCTGCTGTACTTTGTATTTAATGCTGATGTTCGCATCAGAGTGAACACGCGGTAAACACAACTTGCCAAGCATCAGCATGGTAGTATTGTCATTTGGAGTATGTCATTTTAAGCATTTAGCTCAAACACCCCTGTAAAATCTCTCAGAACAGCCGTGGCTGTAGATCTAAACCAATACTTTCAATATGTCTTTTATATTTAGTCAATTTAGGAAACAGTGTAATTTTTTCATTTTCATTCAAACTGTCAGTATCCTGTCGAGGTGATCTGAAATATCTGTACAGTTCTGTCAGTCTAAACCTGGTACAGAGAGGAAGAGGGGTGAGAAGCAGTATGTGGCAGGTTAGACATGATGGGATGTGATGTCTCAATCAACAGGTAAAGGGGGATGGGATCACAAAGCCTGGTTAACACAGCTGGGAGATGTCAGAGCACTTTGTGGCCACCCTGACAGACAGACTGTACCTGTCACACACACAAACGCCTTCTATGTAGTGTGTGCACGGTTGCGATGGTGGGATAGAGAGGTCGATGTGTGATGTGAAAAAAGACCTTGGCAGCTCAGACCTGATGTGTGTATTGCAGAGTGTCCTCAAAGGTACATGTCACTGTGGTCACGTGTGTGTTTGTGCATGTGCTCAGTCATATGTGCAAACATCCATCGCTGAAGCGTACATCTGTCTGGCCAGCATGTCGACAGTTCTGCTCTGTAAGAAAACACAAGTGACCTCTTCTGACACATGGTTCTTTTTTTCAAAGTGCAGTCATACATTGTCATTTTGTTCAATAAATGAGAAATGTCTCCTCAGCAGCTTTCTGTGATGCTCAACATGACATTTTACAATGCTTTTTTCTTAACAGCAGCAGATGAACATGAGTCATCTGTAAGTCATCTGCACTCAACCACTGCCTTTACAAACGTCTGTCCCAGTGTTCAGAGTAACACAAAGCTTAAAGCAAAAGGGTGCAATCATCAGAATTTAAAAAGCCAGTTCATAACACGTATAATAGTATGCGGATTGTTACATATTAATGTAGTTGCTGCATAGTATGTTGATACTGAATGTATCAATTGTTCTCTGCATTGCTTTCCACCAAAATATCTGATCTTACCACATAACATCCACTTGCAGTGACTAAAGCATCATGTCACGAGTTAACCAACAGTTGTGAGAACATAACTATTAAGGTTAAAGACTGGTCCAATTTGAAAGGTGGGGTAGTTAATACACTTTTTGTTAAAATCTGTTAATATCTCCTCCCCTTTGATCGTTGTTAAGGCCGTAGCTGCCCCCTGGCCAAGTTAGAGTGTATTGTGTGTCTCTCTGTGTCTCTCTCTGTCTCTCTCTGTATTCAGTGAAGTCTGGCAGATGCTCCTCCTCCTTCCTGGCTGGTGGTGAAGGCACAGATCCGGATTGGATTAGCTTCAACTCCAAACCTCCAGTCACCCGGAAGCACTTAGGCGAGGTCAGTCAGTCGAGGCTGGTATGTGGTGCGTAAACAGGTTGCCGTACTAGCTAGTGAGATTGTATCTGAATTAAGAGATAATAATGCTGTTGTCTGAGAGTCAAACCTGAATTGTTTTTTGAGAAATGTCTTCTGATTTCAACTAGGTTTTGTTTAATACCTTTCGTTTTGGTTTATATAAGTGTAATTTGCGTAGCTCTTGTTAAGAACCCTTATTCTGTTAAATTTGTTTCTTTGTTTAGAATGGCACTCTGTTGCTTGCTTTTCTGTTAGTTAATTTCATCTGCAATGTCCTACAGCAGGGGTGTCCAAACTACGGCCCGCGGGCCAACTGCGGCCCGCCATCCATTTTTAATTGGCCCGCATCAATGTTTTTTTTTTTTTTGATACTCAAAATTTAGTAGCGCTCAAATGGCACTTACTTAAAGCACTTTGTTTTGCTTTATGGGGCCAGGCTTCTTCGACAGGGGAGAGGCCGGTGCATGCTTCTGCGTTTTCAGAGACACGCAAGAAGGGGCCCTTGCGTGCTTGCGTGCCCCTTCTTTCGTGCTAGCGTGCATTCACCAATCCTTCAATCCACCATCCTTTCCAGAGTCATATTTAGATATTTAGAATAACGTATATGGACCGAATAGAAGAGCACTTGGCAGAAGAGATCTGAAAGTATGATGTATAACCCGTCACTGACTAAATACAAGGACACGCAGATGACCTGCAATTCCTGGAAGGAGATCTCGGCTGACGTTGGTTTGCAGGTCGACGAGTGTACAAAGCTGTGTAGAAAGATCAGGGACAAATTTGTCCTCCAGAAAAAGTAATAAAAGGTAGACAAAGACTTCCACACACAAAGAAGGTGTCTCTAAGGTTGTCTTCTACAAAAAACGTTACTCCACCTCGTGGTCTGGCGGTGAATTGCTTTGCTGACTTGCTAACTGTCCCTCAGAACGCCACCATGCCACGCCGCCACGCCCTGAGCGACGCGACTGTCAACAGTCCACTCCAGGGCAGGGGGGCGTGGCGGCGCGAGTGGCCCAGTCCTTGGTATTTTTTTTTGTATGTGGCCCTCGGGACAAAAAGTTTGGACACCCCTGTCCTACAGTCTTAAAACCAAGTTTAAATAAACTAAACAACTTGCATTTACCAAAAACATTTGGTGTTATGTTGCCACGTCTTTCAAACCTTAAGATCCTAAATACACAGCTCTGGCTCTGTATTTAGGAAACAAAGAAAATTGGATGAGCCGTAAAGCAAAACACTATTTCATCCAATCAGCCACCAGGATATTTGTGCTAGATCACAGGATGGGGATGGGGTTGGTGGGGTTTATAAAAAATGTATGACAACGGTACTTTAATCTTTCTTGGAGTGAATGATAATAAAACATAGCCAGCATCATCTGTTACATCTCAAACGAGATAATGAAATAATTCATCTGACTTCTACTTTCGAGGTATGGGAGGACGACTGGAAAAAGTGGCCTCAGAAAATGTACATTGCCACTACTGTTTCTGAACCTAACAACTGCTGTTAGCCACTGAAAATGCTTAAACTGCTGCCTCACAGGACGTTATACCCAAAATCATTTTCACAGTAGCACACAACTGCTAAGTGGTGAAGACCCACGTTGACATCTGTGAGCCATTTCAACGTTGGAAAGACCAGCAGGAGTTGCTTTTGGACCACACTGCAGGCTTGCAGCGACCCCACCACAGAAGGTAACATCCATTGAGCAGGCAGGAGCCAATCACGAACAAAGGCATCAGTCAGTGACTGATTTTATTAGCTGAATCTCTAGTTTTTGGGAATAAATATGGTATATTTGGTCAGTACAGTTAATGCTAATGTCTGCGTTGGCTAATTCCAACTTTTTGCGATCAGCACTGGCTCCTGTTCAAATTAAGCATTGGTAGCCTACATTAAACTATCTGAGCAGGCTGCTCACTAACTCTACCTTTAAAATAAAAAAGGTTCATAAGGTAAAATAGGTTATTCATTCTGAGCGCAATAAGCCATTATTTGACGGTACACCTAATTTATTGCTGCTCCCTTTCACCTTGAAGATAAAAAAAACATTCCATTCCAAATTTGCTGGAATATTTAATTCAGTCATTAATGAAATAACCCTAAAAAAATTATATTAAGTGTCACTCATATAATATTAAGTCCCATTTGGACAAGATTTATTTATCTCGGAAGTGAATGAGAGGACTCGGTTTTATTACTACCAACCCAGGACTGTGATTTTAATTCAGTCCAGAGTGCATATGTGGGTAATTTTTCATCTCCTCCCCAGCAATAATTACAGCCAATTTTTTTTTCAGCATCTGGAGAGATGTCCTTGCACATGTATTTCTGACTTTCATCCCAGGGGAAGAGCGTTGTTCACTCTGCATTTTACCAGCTTTGAGCTTTGTGTGAAAATTGAGGAGGTCAAAAATATTCATATCAACACAAACATGGGGGCCTATACATAATGAACAAGAAATTAGGCCCCAGAGCTTTTCCAATTTGCAGCTGTAGTGTCAATGAGAGGCAAATACTGGTAACCTGTTGTGTCTGGTTTGGGACCAACTGATTTTGAAAGGGTACACTAGTCAATTTAAATCAACAACTGTTGATCCCCAATTTGCCTTTAAAACAGCACAAGTGTGTTCTCAGTCCATCTGCACAGTTTTTCAAGGTATCTGACGGGCAAGTTGTTGCTTCTTGTCAGACGTTTTGTGCATTTATTCGGTCTCACTCGCTCCATGTGAACTCCCATGGTGTTGAGATCAGGGCTCTGTGGGGGCCGGACCATCCTTCTGAAAATAGTTACCTACACACCGGAGGTTATGTTTTCATTCCATTCTGTCAGACATAAGAAGGATAACAGCATGTTTCTCCCTTATTATTAGCATTATAAGACAACAAAATTCAACCTCTTCTTCAACAATATCCAGACAGGTCCGGAGGAGCTGACAGCAACACACAGAGTTAGACATAGGAACCATAAGGTGTAAGCTTTTAAATTGTGAGATTTGGCTTTCCATAAAAAAAATTTTCCAGGTGTGAGGTAAAATTTTCGAAGATTTCTGACAAATAGCCTGTATTGGCAAGTTAGTCAAAACCTTCGGAAACCTGGTAATGTCTTCTGACTCCTCTTCAGTAAGAAGGGCAGTTTGAATTGTCAGAATTGTCCTTGCTCTTCTGGAATTGTTATCGTTGTGTGAGTATTTTTTTTTATTTTTTCTTGCTGAAAATACATCATTATTTGTTACAAAATATGAAGCATGGAGTAAAAGTTAGCTGCGGTAAGTTTTCATCAAACCTCAAAGCAGAAATGGGTCGAAGCAATCTGCACAATAAAGGAAAAGTAATATTTTCGTGTCAAAGACTAATAGAATCAAGGTAATAGTTGTTAAAAAGTATCTTCAGAGCAGCCAGGAGTAGTTTCACCTGGGATTGTTAATTGCAGAGAGGTGAGAAACTGACTTGATTCGCTGAAGAGTGCAGCTGTGGATCAAGTGGTAGTGCACTCACTAAAAGACACACTGTAACTTTTGTCAAATTTTTGTTGTTTCATTATTTGAGATTAGGAGGCTCCGACACAATCGGGAGCATTCCGATTGTTTTGTAAACCCCTCTAATGTGGATGATTGGCTCCGTGTTGCCTTGATTCAGAAACTGCCCTGCAATTGTCAGAAGGGACAAATGGGGTCAAAAAAACATGTGCACCAGCCCTAACAGGCAAAGACAAACATTCAAAATCACTGGCAATCAGGCAGTGGGGGGTGGGGGGTGGAGAAAACCCAGTGGCAGAACTAATCTGGTGCGGGTGGGTAGGAATCAAGAGACCCGGGACCAGGAACTGAACAGACAGGAAATGATACTAACATGACAAAAAAAAAAAATGAAATACAGAAAGAGCAAAAAGCTAACAGGATATTGCACCTTACTTTCAAGAATATGTAGATTACCATGAGCCGATCTTAACACTTCGGCCTTTACTCTCAGGACATGGAGGGTACATCAATGTAGTTTATGTCCTTGAGTGTCATGAAATGCGCTTATAAATGAATGTGTAATATTGTTGTTAGTTTCTTATTGACAATTTCTGTAGAAAGCACTTATTGTTAACTGAACAACTAGATACTCGTGGTGAGTCCAAATACAAAGCATCTTAGTGCATTTATCTAAGTTGCCAATTATTTGCCAGTTGCCTCTTGTTTTTTCCTAAAGCTACTCAGTATGGTTACAGTTCTATTATTATTAATTTGTTTTGTTAGTCTACTCAAGAAGATTATTATATTATATCCCCAATGGGGTTAATCTTCTTTTAGTTTTGTTTTGGGCTCCTAGAAAAATATGTCTGTTTCTGTGACTGTGAAATGCTGCACTAAGGGTCCTTCCAATTACCCGCACTTGCAGCATTAGTGTGTATTTGTGAGATGTGTTTCTGGTTATTGCCACAGTGCTCAAGTGGCCGATAAGACTGCAAGCTTTGGAGGATTATCAGAGCTCATGGGAAAAGGCCTGATTAAAAAGGACATCCTGTCGCTCACACAAATATAGATACTATACACATGGCACAATCCAGCTCACATTATTTGTTAGAACAAATGAGTCGACCATATAGTATTACAGTCACAATCCGATGACAGCAACAACACACATTCAGGAGCTGAGAGGATAAATGCAATTATGAGTGAAGGTGTAGGTCCATTGTAAAGATATGGGAATACTTCAAGTAGTTTGTGCCTGGTTTAAGTTTCGGTGTAAAACCTTTTTCGACTGGTGTCCATATATTTGCTGAAAGAACCTGAAAAGCCTCAAGAACTAAATAATGACCTGATTCTCGTTGGGTTTCTTACCAGTAGGAACCTCTTATATATATATATTTAAAAAAAATGCTATAGTCTCGATGTGAATTCATAACTTCATGTTTTGCAAACAGCCATGATGTCACTTTCCTTTAACTTAATGTCACAAACTAGCTGAAAACAATGACAAAACACGCTGAATTCTCAGCTTTGTCTTAAACAATTTTGAAATGTAATGAAATCCTATGATGGTGATCAGGTAAGTCACTAATGTATGCAGCCTGCTGATGAGGGCGATGTGCGCTTGGTGCAAAAACAAAACAAAAACACAAAAACAATCACATTGCTAAAAGTTACCGCGGTTGTTTGCTTACTATCTATTTTCATAGCTGCACACATTTGTTCATTAATTCAGCTGGTCTCTCGCGCTTGATAACCAAATTATTTAAACAGCATTTGTATAGGAAAGATTCTGTCCAAAGCATTTTGATCTATATAAGCAGGTTGAACAACATATCTGTGATCACTAAATCAAGTTTCCACTGTATTTCCAATATGTTGAACAATCTCTTTAATGTCAGGGAAACACGGCAGTGATGGTCAAGAATGGACAGGGTTTCAAAATATCCAACTGGGCGGACCAGCAAGGTCAGGGTAACTGTTTATTTTTGAACACCACAACTGTATCTATGTATAATTAATACACATATATAAATTTTGCTCCATCTGTTGTGTGGGTATGATTTCATAGAGCCTGTCAACCCTAATGGCAAAAAACTCTGTTTTAACCTTTCCCAATCTATTCCCAATCTATGTCAAATGTTCCTCTTTGTCACCCCCAATCAGTGTTTTAAATAGTCATGACTGACAGGTGTGAGATTTCACTGCAACAAAGAGCCCATTCAACTCTACAGCACTGTCTGTCTGTGGGGACTTGGCAAATCAAGTGCACATGTTTACATACAGACCAGGAGGCCTCAGCAAACGAAGGTCAGCTTTCACATTTATAGCAGTGAGGTGCATTTTTAAGTGAAAATTAAATGTGACTGCTTCCATAATGGTTGAATATGTTTTATTTTATTGCAATTGCCTTTTCATCTCAGAAAACAACAACCATTGTGTGTCTTAGCTCACATTAATTACATTTGTGCCTAACTCAGCTCTTTCACTTTGCAATTAGGTTAGTGTAAGCTCCATGGCCCGGCCCAGGGTAATGATTCAATTAAGCACCAGGATAGCATGCATTCTTCTTCTCTGTGCATAATAAGTGAGCAGGTTGATAGCTTTCTGGGTGTTGGTATTCCCTATGTTGAACACATGCACACAAAAAGAAAAGCTACAGATAGTGGGATGTTTCTTGGCGTTGGCTAAAAGCCTGTGTGTTCCCAGTCAACTGCCATGGAAATCCTGTTGGGACTGAGCATACAGCCCCATTCACTGCAGTCTAATCAAGTGGTATCTGAGCTCCAATCCTCTTATGCTGCTTGATTGGACCACAGTTCTCTGAAGTTGGATTGTAGTTTTCAGCTGGAACTCCATGGAGAAATGGGGGGAAAGAGTGTATTAGAGGTTCTGCCTTTGTTTCACTCTCTGCTTCGCTCTTAAGCGTACACCCGCGATATGTACATGCATTCATGCATCAGTAACACGGTGTGGAATTATGCATCTTCTGCTGCTTATTTTCATTATTTCCTCGACACAGCTAGAGTGGTATGGAAATACCCCCCCCCCCTTTTCTCTGAATCTGAAAGCCTCATCTTTTTGTCAGGCTCCAATTACCTTTGTGTGAGGTACAAAGGTTGATCCTGCTTTGTTGACAAGCTCTTTTCACGCTGAATGCCACAACCCCAAAAAAACACAAATACACAAGTACACAGTTCCAGAAACGGCTCCAAGACCAAGCCACTTCACGGGGAGCAATCAAGCTCATTTCATGCTTTGTTATCGTGTGAAAATCCTGGCTATTCACTTTTCAAGAGGCAACAGAAAGACACCATCAGGGGTTTGGAGCCCGATGTTCATAAAAGATGTAAAGACAAGACTCAGGTCCAGTTCAATGCTTGGATGAATTGAAGGAGGTAATTAGTATTCCCATGGATGGGGACCATGGATCAGCCCATGTTGTGTCCAGATGTCAGGGCCACTGCTCAGGCTGTTAGCCCACTGGTCCATGAGACTTGATCCATAGACGGAAGACAATGTTGCTGGCCATAATTAGCTGCACCAGTCAAGTGTCCCTAATGGGATTACGGGCCTGGCTTTTTGGGATGCTGTGTATCCAACAGAGAGCAGGAACCTTTAGGGTGCATCGAGCACAAAGGCAGTGCATGCTAACCATTTGGATTTTTCAACATATTTCAGTTAAAATTGTCAAATCCTATGTACAAAGACAACAATTACAAAATTCTGAAATACAAAACACAGGGCCACGGCGGATACTCAGTCTGGTGTCTTTGTTTTTATTTTTTAATGAGGAACCAGATGCTTATCACATGTTCTGTGATGACATACTGGAGAGGCTTGTTGGGCATGCATGCTAAGCTTGTCTTTGTCGCGAGAAAACAAAAGGCATTTCACTCAGCCACCGTACGCTGAAAAGGAAACAGCTTGCAATAAAGGAATGAACAAACCATTGTATAAGCATTGCAAGCTCTATTCATCATTTGTTTGAAAACAGCAAGGTCAACAACAGAGTTGTGTATCTATTCAATTGGCTATGCAAAAAAATAGATTAATGCAGCGTGAGTGTATGTATTGCATAAATGCACTTTATTTCTGCTGGTTATTAGAATTATATATTATATATAACTGGTCAAGAATGAGTAACTAATGTTTCACTCAGAAAGAACCAGCACCTATGCTGACGGCCACACACATATAAACATATAATGTGCAACTGAGCTAAGCAATTACATTTATGGGAACTACTTGTGACCAGCCCTACATCAGCTGGCTAGCGACTTAGCAGTTTGCTCGGTAGCTTCTGCAGTCCATCAGTCATTACCAGTTTTGCACTATCACTTATACCCCCTGTGAAATGACCAATATAATAGTCCAGTTTGATGTGACATGAAAGGCTCATCAGATGCCAATACACTGCACAACTGTTGGTTATGTAGACAAGATGTAGAAACTCAAACTCTATGAATCTTGAACTCCAGAAGTATGTCATAATCGTAACTAAAAAGGTTGCCTGTTTATCTCTATGTGCTTCTTAAATCTTCATTTGGTCAAGCCCCATCCCTCCACAAAGTTTTATTGAAAATAGTTCAGTTGTTCTTGACTTATCCTGCTAAGAGACAATCAAGCAAACAAATGGCAATGAAAACATAACCTCTGTCGAAATGTTCTCTTTCGTCGTATGACATATATGTTTACAATCCAAAGTAATCTACCAATTAATCGCACTTGTATGTAAATGTATTTGGCAAGTGCGACCTACCGGGACGTCACTCATTGGATTTTGAACTACCGTTTGGAAATTGATCAGGAGGCTGGTGATACCGTATTTTGGACAACAGGGTGGAGCTGGAGAGGAGCGAGGCGAGTACACATTGTTGCACTGGGCTCATTTTAAATGTAAGAGCAGCTTCTATTACTCCACAGAGGTTTAGACTACTCTTACAGTTCACAGACAGCTGCAACAAATACTGCAAGGTTTATATGAAGTACTTCTTTACCATTCTGAATTCTCGCATTTCTACCATAATTTATACTCGGTAAACATTATGCACTACAGATGACTCATCTTGTGACGTCTACCTTGATCCTCAACTGTATTTAATTATAGTTTGTTTGTAGATGGTAAATTAGTTAATGGATAAAGCTCTAGCTTTACTACTTGTGATTTGAGGGAGCACATAGGGTATAAAGTAACAAAACGAACATGCACAGTATTGAAATCATACAAGAACATATTCATGGAAGAGTTTTCTGAATTTTGAATAAATCACAGGCCTTTTATATGTTTGCTTTAATCAAATCAATTATTGGCAATTAAGAAATATATTAGTTTATACTTGTATTTTATGACCTATCAAATTTAATGACAATGGACATATTAATTCAAGTGTCCTGTTTGATTTATTCTTAGGCAAAAGGTAAATGTGCAAAAAAACGGCAAGTCTTCTTTAGTCTATGGACAATGTACTCAGTACAGTTAAATCATGTTAAGTTGATGGATTGAACACACTGTTCCATTACATAGGCCCTCTCCAAATTTTAATTATGGGATCATGAAACACATTTGCAAGTCTAGTATATACTTTTAAAGTGGTAACATCAGTACAAGTTTTCTTAGTACACACTTGTTAAAGAAGTCAGTTTTGCTTCTAGGGTAACTTCTGGTTGGAGAGTTCGAGCTGATACAATTGAAGACTCTTCATGCCACGTTGGTTAACACTTTGTTGTGACTACTGAAGTTGATCCCTCACTTGATTCCAATTTAAAAGTTTTAATAGTCATTAAAATCAGCCAAAGGCAAGAAACTGAACATTTGAATACAGACAATCATTTGCAAAGTTCTGTTAGTCTGTCATCTCATCAGAGGAAAATGAACTGAGGTGGTTTATTGACATTTCAAGAATCAAGGATGTTATCCAGTCTCTTTTCTCCACATACAGACTAATAGCACCAATACACTAAATTGCATTAAAAACAATTTTTTTACATTGTATATTTTAAATATTGTAGTAGCCACATATGTATGGTAGGTGTGACAAATTTTATTTTCTATTACAGCTACTAAGAATTTGTACATTTAAATAACTTATAGTGTTATTAGTGAATATCTACTAACTTTGTTGTTTGAGGACCAAAGTGACCTGCACAGACCGGATGTGATGTTTCACGTCATCATCATCAACCATCGCTTCAGCCTGACGGCTCCTTTTAGATTAATGGATAATAACAAAAACAAAAGCATGTGAGCACAGACAACAACAAAAAGTATGAATGTATTAGTTGGTAACAATCTTACATTAGTACATACGAATCAGAGTAGAGAAATAAAGACCCTCGCACCAAAAAATCGAACATCCACAGCCCAGGAGAACTGATTCTAAGGTGGAACTAACTAACTGTCTGGTTTTCCTACGCAGTCAGTATCATCTGACATATTCACTACATAACTACACAGACTCACACATGACTTTTTCACCAACTTAATTTTAGACATACAGCAGGTTATCACAACAAAAAAACAAAAATAATGTTTAACTACATATATGTTACCAAAACATAGAACGCAGAAACGAAACAAACATGATTGGTCTGGATGACACAGGTTAACATAATGGACAGGTATACCCAGCATTTTGAAAGCTATCGGCTAAATAGCTAGCTTGGTCAGCATCATGACATTGACTGTGATAGTAGCATAGATAACACATGTGAAGATTAAAACTGTAAAAGAAAAGAAGAGTTTCCTCACCGAACAAACCGGATATCAGCTTCTGTGTCTGTTGTTACTGAAAAACAAGCATTAACGCCGGTTAACTCAAAACGAATTAAAACAAACTAACATTAAATGTGTAAAAACCTCTCTGAGCTCTGAGCTGCTGCCTGTCAATCATCCATGAGTCTGTGTGTCAATCAAACAGACACGCCCCAAAACTTTCCATTGTTAAAGCTCTAATATCTAATTAATAATGACATTATTTTGAGATGGACCACCGGATCACTGATATCAAGAAGTAAATTTAACAAATGAGACAAATATTGATTTGTTTTTCATGAGAAAAGTTGCCATTTTTTAAATAGAAGTTTATTTCTTTCGGTCAGCCCCTGCTGGATCTCTGCAGTATTACATTTTTAAGGACTTCCGCATAGGCTTCATCTTTAAGAGCCAGAAGCTTCAATATTGGGCCAATGCATTCTCTTTGTGGATAACTTCATGTTACATAGCAGCAAAAGCAAAACTTAAAAGTACTTCAACTTTTTTTACCAGATGACTCTTACCAAACGTGGGCTAAGAGTCTGGCTCAGTGTGTTGAAAGCTTTGAAAGAAGTTTCAGAGTGTGTTCCGGTTCCCTGGATATGGTTCTGATAAATCTCAATTACTGTGAAACTGGGCCAGATTTCCACTCCTACAGTTTGCTGATGCACGGTTAATTACCTGGTTGGATCGGTCTGCCTGCTCCACCAGTCTAAAGAAAAGAGGCCCGATCATTGTGGTGCCAGATTGGGTGGTATATGTGAGGAGCTTCCACCTACAAAATGTTACACTGTATCCCAGAGGTTGTGAAACTGCCAGGGTGGTGAGGGGGGTGAGATGGGAGGGGAAAGTTAGGTGTAAGGTGCTTAACAACACAGCAGCAGCAACTGTGGTGTACATGGAGGCAGTTGGGGAAGTCTAATAAAAACCAACAGCACATTGCCACATGTTGTGCCATAATCTGATATTTTGAATACTTGTTGATTCAGAATATAATACACACTTCCCAGGGACGACATCATCCGTTTTAAATGTATCTCCCAAAAAAATCCTGGTAAGCCAGAAAATGATTTGTTACATGAGGTAAAAAAGCCAGAGTTCATAATGTGCTACATGTATTCCATTCTGGTTGAGTCCTAAAACATATACAGAGCTGCACAACACTATGCTACAAACTTTAAATTAATATAATGAAAACTGAGCAAAAGCTGGCTGGCAAGGGTTCAAAGCGATAAGATGCATTTTTCTGCAGTTGTAAAATACACAGTGTGGCCAAGGCTGAAATATTTTCAAGCAGAAAACAAATTGAGCACGAGACGTGGGAGTTGTGTTCAAAGGAGTGTCCAGATGATTATGGCCTTTGTACTGCAACGCGCTGTGAATTTCTGTGGTTCACAGCACTTGCTCCTTTGTAGGGCTATAGCGATGCTGACATGATTGGTGCTAGATCAAAATCTGTAGAGTAAAGACATTTTAAAAATGCTAGGGTGGGTGTGAGGGGTTATGGGGCCATCACAGCTAGATTTGTTGTGACCAGCAGGCATCTCAGAATTCAGATTTGATCTACTAGAGATGACAACTGATATTTCTGCTGCAGCCTGGTCGTTCTTCCATCATAGCAGCATCACCCGGGCTTTCTTTGAAGGGCGCTTCATTACAAACAAATCTTTAAGATACATGTTTTATTCAGTAATATATTATGTACAAAAAATTGCAGTACAGCTTGTAGTTTTTATTTAATCGTTTGTGTGCATGTAATTCTTGTAAACTTATAATTCTTTATAGCTGAAGAAATCTTGTATATTTGTAAAATGTTAAGGTTTTACGTCTGTTTATGTCTGGGTGATGGACACACACATTTCCTATGTGCACATGTGACAATATACAAGCGTACATTGTGACTAACTGCTAATGATTGGCTGTGATGCTCATCAGAAATATGAATTTGACTCTAATAAAATGTATCAATATTATAAATCTAAATTAGATTTGGTACAAACTTCTGCTTCTACTAAGAAACGTTTAACAACAATTTTTTCACATACGTACATTTACGCACATTACACATGCACAGATTTGAAGTAATATACAATTGCAGGGTGTGAAATTATGAGACAATATAGGCTCAAAATATGAATGACCTTTATTAGACTATATATTCGATTTGGCGCTTAAACACAGCAACTCTGTAAGGCTGCAGCAGTATAGGTGTAACTGTTTTTGTAACAACCTCTGTAGTCTCATTTAGCCACTAGTTAACAACCTCCTATTTAACACACACAAGCAACTTGAAAGACTACATAGAAAATCATCAGTGTTTTACCAATATCTGGTATTTAATAGATTGCAAAGTGAAAATACCTTGAGCATGTGTGAACCACAGATGGTATTTCAGGAATCAAACCAAGAAGACATGAAGACAAATCCTATTGGTTCTGCGATAAGGTAACCTGGAAGTGTAAAAACATGTTTCCAGCTTTGAGAACTTATTCTTACTCTTAAGCTATAGGTTTCCAGAGTTATCCCAAAAGGCTGTGGGTGCTAGCAATCACTGCAAGGACCGCTGTTCAAACACACTCAGAGGATGTGATGTCAGAGGGACAAATGCTACGCAGGAGGAGTTGGAATTGATAGCCGACCCCTGCCTGCCTGTATAAATGACTCTGATTACTGAACCCCACTTTGAGTTTATTACATACAGTTGTTTTCTTTGTAATCTGCTGTTGTTTTCTATCCATTTTTTTTTTCCACATCAGTCATTACATTCTCCTCTTACTGTGTCGACACACCCATCTGATTCCACCCAGCTGATACTTGTTTTGGTGTATAATAATTAATTTTCCTCTGAAAGTTCAGAACCGGGTGAGAAAAGTACAACAGCATGGTTTATTCACAGGGAGCAAATCAAATACTAATTTGCTGTGCGTGTTCAGCCTCAGTGGGATGTTTTTCCTATAAAAACCAGAGTAATGCAGACTTGTGTTGGTGACAGCAGGAGAGGCAGCAGCAGCAAACCCACATAACAGCTCGCTTTTACGAGCTGTTATATCTTCTCGTTCAACTGAAACTGTGACAATTTAAAGAGTACCTCTAACGGGAAGCCTGAGCAGTAAATATGGTTGATGCCGGGGTAAAGTCAGTGGTTTCACCATAATAAGATTTGTTCCTGTGGATTTGTGGCTTTTACAATTCCTTCTCTCAGGTTCTCCTCTCGTCCGTTTGATCACCTAACACGAGATTACGTTATGCCTCGGGATTAGCTTCTGAGGGAGCGTCCTGGCATCCTAGGTGTGTCTTTCTGCACCCTAAGAGGCTTAGTGGGGAAATATGTGCTGGCTAATAGTCTTATATTTTTCAGCCTTTTTTGAAGGAAGAATCAGATTTCTCTCCCCCCTCTCCCCCTAAAAAAGTTTGTCACTTAGACGCTGATTTGCCATAGACAGTGCAAATCCAGTTTTACTGTGTAATACGTCTGAACATGGTGGTAAAGCTATGGCATTAAGAGTGGCTACACCACAGGAGAGGAGCTTTGCAACAACACAGGCCTGTCAAATGGATAGTTGGACTATTCTCATGCGAGAAGAGCAGGATGAAAAGCTGCAGTGTTGAGCTCTCTTGCAAAAGGAAATACACTGGTAATGTTGATGCAGAGGGTTTTTGTGCAATTGAACACACACAAGGTCCTTTTTCATTGTCAGAACCTGGAGCCTTCATTTCCCACAAGGCAACCAAACTACTGACAGTTGGGTGGGTGACTTGGCTGTGTTATCCTAGCAGTGGCAAATGTGACCTGCCTCAATCAGAAATGATGGGCCAGTGGTGCTTCGCTCTTTCTTTGTTAAGGACATTCGCTTCACAAGACCTCACAGGGTTTCCTCTGGAGCAATACAAAGCTTCATACAGCTGTTTTACGTATGCAGTAGGGCTCCCTAACACCCAATCCTGTTTCTCTATTGGTCAAACAACCAACTAACACCCACTATCATCTGGCTTTTGTCTGCAATTGGAATGGATAAAATCATCATTCACTCCCGGGTCAAATGACTCTGCAGTAGACACAGTTTTTATCAGCTCCGGCAGTGATGGTAACATGACAATTTATTTTTTCTATATTTAGACATGATGCACATTTTCTGCATAATGTTTTTTAAGTGAATTGAACCTGTGGGCATTGGCATATAAATAGCCATTTTTATGTTTATTGTCTTTTACATCTTGGGATAAAACATGCAACACTGATTTTTGTCCAGACCACTGACAAGACAGCAAGGTGAGAAAGCTTCTCAGTTTCTGGCACGTCAGTGACATTGAACATGACTCCCTGGGAATTAAAATAGAAAGGCAAACTCCTCTACTGGCAGTAGTTAATCACCTGTTTTTAGCTGATTATGCCCAATTTAAAGTAAATGTGTATACCCACTAACTTTGGTGAAATATAGGTATTAGGTAAACAACGATGTTAATCTTTATTAAGCATTTGAGCACCATCAGGCCAAACATTGTGTTGGCAAATCAAATGCATGCAGCACATACACTGCTGATACACTGCTTTGTAACACGTCTTATTATTCTCCTTACTTTACTATCACTTAGAGTTAAATGTCTGTTACTTGGCTTAGTTTAAAAATCGATTAATTCACATATGTCTCAATACTAATGAAGCAACATTATACCACTGACGTTCACCGCCTATCCAGATGGAAAGGGTATGAGGAGGGTTGTCCATATGCTGGGGGGAAAACTCTCCTTTCCCACTCAGCTCCTCTTGTTTGTTTCCATCCACCTTCTACCTTCTTGTCATTTATGTTTCGATTTATTTTTATTTTTTATGGCTGCTCATTTTTCATTTACAACCCAGCCCACCTCCCCCTCGCTTCTGTCTTCCCGTCCCTCTTTTCTCCCATTAGTCCATATCTGCAGCTGGCCGGCCAGCCAGCGAGCCTGCATCGTCAGCAGAAACGACAATGCCGGGGCCATTTTGCAGTAGGTTCCATGCATTGCTAATCAGCCTCTCATTCAGCGCGGATGGTATTAGGCAGCAGGTACATGGAGCTCTGAATTGTAGCAGCGTGAAGCAAGGGCCCTGTTTGAATGATGAAAATGATTGGAGGAGGGTAGTGAACCTTGAGAGCTGGGATATACTGTTGTACCTCACCATCCTCTGAACCCACGAGCATATAGGTCGGGGAAAAACACTGATGGAGCACACGTGCACATTGGGATCCCGCACTTGAGGTCGATGTTTTGTCAATATGAGCTCATAACGGGGGACATTTATGAGCCTATGAAATATACGATGGCCACTCTCTCTGCTCTTAAAGGCACATTGGCAGAATGTGGTTATAAATAGGCACATGTGCAAGGGTTGTGTCACAGCAGGTTTATAACCAGCCAAGGATGCCAGTGGGCTTTTGTTCCTGTTGCTTTCTTGGTGTACTCCTACCATTGTGACATTTATCCTTCACTGAAAAAAAATATCCCAGCCACCGCCACTGAGCCCCACCACCACCTTCAGGTCAGGCTTGCATACCTCAGACTCAAATGTCAGCCATCATCTCTTTTTTTGTGTCTGTCTGCCTTTTCATTTTCGAGGACTTGATGACTAGGCTCTAACATGACTTTGATACGATAAACTTGATTCTTTTTCTCTCTTTTTATAGTTATGATATATTCATGACTGTAATGAGGACATGTGGACAGACTCACTTGTTTCCAATCCACTGAGATCTAAGTGCTCTATGCAGCCATTTAGCTTGTTGGGTTGGTGTTTGCAGCTGTCAACGTCATTGTTTTAATTCATTTTCAGCGATCCCATTTACAGCCATAGTGCTTTGATAAACCTGCTGTACACTGCCTGCTCACCAACGTACAGCAGTCAGACACAGTTAGCTTCCAGCTGGTGAACATAGTGGAGTATTTAGCAAATGAACAGGCACAAACATTCTTCTCAAAAAGAACAATAATTTAACTGTCTTTCTGCTGTCAAGCTTATTCCAGGGCTGTGTGACCGCATATAAACAGTTAGGGAGATGCAGATATTTTCTGAGATTTTACAGTTCCCGCTTTAAAGATGTAATTTCCAGTTGAAATTGTAGAACTCAGTTGAGTCTCCCTGTATTCAGTAAAGGGAATTTAAGGTTTGAGGAGATTGAGAAAGTATAAGGGACTGATCTTACATAGGGAGCCAATAAAGGAAAGCTGCTATTGATTTTGGGTTTTATCATTGTCTTTGTAACAAACACTGTCTGTCAGTGGTTCCCTTCTTGTACTATTGCCCTAGTCTTATTTATAATTATAAGATAATCTGGTGTGTGCGGAGTTTCATTTTCCAAACATTTACAAAATCCATGGTGCGGTAAACAGCAGACTCATGGCATGCATTGAGATGTTGCTTTGTGGGGGTGGGGGTGTCAGCAGCTCTGTTTGCGTATGTGATGAAGCTGCTGCAGGCCACTGGATTTAGAAAAGAAACTGAATCTGTAAATCAACATGATGCTCAGTAGGTTCTTTAGAAGAAGCTGAAGAAGAGCTGTTTATGTGTAATCACATCTGCTGCAGACAACATCTTTACTGAGTCTAATTTTTACATGCAAATCAAAATGTTTGTGAAGTTTCACTAAACATTGAACTTCTTTATACACTGGATAAAATATTCAATAACAGAAATATTGTTTGTTTATATTGTAAATGAGATAATTTTCTGGTAATGTCTCCAGGAAAGAAGAGAGTTTGCCTTCTCATCATACAATAGAAGATCTTGGGTGATGACAGATTTACTTTACATGTAGCTATAGGTCCAATCATCTATTTTGCCTAAGAAGGTCCCTAACTGGGTAGGATTACCCAGAAGTATACTCGTGGCAGAACTGATCGAATTCCCTAAATGTTAAAGCAGAGCATCTATTTAATGCAAACGACATTACGAATCTAAAAGTTCTGCAAATCTTCAAATTTAGCTGAGATTAAAATCCATCTAGATCGAATAGATCAATAGATTCATGGGCCAGGATATCATTATTTTAATAAAAGACCAGGCAATACATTTTGATAATGTATGTATAATGTAGGGAAGGAAATGGAAGATAAAATAAATACTTTCAGAACTACATCAGTACAGATACAAACTTAAGGCCTACTATAGGAAATGTTTTAGAAATTATGAAAAAAGATCAAAGTCTGTCTGGCACATCACTGCCTCACTATGGCACTTTAGTTAGGGAGAGAAATATGAAAACAAAATCTAGAGAAAATAGCAGCTTTTATCTTCATTAAGTTGAAGGCCCTCTGCTTTCACAGGGTCAGAGAGAAGGCCAGCTATCCACAAAAACAAATTCCTGCATTTGCTTGGTCTTATGCTGGCTGACAGGAATGAACTCTACACCATCTACAATAAGGCTGTGCTGGTGCTAACACCAATGCTAATAGGTTCAAAGTTGGACTTGTGGCAAATGCTATCTGGAAGGCCTGTCATATGTCAGCATTTTTGAGTAGAGATATTCCTTCTACAAAAGCATGGCAGCAAACTAGCAATATTTAGTTAATGTTACCTGGTAACCTGGGCAATTAAGGAAAAGCTTGGCAAACTGCAAAGCAGGGATATTTATGAATTTACCAACTGTGTACTGTGCAACCTCAGAATGAATAATTATCTCCACCAAGGAGGTTATGTTTTGTTTTGTTACTATGTTAGTTAGCAGGATACAGCAGAAACTACTGGAAGGTAGGCATTGTTAAACTTGGTGGAGGGATTAGGTATGGGTCAGGAAAGAACCCATTACATCCTATCTGTTATTTTTACTCATTGTTAAATTTGTTGTTCAGTTGACAGCTAGAATTGCAAAAGTTAAGGTACGTTGTGTCCAAGTTGACCTTTGGTTGTTTGAAAAAAGGATGCTGCACCACATGGAAAAGCACTGCTGTACCTAATCTCATATTTGTGGGTTTTTGGACATACAAAATAAACCTTAGTTTTTGTGGGTCAAGGGCACAATTGCATTGCGCTGCCTTTAGAATGTTCCCGTCCACAACTAATTTTTAGATCAACATGCCCATTGTAATTCAGAATGGCACCTGGGCACTCACTATTATCGCTGTTTGGGAAAATGACAACTGCGTCAGTCAGAAACTAACAAAGACACTAACATTGTGTCATGTCCCAGAGTGTGTGTCGTCCTCTCAGGCTTGAAAAGTCCAACACTGGTCATCCACAGTCACTTCACCTGGGCAGCAGCAGGACAGTGATTTTCTAACATGGTCTTGCCATTGTCATGTTGATAGAGCAGCGATCCAAAAAGTAGGTCACCGTTTCCTCGACACACTGGTGTGTATGTCGCTCCAACATGTAAACATCCTCCTCCCACGAAGGCAGCAGTCGTCCCTGTGTACGATATGACTAACGCTTCTCAGATCAAGTGAAGGATGACGAAAAGCAGGGAAAAAAGAGAATGTTTCACTTCAACATATCAAGGGAATTGATTTGTTTACCTGTGTGGGCTTATTACTATTACTGGTAGGTAAGCCATAGAAATAACACCAGGCCCAATAAGAAACACTAAAAACTTGTGCTTTATTCTGGCAGAGCAGCCTCCACTTCACGTCTATTGAAATATGTAATTAATGGGTGTAGTGTTTGTTTATACATAGGCTTATTTGTCTATTTTTCTGGCTTGTGTATTAGTTTTTATTCCCCCTGAGTTCCCTGGAGGTTTGAATAATTGAAGTGATTTGTATTCTCTTAAAGGCAGTAAAGGAAGGGCCCGGGGGAATGGCTGAGATTGAAAATACACAGGCCCAAAGTTTATCTCCATCCGCCTCCTTAAACACCCCTTTGACTGTTTAAATATCTCTTATGAGTTTTTAATATGGAGGGAAACAGAGGGGAGAGAGTAAAGGATTGTAACTGACATGTTTTTCAAGGGCCCGGATGATAAAAAGGCGTAATAAACATTTGTTTTAAAAATAAATATCCACTTATTCCTTCAACCCTAAATATAGATGCCTTTTTTTTGATGTAGTAAGCTGTATATTGTGGACTGCCTGCAAGCTTTTCTCTGAACAAAAGGTAAAATATTGGCAAAGACAATATTATTCAAATGTTGCTAGGAGCCTTCGCAGCCTTTTGAAAGGTTAAACAGCACTTTAAACGTAGCACTTTCCAAATGTGAAAGCACAAAAATATAGCTTGCTGCAGCATGAAACATGAAAAGCATAACAACAGACGAGCACACCCCCACACACAGGCTCTGAGGCCACTGCTGGGAGCTCAAGCAGTGATGGTCACCATGATGACTTACAGCCTCTGACAAAAGGATTCCACATTACACCTCATGTTAAGAAGACTGTTTGTGGAAAAGTTCCAACACGTCTAGTACAAAGCAAATGTGATATACAGCTTTAAATAACTGCTGCTAAAAGGTTTGTTGTAAATGTTGTTGCAGCATCACTTATAAATAGAGCGCCGGCAGATAGTATTATCCTCAACTTAAAAAAAAAAAAAACACCTACAAGTCAAATCAGTGCGTGTTTTTAATTCCTGATAAGCACCGTTCCAAGACATTTCTCTGACTTAACAATAATGTCATATTTTAGGGTTTGCATGTTTTTTATACATACAAACCAAATGCCTAATGTTGTGCAAGCACTGTTGGGCTTACTGTCAGGTTTTGCAGTTTGTGTGGGTTTAGGTCTCTATGTTAATTCTCGCAATATTCCGCCATTCATTGGGAATACTTGTTGGAATATGAATATGCATTAGCTGGGATCCTGATTATTAACTTAATATGTAATGTAAACCAGTCCTCTGTTGTACATATTATATTTCCCCTAGATTTTAAAGTTCAAACTGTGCCTACGGCACTGTAGGCCGGGTGTTGTTTTCACCACTGTCTGTGTTTGTGTGTACAAAATTACTCAAGGACTGATTTTCATCAAACCTCGTGGGATTAGTACTTGGAAGCTTATTTCCTGATTATTAACTTTTGCAGATCATTGGTCTAGATTCAGGTCAGCAAAACCAAAACAAATAATATTTGAGACATGAGCTCCAGATTATTCACGTTAACAAATCATTTGTCTTCATTTGGTATGAATTATGTCATTTAGAAATGGCATAATTACCAGATTGTGTTGCAGTATAAACATTGTGTGCACAGTATATGCATCACCACTCTCTCCCCCTGTCTTAGCCTGTATGCTATCTTTGTCTTTGTTTATTTGGCTCCAGAGCTCAACATACATGCACATGTGGTTTGAACCTTTTGCATCACCTGCTTATCAGGTACTTAATTTTAAAGGGCAATTACACTAAAACTGTACCCAGGCCAAAATGACAGACTTTCTACATATAGAGACTAATGTATAAGATCAGTCATTCTACCAGGCTCCCACATGAAAACATCTGTTTTGTGTACATTTGCAACATACTTATGATTGGCAGAAACAGCGCTGTGTCACTCGTGCAGAGGGGTAGACCCGCAAACTAACAAACAATTTCAAGAACTGCCTGTTAATAATGGAGCAAGCAATCAGCTATATCCAGTAAACACTTACATCACAGTGATGTCTGCTCAAGATTGCAACATCTACAGTTGATTGTGGGTAAATGGACGTCCTTTAATGACGATGCAGGCCAATATTATTCCCAAACTCAAATCCGTGGCCTTTCTGACGAAGGCTATTGAAGAGAACACTGAGCTTATTTTCGGTTCATATGAACTTGTCAAATTTAGGAAATGATTATGTAGCCTTGAATGTGTCTCTTGAAATCCAAAAATTTTATAAGAAATGTTTTTTCTTCTGCCTTTTACCTGATTAATAAATGAATGCAAAAAAGAAATATGGAGTTGAAATGAATTTGAGTTATACAAAGTTCTGCAAAAGGAACCGTTTTAGTGATCATAGTTAAAGCAAAAATAATAAGCTTACAGTAAACACATTTTCATTCAGTGGCATAGTCTACATTCCTTTACACAACACATTTTTATACTTTGATGAATGTCACATTCTTTTGTGTCTCTGTTATTTCAGAACCTTTGTGTTGTTAACACACCTATTCTACCTCTAGCAGTCCGAGATCTGCAATAACTCACCTGGTTTTTTTTTCTCTGGTTTGTATTCAGTCAAGTTCAGTCACTCAGTTTACTTACAGAAATTGATCACTTCAATAAAACGTCTTTTCGCATGAAGAAACTATTACATCACTGATCCTGTAGCAACATCCACACCTCAGTAACTCCAGCTGATATGCATCAGTGATCTGAGGAGCAAAAGCAGGCAGAACGTCAAAGTTGCTAACAATGACAAAGTAGCATTTCTCTGGATGACGGCCTGCAGGTGCTGTGGATAAGCTTTTCTAAATCTACTGGTTGTGTAACTTGTTCTATCCAGCACCACTCGTCTCGTTCCTTACTTTATCTATGACCATTAGATAATTAGTTGTAGCATTACATCTTCATATATATTCCAAATTACTAATTTGAGGAAAACCCCAATCTAGGGTTGGCAGGGAAATTATTACCGGTTTCCTCTCAGTGGGGGGTGTTTTTCACAAATTCGCTCTTCAATGCTCCTCCAATGCTTTTTTTAAGTGTGTCTGTAGCAAGAAGGAAGGTGGACGGCACATCCAAGTTCCTTAAAGACTGTGTCAAGCAAAGTCTCTTCAAGGTCCAGCGTGTAAGACTTAGGTGAATTGGTAGAAATTGAATATAAAAAAATCGTAGTGATGTTTTCAATAGTATCTAATCATCTAAATCGTACACTAGTTTTTTTCTTTAACCAAGAATAGGCCCTTTTTATTGAAATACTTTATATTTACAATGGGAACGGGTACTATGGAGGCCGCCATTTTTTACAGTCATATAAACTGGACAAACTAAACACCATTTGAGTTTTGTATGGCAACTGAAGGTTGCCACAGGTTCTCTTTCATGTTTGGAAGAGGAAGGTGTGTTGCAACATGCAACTTCACCACTAGATGTCACTAAATTCTACACACTGAACCTTTAACATGCTAGTCATGTCAGTCAGTGATTATTAGAAACATGTAAAAGAATGGGAACTATGTAGTACTGAATCATGGGTTTAGACTGTTTTACAGCCTTCCTTGGTTCCTGAGTTTTAGGAGGGTCTGAGAAGGTGACCGCACAACATCATCATACATTTTATTGGTCGACATGCAAGACGAAGTATGGCCCTCATTAGCAAAGCTTGTCCCCCAAAACTATATAGGAGCTAGAGCACCGTAACATCAACGGTTCTCTTTCTGTTGCGTGTAGCAGGTTGTCTGCTGTTCACAAAGGCAGCGTGTCTGCTGCTGTTCTGCAGTGGAGCTCCTTCGGGAGGGGAGCCGGAATGAAATCTTTTGAACCCTATTTTTATATAATTGGGAAGGTTTTCAATCAATCAAACTTGCTTGGATAGTTGATAACACATTGCTCTGTGGTGTGATAAGCTAAAAATGTAAATACATTTTACGCAGTCTTTAAGAGCCATGAGATGATACTTTATTTTTTTTAAACCTGAAACCTGCTTGTTGATGCAATGTGCAGACATCCACGTCGGTGTTTGTAATTTCCATGTAAGAAAAGTATGGTATTGGAACAGTGCAACTCACCCTCGCTGTCTTTGACAATATGCTTGTTGCTTCAGGGATGTGCTCTGAGCTAAGAATCGATCTCTTCCTCTGCCTCCCCATGAAACCTGTTATAAACCTGCCATAATGGGTTACAATCATATGTCTTCACTCCCTCCTGTGCTGAGCTCAGTGCTGAGATATCCACCAAAAACACTAAAAACAGCCACAGAGGAGAAGAACATGAACGCATTCATGACAACATACATATAGCCACATTTTGTATGTTAACACGTTTAATGGAAGTGAAAGCTTTTTAATCATTTAAAAAAGATCAATAATCATACAACAAAAAACAAACATGAAAATAAAGTGGACTTACTTACTGCTTATTTTCTTAGTGTGTGTGCGTGTGTGTATGTGTGTCTGACTCATTTGTGGGTATTTTAAAAAGTTATATTTAATGAAAAACCAGTTTATAAAACTGTTTAAATAGTCCAGCCCTGGAGTCTCCTGAATTCAGTGGCCCTCAGAGAGCCTCTTTCCCTCCTCTATGCTTAAGCTGGGCAGGGCCAGGTCCCAGAGTTAATGTTTGTGTGTGTTTAGAGAGTCCAGGTTAGGGGAGGAATAGTCTTAAAATAAAGGCTCCAAACAGCTTTCATTATATAAATATCCTGAGGGCACAGCCGGTATATTTCTCTTAAAATGCAATGGTTCATTTTATTATAATCTAAAACTGAACAAAAACTCTGTCTACACCTCCACCTTTCTGAAAAGGTTGGGGAACATTTAGTCTACAGTAAAAGCCAGAAGTTCCACCATCAGAGATAATATTGAGATACATTCCTCTGCCCCTGGTGTGTCGAAGATTCTACGCATAACAGTGACAGTCTAAAGGGTCATGTAAAAATTTTATGATTACACCCGTGAATAATAGTTGTATTTAAGTGTGTGTGTGTGTGTGTGTGTGTGCGTGTGTGTATACTTGCAATACAGTTTCAGCCAACCTGAATTCTACGAATGAACAGACAACACAGATGGTGTTGACTAACTCTGGTGCTGATGATAGTGTGTACTGCTATGTGTGTGTGTGTGTGTGTGTGTGTGTGTGTGTGTGTGTGTGTGTACGATACACTCACAAGCCCTGCTCTACAGTGATACTGTGTTTTTTAACGCCATCACAGTAAACAGGACAAAGATGAAGCAGCAGGTCCACTGAGGTCTAGTTGCAGGAAAGTATGGAAGTGTATGAATTTGTAAAGTTTCATGTTTACCGAACCTGAGCAGACACATTTCAAAGAAGTGGGTTTATTTGTCCTTTATAAAAAACGGTCATGGACATTCAACAACTTGTGCCCTGTCCAAATGTCATTGTAATGTTTTCCATGGATTGGTATACATGTGGTCAATCAACATAAGGAATTAAAAATAGTTTTATGGACTTAGTCTGCCTCTCCCTGGGTTATATAGGCCCACAGGATCTTCACCTCTTAGATGATTCATGCCTCTATTGGTTAGTTGATCCCACACAAAAATTTTACAGGTAAATGTGCATTGATAGATGTAATTCTATGAGATTCTATTCAGAAATAATAGAAATGGCGTACATGGACAAACCATTGATTACTCTATGAGTAACTGGGTAAGTAAATGCTGGGGAAGTGTTTTCAGAGATGGTGCATTCTGGGCGTGAACATCTGAGAAGCCTGCTGGGCAGCCTGGTAGACTCCCCACTGGCTCTCCTCACTTGAATGGGATAAAATCCCCATCGACATCCGGATATCAGAGAGTTCACACATCTTCCGCCGCAATCTAAAGACACACCTCTTCTGAACAATACCTTGAATAAAATTTTGAAACTAACAATTTAGTAGCACTTAAATGGCACTTACTTATAGAACGTTGTAGTTTTGCTTTTGTTTAAGAAATTGTACTTTCTTGATTCTTGTTGTTCTGGGTTTGTACCCCTGGGGTTGAATGCACTTATTGTAAGTCACTTTGGATAAAAGCGTCAGCTACATGAAAAATGTAAAATGTAAATCATTTAAACATACAGATCCTCTAGACTTTTCAAATGTCACTGGACCAAATTAATGCTAATAAAATAGTCAGTTTAAGGGGTTTGTGATGCTCAAAAAATATATTCACTCCACAGGTGATCTTTTCAATCATAGTGCAAGAGGAAAATGGGACCCTGAGCCCATCATCGCACCTGTGGTGCTTGTTTGAACTCACTGACACACACACACACACACACACACAAACACACACATACACACACACACAAACACACAAAGGGACCGCGACACTCAAAAGGCAAACAGACACAAGACAGAATGTTTTGACATTGGTTTTAGCTAGAGCAGTGCAGGTTCTAGACTGGCTTGTTTGGGATGGGCTGTTTACTTTCCAGTTGATAATGCTCTTGAGCGTACTTCTGAATTATTAATTTTCATAATTAAGTCCTACCAAAACATTTCTTCTATATATTATCACTTTTGTTTATGTGCTGAACGTTGTGTGCAGAGTTTTTTGGAAACAGTTTTTGGTGCAGAGAGTGTTTATTGTAAAATTTTGAATGATTAACTTACTAACTTTACTTTACTTTAGTTTTTTACATTGTTTTTTACAATCCAGGTTCACAACTTTTCCACAAAAACCTCTGTAATTAAATAGCATATAAAGCATCACAGCATCAAAAGTAACTTTGTGCTTATAGTTATGTTGTTGTTGTCACTGGGATCATTACCCACAACTCCCATTAATGTCTGTGCCAGTCAGGATATGTCTGATATATTATGAAATCCATGATTCTGGTTCATGAATAATGACATCCAATAAACCCAAATGTTAATGCAGTGGGCATCTAGCTGCATAATGCAATTGTAGTAGGGTAAGAAAGGGAAATTAAATGATGCAAATGCAAATTATCACTACAGTTACAAAAGGCTGAGTTTGCCAACTCCTTCTCTTTCGTTCCTTTAATGTCCCCCTGAAATCTTCCTCCAGCCCTTTAGGTCAAACTACAACCGCAAAACAAACATTCAAATTCAAACCATGAAATGTGTTCTCATCAATTTAGCTTGTGCTTTCATGGAGATGACAAACAGGATCAACATTTAAATGGAGATAAAAACGATGAAACATTAATTTCCTATCAATGTGCAACACAGTCCACAGACATTTGATCTGATCTGCACCGTACATGTGTTCGATGGAGATGAGGCTCTGTCAGACGCCGTGGGAGAGACGGAGAGAGAAATGAAGAATTAACTTCTGAAGCACCAAATCATTAGCAGCAGGCTGTTGGTCATGAATTTATAAATACAAAATATCTTGCTGTTTGAATTCAATTATGAACTACGCCAATAGTGCATCCTAAATAGCTAGACCTGCACATTAATAGATCATTTAATATTTGTGCATGATTTAATCAAGAGTATTTTGTCAGGTCTTATAGAGTTGATTAGCAGAGGAAAATCTCTGAACCTTTATCTACACATGGGAGGAAAAAGCAGGTCAGCTCATGAAAATGTGTTATGTTGAATGGACTGAATCTTTCTTATTCGGGGGTTGTGGTCGCTTTTATTTTATGACTTTTCTGATGAAACATACTTGACCATTGTTCTTTATTTAACGTTACTGCCGTTCAAATGAAAGGTTTCCCTATATGTAAGGTTAGGATCAGATAGTGTGCAATAATTTAGCATACATGACTATATTAAATCTCAGTCTGCACAAATGTGCGAAAGAGGCATTTTGCATCCATTCGCATGTAATGATATTATGGATGATGATTAATAAAGTCTCAGTAATTCATAAAACAGCTGGACATGAAGAAACTGTGCTTCTGTTAAGGACTATTATATTATTAAGCGGCAGATTAAACCATATTCAGAGGCAGCAGCAGGACGTGTGAGACTGAATCTGAATAAACTAGTGTGTGTTCAATTTAATAAAGGAACTGCTGTGTGTGACTCACTGATGTGTTTTTAATTGATTCTGTACAAACCCTGGACACACTCACATACACAGGGACACACACATAAATACACAGTACTTCACAGTAGAAGGCATTTCTTATTGGTTTAGGTCTTTTTTTGGAAAACAATTACAGTAAAATTTCTCGACAACCAATAACAATACCATTATCCTTCACTCAGAGGAAAAGGATCAGAAGTTGTTGCTCTCTCTGGCTGAAACCTGGTGATAATTCGATTATCTGTTTCCTTCAAGACACAGCAGGAGGCTGTTTCAGGGCAGATTCACTGACTGTAAAAGTTAATGTACATATCTCTATTGTCTTGACACCTTAAGGGCTACCTTTGCTCAAGAAATATCAAATGAACTTGAGGCTTCTTGCCTCCTGAGTTTTCTGACGGTCAAGACCACGGTTGTCTCAATCCTTTTGAACCAGCAACACAGGTGACCAGTGCGGAGACAGCTGGGGTCTTAGCTGTGTCTGAGGAGCGTGGTGGGCCCAAGCCGTTCAAAAAGCTGGCACAGGTTGCTGTCTCATCCAGCACTACACAGGATAAGTGTAAGCTAAGGAGCAGCAGAGGATGGGGGACATGTCCAAATGGTAGATGATGTGATGATTTATGGGTAAAGATTAAGCATAGATTTGAAAATTAGTGCTGTTTTTTTGTAGCATACATTTAAGCTCAACCCATCAGTTTCTGATACGGAAAAGCTAATTCTGACATAGATTGAGAAAACAGCAGATATAGAGACCAAGTAAACTTGATCAGCCTGTGTTTGAACTGCATTGAAATAATGTGAGTGTGTGTAGTTGTGCATTGGCGTTTGTCAGTGTTCGTTTATGGGGGTTTGGTTAGCTCAGTTAGAATGCCAACTAAATAAGGCTCAATAAAACTGCTTGGCAAGAGCATTTACCTGCGCCGCTCTGCTTTGATAAATGCCACGGATAGCTGCAGAAAATTGGCTGCAAAGGACAGGGTGACTAATTCCCTCGCAGCATGTTGCAGGGCCTTTCTACTTCCGTGCATGTGTGTGTGTGTGTGTGTGTGTGTGTGTGCATGAAGGACTTACAGGTTGTTTGAATGAAAATGAGAACTGTTCAATAATACATAAGGCTGTCTACTCTGCAGAACACTATTACCAATGAATATGTTTTATGAAAGCAGCTGTAAATGGTGGCAGGGTGGATATTTCCACGCCACCATATATTTTACACATTTGACAAATTGCAGACAGGAGTCGATATTGCATTTGGGTTTCACACTTGGTTGCCCTAATGTATTCCCTCAATTCTGAAAACACTCAGAGGGGCAAAGAGAAAACATTAAACATGTTTTCTTCTTCATTATAATACATTATTCTGCTGGTTTGTAATCTATGACATTATGCGTTTCCTTACATCAGGATATGAATAGTAAGTCTTCTCAGCTTGGTTGTAAACCTGACACATTTGTGTTCCATTAATCCACATAAAACCCTCTCTGCTGTATTAAACCGGAGTTTGTAGTTTTACTCCAAGTTCTGTTGAGTTCATTCAGAATTCTATTGTCCTATTTTTTTATGACCAGAGCAGAGTTAGTGTTACTCTGTTTTCTGGTTAAACTTCACCCTAAGACAGCACTGGGGGCCCAGTGAATACGGTACAATTAATTTGTGACAGCTTTTCTTACTGTTTTACCATCTGTGGTGGTTTATACACAAAGTTTCAACATCACTCACTACTCATGAAAATAGATAAATCCACTTGTCCTTCCCAAACTTAGTCTGTGTCAACCTGACATTCTTACATCTACCTGTGCTTTCACTGATCATTCTGGATTATTTTAGTTGTTCACTAAGACCTTTGTGAGGGGTATGCTACATTAGACCCAGATGGAAGACCCGAGCAAGTTTACCCTCAGGTTTGAAGAGTTGTCCCAAACAGATTGACTAAACATGGGGAAAGGAGTGGGACCAGTGTTTGTTTTTTAAAAAGCTTTGATTTAGCAACTGTAGAGGATCCAGGATGGTGTGTGGATTCAAACGCACGACTCGAAGACACAGGTAAGTGCTGTTAACAATTTTTACTGTAAATCCAACAGGGAGCAGACAGCGGCAGAGTTGGTCAAGATAACAGTCCAAGGTCGGCACACGGGTAAATCCAACAGGGAGCAGGCAGCGGCAGAGTTGGTCAAGATACCAGTCCAAGGTCGGTACACGGGCAGGCAGTCGATCACGAGGCGAGGTATCCGACAGGGAGAGGGCAGAGACGTAGGTCGTTAAACAGGCAGAGATCGGTAACAAGGTAGCTATACGGAGAAACTGCTGGGACGCTAAGAACATGAAGATACAAAGACGAACTGGCAACGCAACACAGGAACCCACAGACTAAATACACCAGGTAATGAGGACCAGGTGCAAACAATCGGGGAGGAGTCACTAATCAACAACGTGGAACACACACACGAGGGAGGGAGTGAGGAATCTGAAACGAGAGGAGATGTGAGTAAACAATAACACAGAACAGAGTACAGTGTACACAGGACCTCCATCGACGATCCTGGGAGGAGGCGGGGGCTTGGTGGGCGGAACCAACGGACTCTCCAATGCCGGCTTGATCCGAGAAACGTGAAAGGTTGGATGCACCCTCATGGAACTGGGCAGCTGGAGACGCACTGCAGCGGGGTTGATAATCCTGGAGATGGGGAATGGACCAAAGCTTTTTAAAAAACAAACACTGGTCCCACTCCTTTCCCCATGTTTAGTCAATCTGTTTGGGACAACTCTTCAAACCTGAGGGTAATCTTGCTCGGGTCTTCCATCTGGGTCTAATGTAGCATACCAATCACAAAGGTCTGACCAGCTGGGCATCTTCTCCAGTGTTTACGGTAAGCGTGCTGCGTCATTTCGTCACTTCCTGTTATTGCCACGGGACACGGGTGGTGTAGTCGCTATCTGAATTAGCTCCTCCGCTAAACACAACTGTCTTTCTGTTCTACTACGGCTAAAATCACCGGTATATAGTTAAGGACCCTCACATACCAGCCCCTCCTCTCTGGTGCTTTGTGATTCTGTGTTCTGTTTAAATCTCACACTCATAGTTTTAGCAGCGATGTGTTCTCTCTCTCCCTCTCGCTCCACCGCTCTCTCCTGCTCCGAGTGTCTCATGTTTACTTACTCCTCCGCCTCCATTAACAGTAGTGGTAAATGTAATAAATGTAGTATGTTGGTAGACATGGAGGCGAGGCTTAGAAACTTAGAAGCTCGGCTCCTCAGCTTAGAACCCCCGTTAGCTATAGTTAGCCGGCCCGTGCTAGCCGCAGCGAAGCCACCTAGCTTAGCTTCAGCTAGCAGTCCCTCGACTTGCCCCGGGCAGCCGGGAGCCCAGGGTGGCTGGGTGACGGTCCGGAGGGGGCATAGTACCACCCATAGAAAGCCCACGATTAAAGAGCCACCAGCTCACGTCTCAAATAGATTTTCTCCACTCAGCGACGCACCCGCTGAGAATCAAACTCTGGTTATTGGCGACTCGGTTCTCAGAAACGTGAGATTAGCGACACCAGCGGCCATAGTCAATTGTATTCCGGGGGCCAGAGCCGGCGACATCCAATCCAAATTGAAGCTGCTGGCTAAAACTAAACGTAAATACAGTAAAATCGTAATTCACGTCGGCAGCAACGACTCCCGGCTTCGTATGTCGGAGGTCACTAAAGTTAATGTTGAGTCTGTGTGTGCTTTTGCTAAAACGATGTCGGACACAGTAGTTTTCTCTGGCCCTCTCCCTAACACTACAGGTGATGACATGTTTAGTCGCATGTTGTCTTTTAACCGCTGGCTGTCGAGGTGGTGTCCTGTAAACGGTGTGGGCTTTATAGATAATTGGCAAACTTTTTGGAGGAAACCTGGTCTTGTTAGGAGAGACGGCGTTCATCCCACTTGGGATGGAGCAGCTCTCTTATCTAAGAATATTACTAAGTCTATCACATGACAACCCAGAGTTGGGACCAGGAAGCAGAGCTGCAGTGCTAAACACTTCTCTGCGCTCCCTCTGGATCAGTCACCCAACCGCATAGAGACTGTCTCTGTCTACCGTCCGATTCAATTATTTAAATTAAACAATAACAGAGCGAGAACTCACAATAATCTTATACAAATTAACACAACCTCTGGAACAACACAGGAAACTAAGACTTTCAAATGTGGTCTTTTAAACATTAGATCACTGTCCTCAAAGGCTATTTTAGTTAATGAACTAGTCTCAGACTACAATATAGATGTAATGTCCCTTACTGAGACGTGGCTGCATCCTGATGAATATGTCAGTTTGAATGAATCTACTCCCCCCAGTCATATAAATTCACACGTTCCCAGGGAACTCGGGCGAGGAGGTGGAGTTGCTGCTATTTTTAACTCCAGTCTATCAATTAATCCTAAACCTAAACTTAGCTACAACTCATTTGAATGTCTTGTTCTTAATCTTCCACGTCAATCCAGGAAACACCAACAGCCAATCATATTTGCTGTAGTTTATCGTGCTCCTGGGGCTTATACTGAATTTCTAACAGAATTCCCTGAGTTTTTATCAAACCTAGTCCTAAAGACAGATAAAATTATTATTGTTGGTGACTTTAATATTCATGTTGACAATAATAAAGATAGCCTGAGCGTAGCATTTATTTCAATACTAGACTCAATTGGTTTTAGTCAGTGTGTGCATCAACCTACTCATTGTTGTAACCACACACTTGACCTTGTGTTATCATACGGTGTCAAAATTGAACATTTAACAGTACTTCCGCGCAATCCAGTACTATCAGACCATAATTTAATAACCTTCGATTTTTCACTATCTGAATATATGCCACTAATAAAAAACTCATTTTCTAGATGTCTACCTGATAGTGCTGTAGCTAAATTTAAGGAAATAATTCCGATTACATTTAAACCCGTATTATCCGTCGACATAAACAACAAATTCTTTAAAAACCCGAGCTCTATTGAGATTGACCACCTCGTAGAAAGCTCTGCAGACTCATTACGATTAACATTAGACTCAATAGCGCCTCTAAAAAAGAAATGTGTAAAACATAGTAAATTAGCTCCGTGGTATAATTCCAAGACACATGAGTTGAAACAAATATCAAGAAAATTAGAAAGGAAGTGGCGCTCCAGCAACAGTGTTGAAAATCTCCTAGACTGGAAGAGTAGTGTTACAGAATATAAAAAGGCTCTCCACAAAGCAAGAGCTGCCTATTACTCAAAACTAATAGAAGAGAATAAAAACAACCCCAGGTTTCTCTTCAGCACTGTAGCCAGGCTGACAGAGAGTCACACCTCCACCGAACCCAGTATTCCTCGATCCCTAAATTGCAATATCTTTATGACCTTTTTTAATGATAAAATTCTAACTATTAGAAATAAAATCAATCATCTCCTGCCCTCAATTGGCACTAATACCCTCCCAACAATAGAGATCTCAGAAACGGCTGAGAATCCTTCCCATTATTTAGACAGCTTCTCTCTGATCACCCGTGATCAGTTTACCAAAATAGTCTCAGGTTCTAAACCAACAACCTGTATTTTAGATCCGATTCCAACTAAATTACTTAAAGAAATTCTGCCCCTAATAGATAATTCGTTACTTAACACAATCAATCTGTCATTATCATCAGGTTATGTACCACAGTCTTTTAAAATAGCTGTAATCAAACCCCTACTCAAAAAAACCACCCTAGACCCAGAGGTTTTAGCAAATTACAGGCCAATATCTAATCTCCCCTTCCTATCTAAAATCTTAGAAAAAGTTGTAGCCAATCAGCTGTGTGAGTTTCTCCAGGAAAATAATATATATGAAGACTTTCAGTCTGGGTTTAGAACCAATCATAGCACAGAGACAGCCCTGGCAAAAGTCACTAATGACCTTCTAATAGCTTCAGATCAGGGACTTGTGTCTGTCCTCGTTCTGTTAGATCTCAGTGCAGCATTCGACACAATTGACCATCAAATTTTATTAGAGAGACTAAAACAGTTAATTAACATTAAAGGAACGGCCTTAAACTGGTTTAAATCTTATTTTGCTGATCGCTCCCAATTCGTTCAAATCAATGATGAGTCATCGGTGCGCACCAAAGTTAACCATGGTGTCCCACAGGGGTCTGTGCTCGGCCCAATTTTATTCTCATTATATATGCTTCCACTAGGAAACATTATCAGGACACACTCGGTAAATTTTCACTGTTATGCGGATGACACCCAGTTATATTTGTCAATAAAACCTGATCAAAGTAATCAATTAACTAAACTTCGAGCATGTCTCAAGGACATAAAAACCTGGATGACCCGCAATTTTCTCTTATTAAACTCAGATAAAACAGAGGTTATAATACTCGGCCCTAAACACCTTAGAGATACATTATCTAATGATATAGCTGCCCTAGATGACATTGCCCTTGCTTCCAATGACACAGTCAGGAACTTGGGAGTGATCTTCGATCCTGATTTGTCCTTTAATAGTCACTTAAAAGTAATTTCTAGGACCGCGTTTTTCCACTTGCGTAATATCTCAAAAATCAGACATGTCCTTTTGCAAAAAGATGCAGAAAAACTAGTCCACGCCTTTGTTACATCGAGACTGGACTATTGTAATTCATTATTATCAGGCTCCAGCAGCAAGTCGTTAAAGACTCTGCAGCTGGTCCAAAATGCCGCAGCACGTGTCCTGACGAGAACTAAGAAAAGAGAGCACATTTCTCCAGTATTAGCATCGCTACACTGGCTTCCTGTTAAATCTAGAATAGAATTTAAAATTCTCCTCCTCACCTTCAAGGCCCTTAATGATATGGCACCTCTTTACCTTAAAGAGATGTTAGTTCCATATCAACCTACTAGAGCACTCCGATCCCAGAACTCAGATTTACTTGTTGTCCCTAAAGTCTCTAAAAGTAGAGTAGGAGCCAGAGCTTTTAGCCATCAAGCCCCACTGCTGTGGAATAATCTCTCACTTTCAGTTAGGGAGGCAGACACGCTCTGTTCGTTTAAAAGTAGACTCAAAACCTTCCTTTTTTATAAAGCTTATAGTTAGAGCTAATTTGTGCGATGTTCCAAATTTGATTAAATGGCAAAAACCCCTGATGATGCTAAGACGCACAGGGAATTTATGACACAAGACACACGGAGCTTCTCTTTCCTGCTTCTCCTTCCTTTTCTCCATATTTATCACATCAAGTTAATTCTTATCTCATCAGTACATGTTACTAACTTGACCCCTTTTCCCGGAGTTTCTGTGCCTTAGCGCCCGCGGATGCAGGGCCACAGCTGTGGCCGCACCATGGATTATGATTGTGGATCGCGTGTCGGAGGTCGCAATGGTGGATCCAGTTCGGTGGATTCTGTATCGTGCCAGCTGATCGTCGTTGTAATGGAGGATCCTTTGTCGCGTTGGCATCGGATGATGAGGGACCACGACCGAGGCGGCAGCTGATAATGGATTCTAACTGGCGGCGGTGGACAATGACTGTGGATTATAGTGGATCCCATCCTGATGCTGGATCGTGGTCTTGCTGCTGGCCAGAGACTGTGATTGCAGCGGGACTGCCTGACACATAGTATTGAAAAATGTTTAGCCTAATGGATGCTGCTAAAAATCCTGATGATGTTTTCTTACACCTGACATCTATTGCACTTCTGTCCGTCCTGAGAGAGGGATCCCTCACATGTGGCTCTCTCTGAGGTTTCTACATATTTTTACCTGTGAAAAGGGTTTTTAGTAGTTTTTCCTTACTCTTGTTGAGGGTTAAGGACAGAGGATGTCACACAATGTTAAAGCCCCATGAGACGAATTGTTATTTGTGAATGTGGGCTATACAAATAAAACTTGATTGATTGATTGATTGATAAAACGGGGAGCCAACTTGCGGGACTCCACACGTAGGGGAATGTCCCGGGTAGACAGCCAAACCTTATTGCCCGGTTGGTAAGAAGGTGCAGGAGTCCGACGTCGGTCCGCCGCTCTTTTTGTACGGACAGAGCCTCTTAGGAGGACCTCCCGGACCCCACTCCAAATCCGACGGCACCGATGTATGAACCTCTGCGCAGAAGGAACATTGACCTCCTCCTCCAAGTCGGGGAACAATGGAGGTTGATAGCCATGAACACATTGAAAGGGAGAAAGGCCTGTAGAAGCACTGGGTAATGTGTTATGTGCATACTCTACCCAGATGAGGTGCTTACTCCAGGTGACCGGGTTTTGGGAGACCAGGCATCGTAGACCGGTCTCCAGGTCCTGGTTCATTCGCTCTGCCTGGCCGTTGGACTGGGGATGATAACCGGAAGAGAGACTCACTGTGGCACCGAGGAGGGAACAGAACGCCTTCCAGAATTGCGACACAAACTGTGGACCCCGGTCTGACACCACATCCTTCGGGAATCCATGAATGCGAAACACGTGTTCCAGGACAGCCTCTGCAGTCTCTTTGGCCGAAGGCAGCTTGGGCAGGGGAATAAAATGAACCATTTTAGAGAAACGATCCACAACTGTTAGAATGGTGGTGTTACCTTTCGAAGGAGGCAACCCGGTAACGAAGTCCAGAGCGATGTCAGACCAGGGGCGATGGGGCACAGGAAGTGGCTGCAGGAGACCAGAGGGTGGACGTCGCGAACTCTTGCTCCGAGCACAGACAGGACAAGCAGTCACATATTCCTTGACCTCTCTCTCCATGGACGGCCACCAAAAGCGTTGTCTGGCCACATAGAGCGTCCGCCGTATCCCAGGGTGACAGGAAATCCGGGAGGTATGGGCCCAATGAATGACCTGCGAACGAAGTTGCATCGGCACAAACAAACGGTTCGGAGGGCAGCCGTCCGGCACCTGACAATTCACATTTGTCTGTCTGACCCTCTGTTCAATATCCCAGGTAACTGCCCCTACCACACAGGATGATGGCAAGATATGAGAAGGAGCTCTCGGAACAGAACCAGGGTCAAACAAACGAGACAGAGCATCAGCTTTACCATTTTTAGACCCGGGGCGATATGACAGAGAGAAATTGAATCGATTAAAAAACAAAGCCCATCTGGCCTGTCTAGAATTAAGACGTTTGGCTGAACGGATGTACTCGAGATTTTTATGGTCAGTTAAAACCAAGAACGGCTGTTCTGCTCCCTCCAACCAATGACGCCACTCCTCTAGAGCCACTTTAATCGCTAGCAACTCCCTATTCCCCACATCATAATTTCGCTCAGCGGGCGAGAGTTTCTGAGAGAGAAAAGCGCAGGGATGAAGCTTCTTGTCCACTTCTGCTCTTTGCGAGAGGATGGCCCCAACTCCTTCGTCCGAGGCATCAACCTCAACCACAAACTGAAGGCTAGGATCCGGGAGCGTGAGGACTGGGGCAGTAGTGAATGTCTCCTTTAACCTTTGAAAGGCTCTCTCAGCTGGTAGTGACCACTGAAACTTCATGTTGGAGGAGGTCAGTTTATGCAATGGAGATGCAATTGTGCTAAAGTTCCTAATGAACCGTCTATAAAAATTAGCAAATCCCAGAAAACGTTGGAGATGTTTGCGAGAAGTGGGAGTAGCCCACTCAGTCACCGCGCTAACCTTAGCTGGGTCCATCTGGATGTTGTCTTGAGAAACGATGAACCCTAGGAAAGCGACAGAGGACACGTGAAATTCGCATTTCTCTGCCTTCACAAAGAGTTGATGGGTGAGAAGACGCTGGAGAACCTGATGAACATGCTGGACATGAGTGGTCTCATCTGGAGAGAAGATGAGGATATCGTCTAAATAAACAAAGACATATTGGTTCAACATATCACGAAGCACGTCGTTAACCAAGGCCTGGAATACCGCTGGCGCATAACATAAACCAAATGGCATCACGAGGTACTCATAGTGACCACTGGGGGTATTAAAGGCTGTTTTCCACTCATCCCCTTCTCTTATCCTCACCAAGTGATAGGCGTTCCTCAGGTCCAACTTGGTGAAGACCTTAGCGTTCCTTAATAGCTCAAACGCAGAGGAGATGAGGGGAAGAGGATAACGATTCTTGATGGTTATCTCATTTAAACCCCGATAATCAATACATGGGCGGAGCGTTTTATCCTTCTTGGCCACGAAGAAAAACCCCGCTCCTGCAGGAGAGGAGGACGGCCGAATCAGTCCTGCTGCCAGGGAGGAGTCAATATATTTGGTCATTGTTTTTACCTCTGGGGAAGACAAGGAATAGAGGCGCCCCCTAGGGGGTGAACTACCTGGTAGCAGGTCAATGGCGCAATCATAAGGTCGATGAGGTGGTAAAGAGGTAGCCCGTGTCTTATTGAAGACCTCCTTGAGGTCTAGGTAACATGGAGGAACTTGGGAGAGATCTGGGAAATCCGCATCCGATGAATCTGTGCGGGGAGAGGTGACAGCCGATCGAGACACAGGAAGTTCTAGACACTTGGGAGAAGAGACATCAGAAGAGTAGGATACATTGGAGATAGACACAGCGCGAATGCAGGTTACCGAACAGTTCTTGTCCCAACTTGTTATCTCCCCTGTACCCCAGTTCATGTGAGGGTTGTGTTTGGAGAGCCATGGAAACCCCAAAATGAGAGGGTGTGCTGGAGAGTCAAAAAGGAAAAAACTCAGAGCCTCAGAATGTTCCTCGGATATAATCATCTGAATTGGATCAGTCCGGTGCGTTATTTTACATAGTAACCGTCCATCTAGAGCGTGAGCCTCTACTTGTTTGGGGAGAGGAATTAACTTTAAATTTAATTTCTTCGCTAACCTCCAGTCCATAAAATTCTCGTCAGCCCCGGAGTCAACCAAAAAAGGATAACTGACAATCTGAGATTGGGTAATGAGCGTGGCTTGCATGAAAGGTCGAACAGCAGACACAGTAGTGTGACTCACCAGTGTATATCTTGCCGTTGCCTGGTCCTTCACTGGACAGCCTGAGATGTAGTGACCCTTCTGCCCACAATAGATGCATCTCCCCTCACGGACTCGACGTTGACACTCCTCTGGACTGAGCTTGGTTCGCCCAAGCTGCATTGGCTCCTCCTCACCAGTAGAGGGCGCAGATGCGCCGGCCGTGTGGGTGAACCGCGCCGAAGCCTGCCAGGGCTGCTGAGTACTGGTTGACTGCCCCCTCTGGACGGGAGTAGAATAGTCCGGTCTGGACTTCCTCCGGTCCTGGAGACGTTTATCAATCTTGACCACCAGAGCTATGAGCGAATCCACGTCTTTTGGCAACTCACAGTTGATTAATTGATCTTTTATGGGTTCTGCTAACCCATACAGGAATGCGTCGAACAGGGACTCCTCATTCCACCCGCTATCGGCTGCCAACGTGCGGAATTCAATAGCGTAATCCGAGATGCGTCGATTGCCCTGGCGAAATCCCATCAGTGCTCTCGCCGCCTCTCTTCCGGGGCTAGTGGTGTTGAAGATCTTGCTCAGTGTCTCCGTAAACAGCTGCACCGAGGAGCAGATGTGCGAGTCTCTTATCCACTCAGCTGTCGCCCATCTCTCTGCCCTGCCAGAGAGATACGAAATTACGTAGGCCACTTTGGAGCGCTCCGTCTGGAAAGCGGATGCATTTAACTCGAAGTGGAGAAGACACACTGGACCAGGAAGGACCGACAGTCTCCAGAATCCCCGGAAAATCTTTCGGGACGCGAGAGATGTGGCGAGACAGCATGCGGGGCAACAGCAGGAAGTAAAGCTGGATCTGGAGCTGGAATGGGAGCTGGAACAACAACACTCGGAGCAGTGAAGGTATCCAAACGATCCATGAGTTTCTGCAACTGATCAGTCAGAAAACTAACCTGGCTGTGAATGTTCTCCTGGCGTACCGACAACCCTTGCATCTCACGGCGAACTGTTTTAAATTGTTCCTCCGTCTGCTGCAGTACTGGTGTCGGCAGGGCAGGGTGCCCGGAACCGGAGTCGGCTGAATCCATTTTAATGGCCAGTTCGTACTGTAGAGGATCCAGGATGGTGTGTGGATTCAAACGCACGACTCGAAGACACAGGTAAGTGCTGTTAACAATTTTTACTGTAAATCCAACAGGGAGCAGACAGCGGCAGAGTTGGTCAAGATAACAGTCCAAGGTCGGTACACGGGTAAATCCAACAGGGAGCAGGCAGCGGCAGAGTTGGTCAAGATACCAGTCCAAGGTCGGTACACGGGCAGGCAGTCGATCACGAGGCGAGGTATCCGACAGGGAGAGGGCAGAGACGTAGGTCGTTAAACAGGCAGAGATCGGTAACAAGGTAGCTATACGGAGAAACTGCTGGGACGCTAAGAACATGAAGATACAAAGACGAACTGGCAACGCAACACAGGAACCCACAGACTAAATACACCAGGTAATGAGGACCAGGTGCAAACAATCGGGGAGGAGTCACTAATCAACAACGTGGAACACACACACGAGGGAGGGAGTGAGGAATCTGAAACGAGAGGAGATGTGAGTAAACAATAACACAGAACAGAAGAATAAGTTCTACATATAATCCAACTTATCTTAATATTCGGGACTGGACCTAACAGCAACACAACAACATTTTACGTTGTAAAGACTAGGCCCAGCAGACATCTGACATATATACATTGTGAATCCTACACAGCCTTGGGCTAAGGTTAGCCCTGGGTTAGCAGTGTGTGTGTGTGTGTGTGTGTGTGTGTGTGTGTGTGTGTGTGTGTGTGTGTGTGTGTGTGTGTGTGTGTGAAGGCTACGATTGTTGGAGCTTTTCACTGGTAGAGCCTTGAAAAGTTTGGTTCTTATCATCCCTGAACAGATGCTGTTCTCCTTCAAATGAGTTATACTCCGCCTTCATTCTGATAAAAGTTTTGCGTTGTATACTTAAACTTCTACTGGTATAATGTTTTAGTAACCTATAGTGTCTCTTAGAATCCTTTTACAATGACTAGATTACACAAATTAGTTGTTACTGTTTCTTGACTCTATTCATGTCTCCCAGTCCTCTTGATATTGTAAATTATGGTTAATGAACTTTACTGCTATGTTAGGGCCAGTGTCTTGATTTGTTTAAATATGTAGCTTAAAGTTGAAACTTGCTAATGCAGTGACTTTAATTGTAATGAATAAGAAACCTTTTTAGCCCTGGTTGAATTTCATTCTTCTATTTTATTCAGTCTTTTGTAAAGTACTATGGATATTCACGGTCCCCAGAGGTTGATTCCTTATCTTTTAGATAAAGCTTATGCCTGAATTTTGCAGGCATATAAATAGAATGGGTTCATTTTCATTATGTTAACTTTACTGGTCTCTGAATGCTCCCAACAGGACACTGCTCCACCAACCCAGGATCAAAATGTGAACTTCTTACACAACAATAATCCATAAAGTAGATTGTTATCCACTTTGTTCAGCACATTATTACTCACAGGAGTCTCCTTTGGTCTAACAAACATATTTTTCATAAATATATTTGAGTTTAACTTCCTTTTAAAGGTAACCTAGCTCAAATCATTAACATTCAATATTTGTTTTATCAATTCAAATAACACACTCTCAGAAACCGACCACAGACTCTTAAGGCCAATTTATGCCTCTCCGTTTTTTTTATAACGGACAGATAAGACCGCCCTATCCGTCGTGGAACGCCCTCTCCGAGCGCCTCGGAGAGCTTTTCGTACACCTCTGATTTTTCTAACTGTCCGTGTTTATGTCGGAGACCCCACGGACAGCTCTTGGCTGTGATTGGTCCGCGAACGACATAATTTCCGTATGACGTCATTCCCATATTTCCGGACCTCAAACTTCCTGTTTACTTCCCTGTAGCAACAAACACGAACACAACTATGATTCTACGATTAATGTGACGTGTGTGTTAAGCCAGCGGAGTTGTCCGGCTGACGGTGGCTCGTTAGAGCACTGACGGCATGTGTGCACGGTCACATACGGTTATAACGAGCTTTGAAAACGGCGCTAGCGGGCTAGGCTAGCGGGCTAGCCACCATGCTAACTGCGGTGGTAACAGTGCAAAAACCCGCCGTCACGACTTTAATTCCACTTCTATCATGACACTGTTTCTATAATACCGTCAGGTTAGAAACAAACACTGGGTAGTAGTTAGTGTCGGGAGTCCCTGCTGACTGTGTGTGGAAGCTGGGGGGGAGCTAGCTCCGTGTAGCTTCTAGCTACATGTAGCCTCAAGCAGATTCAAGCTGTGGAATCAGCAACACAGTTCAGAAACAAGACCGGGGAACCGCTGCGCTAAGAAACGATTACATCAGCATTTTGACCCGCTGGGTGTCACTTTATTTAGTTCTGTTAGTTGACATGGTTCAGTGTGTGGGAGGCAAGCTAACAGAGGTAAACAGAGACACGTGGACTTCTTCTTCCCAAATGGGGTAGGCTTTTCTGAGCTCGTGTTCCGTTGCGCCACCTATGGGTTTGGCGGTGAATTTTTTTCGACGTACAGTGGTCGGAGAGGTAAAAATCAAAAAGACTCTTTGCCCCCTGTGAAGCCCTCTCCGAGAAACGGATACGTAGTAGCATACTGGAGCCTTTAATTGCTTAAAGTGAAGTAATGACTTTAATGTGTTTCTGTCTGCTTTTAGTGGCTCAACCTTGAGTGTTAAATAGCTTTGGCTGGATGAAGTTGCACAGACTCAAGGTTGCAGGCACCAGAGTTTATCCTTGAACAATAGTCTGGTCTGAGAGAACATTCATCAATGTCTGCAGCTTCTTCCCTCTCTTCTTATAGCTTCTAAGTGCTGTTGCCTGTGTTTTCTCCTTCATCACAACCCATCTCTCTTTATTTATTTATTCATGTATACATTTATACATTCAAGTCATTTTGTGTTATTTTACAGGTTGCTTTTAGGTGTATTAACAAAAACTAATAACAATAGTGATATCTTATTTCTAGCATTTCAGATCTCTGCCTTTGTCCAATAGTTCTTCAACTAGACCCAACTCAAACCTTAAATCGGCTTGGCATATATTGTAAATTGCCTGAATTGTGACGAATTGTAACACTTCAAGTGTAGCCTCACATTTAATTTGCAGAAATTTGGTGGAAAATGTTGATTTCCCCCCTCAATGATGTGCTTCCTATACTTGTCTGAGGGACTTGATGCGACTTGGCTGCTCACATAATTGGAGATGAGGGAGACGCTGTGTAAATGTGTGAATCTTAACATTTTAAGTTTATGCGGCCCGAATGAACATTTTTTCAATATTTGTGTCTTCAAGTCACCTACTGCACGTATGATTTTGCTCAGTTATTACAGTTATCATCTTTATATTATCACCATCATTATCATTTGCTATCTTACATCTCTTGTGGATCTATCACCCTACCAGGGGTAGGCAACCTTTACTATCACAAGAGCAATTTTGGCCCCTCTGCCCCCAAATTAAATCTGTCTGGAGCCGCAAAACATATTTGATAACACAGGTTATAAAGTTATATATATAGCTATACAATAAATATATAAAAACTATAGTTTGTTGCATTGATTAAATTATAGAACGACAATAAAACAACTGTTGACATTTTATTGCTATTTTTACCTGTTACAAAAAAGGAAAACACCAAACTCTTATGAAGAGGAGAACAAAATACATGTGTAGGCCTACTTTGAAATAAATGAAACACAGAACTCTGCTTTTTTTGCTCATCTCCAGCTTGGTACTTTTCAGCAGATGCTATGTGCTTGCTCTGGAAATGTCTTTAAATATTACATTTTTTTTGTTTGCTAATTAATCTTTCCACGCAGAATTAAACTCTCTATTTTCCTCCCAGACTTTTATTTTTTGGGATTTATCCATGTTTAGTTTACAGGGGCCGGGGGTCGAAAACTCTAGATTAGCGACCTGCAGGGAACAGCGCCAGGCCGTAGAGCTAATAGGATGTGACGCATATTTTAGTTGACGAAATATTAAAACAAAACGGGAGAGCAGGTCAGACAGAAGGCGGACACAGAAACATAAGCTCGGTACCAACCAAATGCAGCTTCTGCTCTGATCAAGAAGCTGCAGTGCTGATCTCTGAGCAGCTGAGACCAGAGAAACTCTCTGTTTTCTCTGTTTACACTGTTAAGAAGCAGCCGGCCAGTCACTGAGCGGCTGCTTCACGTGAATGAGCTCTGATCTCACGGTGTCTCTCTGAGTGAGTGAGCTGGGCGGATGCCGGAGCCCCGGGGCCTGTGTGTGTGTCCGCTATCTGGGAGCGCAAACACACACACACACACACACACACACATTCACACGCTCCTGGTATTTCATGATGGCCTGATACGATGAGGATTTAAAAAATGAACGTGTAGGTGACGTTCACTCACGTTCATCATATGAAAATTGAATCGTTAAGTTCACCGTTCGCGAAAAATATGCGCAACTTTGACAACACTGTACAGGGAGCCACTGCAGAGGGGCCGCAGGTTGACCCCTTCCCTATACCATCCAGGCAGATGGTCGCCCACCCTGAGTCTTGTTCCTCTCAAAGTTCCTGTCACTGTTGTCAAGTGCCTTTCTCATGGTGGGAATTGTCTTCTTCTTCTTTCGTGTAACATCAGAGGTCCTACTCAGTGTCTTGTAGCCATGCCCTTGTCTCTGGTCCCACGTCAAAGAGGCCGGCTTCCGAGGGTGGTCTGTGTAGGGGGCAGGTGGTCATAATATGTTCGACAGTCTGTTCAGGGGCACCACACTCGCATGCAGCGCTGTCTGCCAGGCCCCACTTCTTCATTGAAGATTTGAACCGACCGACCCCAGTACGCAGACGGTTAAGCAGAGTCCATTGCCGGCGTGGAAGAAGGTCTCCTGTGGCTCCATCTCCTGGATCCAAGATGTAGTGGTGGATTTGGGTTGGCCCAGCCCTCTCCCACTCCTGTTTCCAAGCTGCCGCCAGCCATCCATCTTTGGACAGGTCCTCAGTGGTGGACCGGAGCAACTCTTGTGCCGCCTTGTTGTAAGGGTGGCGGGACTTGAGTCTGCTCAGAGGAGCTGCTGTCTCTGTGGTGTCATGGAGGATGTGCCAGTCATGCTTCCGTGCTTTCCTTGCCAGGACGAGAGTGGCAGCCTCTCGTCGTAGGCCAGCCGGTGCGATTCCTGCTAGGACTGGCAGCAGGACGATTGGGGTAGGCTTCAGGCATCCAGTGATGATCCGGAGGGCGTTGTTGATAGCCACATCCACCATTTTTGTGTGTGGACTTCTGCTCCATACTGGGGCACAGTACTCCGCTGCTGAAAAGACCAGGGCTTGGGTGGATACCCGTAGTGTCTTGGAAGTGGCTCCCCAGGTTGTGCCAGCGAGGCGACGGATCAGTGCGACCCTTGATATTGTCTTTGCCCGGACATCTTCGAGATGTTGTTTGAAGGTCAGTGTCCGGTCCAGACGCACACCAAGGTATTTAGGCGCTTGCTGGGACTCCAGGCACCAGTCGGTGTATACCTCCAGTTCCCTCTTGGCGTCTCTGTTGCAGAGATGGTATGCTGCTGTAACAGTCTTGCCGGTGCTGAGTTGCAGGCGCCACTTTCGTAGGTAGGCTACTAGGACGACCATGTCTTGGTTGAGACCGTCTTCCATTGCCTTCCATGTGGGTCTTCTCAGCATGATTGCGAGATCGTCTGCGTAGCCGTACTTTCTGGATGCTGTGTCTGGTAGATCATAGATGTTAATATTAAACAGCATCGGAGAAAGGACCGAGCCCTGTGGGACACCGTTCCGTAGTCTTCTTAGCCTACTGCGCTGGCCATCGCTGGTCTGTAGGACAAAACTGCGGTTAGACAACGTCTCCATGATGAATTTCACCATATGTCGATCGGTTATTGTCCTCAGCAGCTTCAGGTGAAGTCCGCGGTGCCAGACGGTATCGTACGCGGCGGTCAAGTCCAGGTACACTACCCCAGCTTTCTCATTATCCTGGAAGCTGTCCTCGATGTCTTGAGACAGAAGTGTAACCTGGTCCACTGTGGACCTACCGCGACGGAAACCGGCCTGTTCCTGTGGAAGCTGTGGGTCAATCACTGGCTCAATGCGGCAGTGGATCATTCTTTCCAGGATTTTAAATGGAACACAGAGCAGCGATATGGGTCGGTATGCCTTGGGGTCTTCCGCAGGTTTGTTTGGCTTTGGCAGGGCGATTACGGAAGCACGGCGCCAGATCTTGGGCAGCTTGCATCTCTGGTAGCAGGATGAGAAGAATGCACAGAGCCAGCTGGATGTTATTGTGCTCTGGTGCATAACAAACTCTGGGTGGATGTTGTCACGTCCTGGAGCTTTGCCTGGCTTGAGCTTGCTTATGGCCTTACTGAGTTCGTCTGCTGTGAATTCTCCTGAGAGGTTGGAATCCGCACTGGCCACCCTGGAGAGGGAAGTCACCTCCTGCGTTATCAGACGGGCAACATCTTTGTCTGCGTCTGGGAAGCGACCGTTTTTCAGGAGCTCGGACGCGATGGCATCTGCTGTGACTGGGCAGCTTGGGGGCTTTGTGCATCTGCCTGTTAGCCGGTTGATGGTTTGCCACGCCTTCCGACTAGAGTGGGTAAAGTCAATTGACTCAACAACTTCAGTCCATCTGTCTCTGTGTGTGGTGTCCAGTCTCTGAAGCAGTGCTTCTGCAGTCGCATCCACATCTTCCCTGGAGATAGCCCTCTGGTGGGCGCTCAGGAGGCGGCTGCACTCCTCGTCCCAGCCAGGGATGTAGTTCCTGTTGTAGCCGCGTGGGATGGTCTTTTTTGCCGCTCCTAGGAGGAACCCTTACAGTAGGCTTCATAGGCGGTGTCCACGTTGGCTGCATCAGGTTCTGGCAGACTAGCAATCCTTCTTTCTGTCTCCTGAGCAAATGACTCCCAGTTGGCCTTTTCGAAAGTTCCATCTTTTGACAGGTTTCCCTGGTACCGGTTGCACCAGTGATGGGACTTTAATGATGGACGGTCGGTGGTGTGAGCGGGGAAACCTGTCTAGGACGCGTCTCTCCGGTTTCGGGTCATTGCTCCGGCACACAGCGAAGGCCAGGTCCGGGTTGGTAGAGGTGTTCCAGCGTGCAGAGAAGAAGCTTGGCGGCTCCTTGGGGTCGTACAGTAGCAGGGCATCGGTGTTGGAGGCCCATTCACTCAGCACCACTCCGTTTGATGTTGTGTAGTTGTAACCCCAATCTGTGTGTTGACAGTTGAAGTCACCTGCGTAGATGGCGGGGGCAGTTATGGGCGGGAGTGACGTAGCAGACAGCTCTGATGGTGGGGGCTTATATACGTTGATGACTGAAGTTTCCTGGATTTTAGTAACCAGCCACTCGATGTTGGAGCCTGGTGGGGATTGGCTAGTGGCTGACCAGGTTAGTTCAGTCCTCACGAAGGTTGCCACTCCGTGCTGCTTGCTGTGAATGGACCCAGCGAGATGGAAACCTGGCATCTTGAGGATGTTATTGTTAGTGCAGTGTGTCTCCTGCAGGAGTACAACCGCTGCCCCATTGGAATCAGCCAGGTGACGTACGATTTCGAGTTTGGCGGTGGTGAGGCCCTCGACGTTGAGTTGGAGCACTGGAAGACCACGGTTTTCGACGGTCAGGATGACCGTGCGTCCTGAGTGGGGCGCTTCTCCGTTCCTTGTCCTGCCAGCTCTTTGTTTGGTTGGCGACATTCGTTTCACAAGTTGGTCTTGCACCATCTCTTGTTACTCACAGGGAAGGCCGCGTGTAGGCTGTCGTCTTCTTGACTGATCCTCAGTGAGTGAGTGTATGACATGAAGATAGCTTCTCCACTTGTTGACTTCTCTTATTAAATGACAGACAGTGTTTGTTACTCATGCCATCTGCATTCCACTGATGTCACCTAACAACATTTTAAAGAGTTGCAGCTCAGTTTTATTTATTTTTTCCTGACAGTCATCTGCTGGAAACTGAAGTCACCAATCTTTTATCAGAAGACATTGGGATCTCATCAGCTCCTTTTTTCTCTCTCTTTCTCTGCTGCCACGAGTTTCAGCTGCCACACCTCGAAAAGCCCTCAGCTGTTGGTGCTCAACGTGTTCACGGTGTAGGGCATCGCCAAGCAGCCATGTTGGTCACACATGGCTGTGTTCGCTTGATGGGGGTTTACTGCCTCGAAAATGCCAAGTAACGTGTCAAAGCTAACCTTTCAGTAGATGCATGTGTGTGTATGTGTGTGTTTCTCAGCAGCCTTCTGCAAAACAACAAGCTTTCTTTACAGCTTCCCTTGGGGAATTGAAGTCACACATAGAGTAACAAAGGCTGCGTTAGTTTCTAACAGTGAACTCTGGTCTACAAGAACATACAGTATTTTTTTGTGCCTTTAATTAGAAATGTATACTTAAACTGTTATTTATCTTCAGAAAATGGAGGCTCTTGAAGACTTTTTCTATCTTGCACATTTTCATTTTTAGTATGTGGCCAAGAATTATCCTTTTATCTTTGAATTATCTTTTTTTAAATGATTTTTGATTTGAGCTGCGACAATAGAGGCCAGTATTACAAACACATTCACAAACTAGGGCTACGTTGTAGCACTTGCGGGCCCGAGCACCTGCACGTTGAAGTCTGTTGCGGTCGGGGGAGAGAGCGGTCGATGAGCAAGCGCACGTCTCCGCGTTGGATACGTTTTCCTCTCTGTGGCAAGGATAAAAGCTTCACTTCCTGTAGCCACCAGGGGGCGCTGTGATTGAAAGTCATGATTTCTGTGTAGATGTCATCAGGCTGGGACTCTAGTCTTACATGTCTAGTTTGGACTCAATTGGACAATAAACGCTTCACTTCCTGTAGCCACCAGGGGGCGCTGTGATTTAAAGTCATGATTTCTGTGTAGATGTCATCAGGCCGGGACTCTAGTCTTACATGTCTAGTTTGGACTCAATTGGACAATAAACGCTTCACTTCCTGTAGCCACCAGGGGGCGCTGTGATTTAAAGTCATGATTTCTGTGTAGATGTCATCAGGCCGGGACTCTAGTCTTAAATGTCTAGTTTGGACTTGATTGGACAATATATGTCCGAGATACAGAACAACGTGTTTTGATGGCGTTTAATCAAACTTCGACGCCACGGTCACACGGCCTTAAAACCATATGAATATCTTCAGGGGGGGGGGTGGCTGTTGATACACACATGTAGTTTGAGTGAGATAGAACCATGAACACTGAAGTAACAGCATTTCGTGTTTCACGGCGAGTTGATGAACTTTGACGCAACGCCACGGTCACACGGTGTGACGAAAAAAACAATCCCTTAATCATTTTTTATCTCCATCTTGTTGTGATGACACTCATCTAAATTTAAAGTTGAACTGATAAAAGCCCTGGGACAAGTATGTCAAAGTAAAAATGTGGAATATAGTCAAAATGGCCACTGAATCCAAAATGGCGGGCTTCCTGTTTGGTCTAACATATTGATCCAAGAGACTTATTTGTTTGTTATGAAAAGACACATGCCATAATCAATTTTTGTACATGTCGGCCAATCGTAGTGCCGGGGCTGCCCTTTAGGGGGCGCTAGTCAGTTTTTTTGCCACGCCCATTTCTTAAAACCATATGAATATCTTCAGGGGGGGGATGTAAACACACACATGTAGTTTGAGTGAGATGGAACCATGAACACGGAAGTTACAGCAATTTCGTGTTTCACGGCGACTTGATGAACTTTGATGCCACGCCATTAATACTGTGTTTGACGAAAAGTCACAGTAATCTTACATCTTCATTATCAATGTCTTGAGACTCATTTGAAAGAGTTTGACATGGTTGAGGTCAGTGGATGAGGAGGAATAAATCCAAGTGTAAGACATGCAAAAAACAAGACATTTCCTGTTGCCACCAGGGGGCGCTGTGATTTTAAGTCATGATTTCAGTGCAGATGTCATCAAGCCGGGTCTCTTGTCTTATGTGTGTAGTTTGGACTCGATTGGATCGTGTTTGTCCGAGATACAGAACCTCGTGTTTTGATGGCGTTTAATCAAACTTTGACGCCACGCCAAGGTCACACGGTGTGGCGAAAAGTTGATTTTTGAAGTCAGTTTTTTTCTCCATCTTGTTGTGATGACACTCATCTGAATTTGAAGTTGATTTGATGAAAGCCCTGGGACAAGTACGACAAAGCAAAAATCACAAAAATGGCCAAAATGGCCACTAAATCCAAAATGGCGGGCTTCCTGTTGCGTTTTTCATAATGCCCTTTGTGACTTTTTTTCATGATTAGTCACGATACACCTCTTGCCCGATTTTGGTGAAAATCGGTTATGTGGAAACCTAGGGGCTGGGTTCCAGGGGGCGCTGTTGAGCCATTTTGCCACGCCCATTTCCAAATTCTCCAGAATACTGCCTGTAGCCAGCAGGTGGCGCTGTGATTTTAAGTCACGATTTCTGTGTTTATGTCTTCGGGTCGCGACTCTTGTCTTATGTGTCGAGTTTGGACTCGATTGGACCAAATATGTCCGAGATACAGACGCCCGTGTTTTGATGGCGTTTAATCAAACTTTGACGCCAGGCCACGGTCCCACGCTCTGGTGAAAAGTTGATCTTTTGATAACTTTAGTACTCCATCTTGTTGTGATGACACTCGTCTAAATTTTAAGTTGATCCGATGAAAGCTCTACGACAAGTACATCAAAGTAAAAATGTGGAATATGGCAAAAATGGCCACTAAATCCAAAATGGCGGACTTCCTGTTGCGTTTTTCATAAGCTCCAAGAGGCTTTCTTGTGCGTCTCGTCATGATACACAATTGTCTTTATTTTCGTGAGGATCGGTTAAAGCTAACTGAGGGGGCTTTCCGTAGGTGGCGCTGTTGAGCTATTTTGCCACGCCCATTTCAAATTACTCCAGAATAAGTAAATTTCCACCACTCTCTAATTTACTGCAAACTTTAGAAAGTTTTTGAGCATGGGAAAGCCCTCAAAAAGCCCTTTCACTACGCTCAGAATAATCCTTTCAATTTCAATAGGGCCTCCCACCGGAGGTGCTCGGGCCCTAATAATCCTTACAATTTCAATAGGGCCTCTCACCATTCGGTGCTCGGGCCCTAATGAATCGAAGTGAAAACTGAATGCAGACATTAAGAAAGGTCAGGAGGAGCCTCTGTGACAAACACACTCACATACACACACACACATACACACACATACACACGCTGTGAAGAATTTTGTCATTTATTCTTGTATATGCTCTCAAGGCTGTTTGGTTTTTTTGCACTGGCAGCGGATGTGGAAATGCCAGAGAGGATTTGTTTGAAGCTCAGGTGAAAGAGTGGCTCTCATCTATGGATTCTCCTTGAGAAATATTTTCTGTATATCTCTGTTTGTGTTATCCTTGAAGGGTGTATTGTATGCAAGAGCAGAGTAGAGGGTGAACACACACCAACACAGTACCTCTCCTCTCACAATGTCAAATAGGGTGAACATGGATTTACATAGGTTTTTACGAAGAGTCTTTCTGAGTGAGACCAAAGTTAAGACATTTTTTTGCTAGGTATAACTAGTGTCATCTCTCTGTATCATGGTATCTTCATTTGAGCACAGGACAGCCATTACAAAAACCAGGTCAATACTGGCATCAACAAAGGTTTTGACTTGTGCCAATTTGGGGAGGAAGATTGAGATAAGTGCATCTGTGGCTTTGGAGAAAGAGCTGGTTTGTATGCGGAGGTGTCATTGGGCATGATTGCCCCTGACAGCTGTGCCAGCAGTGTGTAAGTGACGTGTGCTAGGAAAGCGCGACATACTTTTTAGAAGTTCTTTATGAATAGGTGAATGAGACGCATAGATTGAAACATCTTGAGTGGTTGTTTAAACGAGATACAATGCACCTTTATTGATTCAGCATAGGGGAAAGTCAATTAATCGCAGCAGCAAATTATTTTTTATGCAATAAGAATATAGTCATTTTTCCTTTCTATACTAGACATAATATTCTAAAAGACAGAAACAGAAGAAAATTGACATCCAATAGCTAAACTGCAGAACACCATCAGTAAAACTGAGAGTCAGAGGATTTATTGTGCAACCAATGATGGATTTTAATCGCTATATTTTTTGTATTATTATTCCAGTAATTCCTTCTCATCTGTAGATTAGCGCTGACATTGTGTAACTAAATATTGAACCAGGCTCCTAGCCTTCACTGGCTAATTGTGAGCAGTTTCCATAAAGAGTGTAGAAAATAGAGAAATAGAGTAACAATTCAATTGTATGCTAGTTTTGTTTTGTTATGTTCATTTTTCATGAAATACAGAAACAGAAATCTAGGGGTTTCTTTTTCCAGTCAGATTTTCCATGGATCTCTCCTGCTCCAGGAGCTGTGTAAATGTAGCTGCCTCTGACCTCTGACCTCTGTACAGAAGAAATGTGTGGACATAAAAAATAGACAGTTTCCCAATAAAGATCAATAAAGAAGCAGGTAACTCATCTTTTATTTGACCTTGACTGGAATTACTACAGAGGTTGTGCCAGTTGTGATCCTAAGGAACATAATCATCGCTAGTACAAAGCACATGGTATTTTTTCTAAGCATGAGCTTGGGCCATGGAGAGGAAGAAATGTTTTTAAAATAATAATCATCCTCTGTATTTAAAATAAAGCAGGGCCGCTACTGTTAGAGATGAGAGTCTCAATGTGGTGGACTTGTTTCTCATTACTTCATAGATTGTTCACTAATTATTATAAGGATAAATCAGGCCCTTCTTGCGAAATAGAGATGATGAAACTATGACTTTTCTACATGTTTGTTGTTTCCAGGTTTCCAAAAGTAATTTATTCCATTCCCGCTGTGTGTTGGTTTGTAAAGGTAAACAGAAGCAGGACGAGACAAGGCTTGATATTGTTAATAAGAACAATAACACATGGCGGAATTAGAATGGAATAGAAAGTAATTTAATCGAACTCTGCCTGAAATAAAGGCCTGTGTTATTCTGCATTTGAACTTAATAAAGTAGCCAGCTGGACTTCAATGAGTAGGCATGCAGCAGGCATTTCAAAGAAAGCAAAAATGGGGTAAATGGGAAAAGAGAAAGAAAAAGAGAGAAGAGAATTGTAACAGGCAGAATAGACAAGGAAGCCAAGTGGGAGTGAAAAGAATTTGAAAAAAACTGAGTAATAGAGAAGTGCTTTACAAGAGCAACTGGATTCCTGAAATAGGGGTTACCTCTCATCTGAGAGGCATCTTCAGTTCTAACTGACTAGTGGGTATTTAACCTCTGGTGGGGTTATTAAAACGGTAAGTGCTGTTATTTTATACAGCACTTACAACAAACATGACCTGGATGACTGAGAATCTTCACAGACAAGAGTAGAGAAAATAAATAGGATGAAGGTGAAGGTGAAGGTGAACTCGTGAACATCTTGAAGACGTTTTTTTACTTCAATGGAACCTCTGTATATAGTTCAGTTAAAGTCAGGAGAGGGAAAATGAAGGAGAGATTCAATATAGTGATTAACTTAAAACTAAATATCAAAATAAGAGTCAATCGGAGATTAATTTCCATTCAATTTCATTTGTATAGCTCCAAATACATACATACATTATCTCATGACAATAAACATAGTAAAGTCGAGACCTTACAATATAGAGCAACTCAACAGTGATGGTTGAGTGATGGATACATGATAAATGTACCTGCTTTGCAACACAGGTTGAGAGATAAGGAAAATAAAATGTTCCAGGTACATAGTTGTGATATGTGAGTGTCTGTGCATATAGTGAGATTTATTGTATGTGGTGGGGTTTTGGGGTATTATTATTATTTTTATCATTAGCCAGATATTAGTCTGTTACAGGAATGGTATGAAAGGTTCTGGAGGGGTCAGTATGCAGGTTTGAGCCGCCAAGCTGGGGGTCGGGAAAATGCTTTTATGCAAAGCTTAACTTGAATAGCCAGAAGAACATCTGGCTTAACATGGACATGGATCCATCAATGATATTGGTTGTAATTAATCGTTTTGCTATACAATTTTTCTCACTCTGCGTTCAAAATAGTAGAAACATACAGACTAATATCTGCTCACACCTACAGGTAATAGTCAACATAAATCCACAATTGGAGCATGGCTGCAACAGTCAATGAAATTAGTGATCAATCAGACTACTGGAAAACCAGAGTCACCGATAGAATGGATCTCTCCGGCTTTAAAAACAGCCGCTAACAAAGAGAGGGAGCATTTTTTAAATTAAAAATTAATAAAAACATAGGCTTATAAATATTATCACAACATTTTGTGGTAATATGTTTTGACTGTTATTCTATCAGTGCAATTCCAAACAACATGGGGAGACAATCTGGAAATAAACTGAACTGAATAAATGAAAGCCTCTAATATCTTTTGTAAGAAAAAAAAATCCACACGCTGTAAATATTTCCCATGATTTTAAAAAGAACAATTCAGATTGACCTCATGAGACTAATCCTCTCCTCTTTCTCTTTCTGCCCTGGCTGCGTCAAGTCTGATATTACTTAATAAGCTTCTGTTCATAATAAGTTGTTCATTATCAGACAAAGAGACAAAAAAATGATCACTCAAAGATTAACTTTAAATATCCTATGCTAATATACAGTTATTCAGAATGGTCCCTTTCTGAAATGTCACTGTAATTGAATTTCCTTGCAGCTTTCAGTGTTTACTCTCATTAATGGTTCTGGCATTTTTTTCTTATAACTAACAACAACATTTCTTCATCATGAATGTGTTTACTTGTAAAATCTGCAGTTGCTAACCAGGACCGTCATCAGGACGGCTGAATCCAGATGATGAACAAAGAATCCTGAATGTCTCGACATTACTTCATAGTTCAGACCTCAGGTTACTCTCACCATCTTAAAAAAGTGATACACATGCATAAATTGTAGGAGACCTTCTTTGAATTCTGATGCTGGGCTTGCTGGTGACAGTATGATGGAAGGTGGGTGGGGGGGGGGGCAGTAAATCCTCTCTAAGCGCTCATAACCAAGCAACACTGTCACATCAGATGAGTGAGGGAAGCCCTCGTTACTCTGCCTGTCAGCCCCTTTAATGAGCTTCAGCCTGTGTGTGTGTGTGTGTGTGTGTGTGTGTGTGTGTGTGTGCGCGTGGATTAGTGTCACAGCCTGCATGTGTCTCAGCATCTGTGGATGTATTGTCTATGATGCTTCACCCAAACCATTATTACTAAGGGAAAGGGAAGTGGAGGGGCCATTTGTGCTCATTAAACATCTGTGCTGCTACAATACGTTATGTTAATGACTTGTACTACCTGAACCACAGCTCACACCACCACATGTCACCAGTGTAGCCTCTAATGTAGTTGCAGCTGAGCACCTGTTCACAGCAACTACAGACATGATACAGACATCAGTCAGACTCTATTTCTACTTCCTATACACAACATGGGTAAAAAGTGACCTGACCTATTTTTATTTTGAATATCTTTGCAGTTAATTAATTTCATCATTCAGAATTTCAGGAGTTCCTCACTTGTTTTTTTGAACTTCACCAATCCTTATTTAAAGTTTCTCTTTCTTAGTTTTTGAATAATTATTATTTACTGTATTACCCTTACAATGTCAAAAATAGCTTGTGTATCAAAGTGCTAACCAATAAAATGGGTATTTATGATACTGCACTGTACAAAGTTTGGATGATCAATGCACATGCTGTGTATACCCCAGTCGGGCAATTCACAATTTTTACTCTATATTTAATAATGCTAAAGTAAGCAAGATGGGTTTCGTGCCATTTATGAAACGAAACAAGCTGTAAATTGTGTCTCCAATATTATTGGTTGTAAAAAAAAAGGCATCTCTACATTGCATAACAAAACTTTTGACTTTACAGTGACGTCATGACATAATTCCTACCATAGGATCAAGTTTAGACCCCTCTTAGCATTAGGTCATGTCTATATTGGATTCAATTGAATATTTGTTTTATTTATCTTTACCTTTGAGCAATCATCTGTAGATACCCTCAAAAGTAAAATAATAAGTTTGGTCAAAATTGGTCCATGTCTTGCTTAATTATTTTGTTCAAATGGAGTTGTCCCCTCACTAGTATAATTGAGCTTGATTTTCTGACAAAAGTCTGGATGAACATTGTTATTCTACCATCCAGCTGACACTATGCAGATGAAAGTTGCGCTTATAAAAATGTTTGTACACTCATCTGAGTCATTTTCATTTTTACCATAAACTGTGCCATGAGCTGAATGAGCAGCAGCATGGTGCAGCTAAGCCTTGCCAACTGTTTTTGCCCTGGCTTTCATCTCTGTGGCACAGGTGTAGTGCTGCCAGAGTTCAGCACTGCAACGACGTGCCATCATTTTTCTTTCCTCAAAGGGAGGAAATGCAATATTCACAGTTTGCATAAACTGGTTGAAATTTACGCACATTTTTATAAATTGCAGGAATATCAATCGTCATTACAGTGTATGTCGTACAAGAAAGCCAATTAAATTAAATGTTGAAAGTCTTGTAGCATCACCAATACTTGTATGTATGTAATGAAGTAGGAAATATTAAAAGGCAGCAAAAAGTGATTCCATTCATTATTCACTCTTTTGACATTTTGTATTTGTGATGCCTTTTAAAGAAACTGTACAAAACCAGTATCTCCTGCTAGCTTAGCTTTGTTCTTTTAGCCTATGAGATAAGAAGTCAATTAAAACATTCAAAAAACAAATTGTTTGCCTATGTTGCTTAAAGGGACTCTTACCTTTGTTGCATTTTTACACTTTTTTTGGATAAGGTTAAATTGGTATTAATAAGGTAATGACACTCTAAAATGCAAGACAGACCCACCAGGAGTAAAAACAAACAATTATTTCACTCTCATAATATTTAGTGAAAACTTCAACCAATAAAATTCTTCGGACCGAAGGACCTTATTGGCCGACAGACCTGTCTGTTTGCTGCATGGACATGCAGGTTTTCCGTCTGCTTCTTGTGGCGCATTCGGGCCCGCGTCATCAGGGCATGTGAATGTAAATGTATATAACTTACCGAATCCATTGCTTTGGTAAACAAAAACTCACGTGCGTGCGCGGAGGCAGTAATTGTAAGTCTGCTTGTAAATAAAGTTTCTTCAAAAAAACACTGCGGATGGGAACGAGGGGGTGGGGCATTGGAGGAAGGCGGGATGATTTGAATGTGCTGTAATTCTCAAATGCAACAAAGGTAAGAGTCCCTTTAATGCCACACAAATAACCTCAACATCACTGGTATTGTGTAATAGGCTACTACTGAGATAGATGTTTGGCTGCCTGCTTCACAGTATTGTCAACATGGTGAAAATAATCGAAAGTAAGTCCAACTTTTCTTTATGTGATCAGACATAGATGACTAATGTATGTTAACCTGCCACAGTGGCTACATCCCCTTCCAAACGAGCTACAACTCATGCGTGCACAAAGTCTGTTCTAAATATTTTGCACAGAGATTTATTCATCACACTTCCGTGTTTCCGTAATCTGAATGAATAAATAAATAGATAAATAAACAACTTGTTTCCTTCTGCACCACATCCACCCCCCAAAAAAATACATGATTTAAATCTTGTTATTCACAGCGGCTCATAGGCCTCATACTGTGTCAATGCATTTCTCCAGTAGATTGCTATGGCCTTCATCCGGTGTAGAAGAAACAATATGTCTTAGGAGGATAGTTGTAAAAGTAATAAATGTGCTTGGCCATGATGGTCCTAGTCTCTAGCATCCCTACCTTTAGACATAGGATATTATCTAAATGAGCCACTTGTCACCTGGCCATTATTTTGTTTGCATGTAATTTACCCACTTAAATGTGATCTGTGCTATGGTGAATGAATATTAATCCCCAAAAGTGTGAGAAAAGGCGCGTGCCCTCTATTGTCACATTGATTTGAGAGATTTTAGGAATTTTAGGGATGCCAGTGAGAACAATCATTAAAAACATTTTCCAGCAGCATGGTTAGATTTAGGACATTTGGGTCTGAGCCGGTGAAAAGAAAAACAAATACACCTCATGCACGAGCACTCGGGGCTGGCGCACTTTCCACCAAATGTGCAGTTTCCAGTTATATGCACAGGTGCAGGCAGGAAAGAGCAACGGCTCAAGAAAACATTACCACACTAACACAAAGACTGCACTTGAAAAAAGATATCAAAACAAAAATACACTGTTTAATGTTTTATAATCTACTCAAGTCAAGATTTGCCAGTGAATACTGAAACAAACTTCCATCAGCCAACAGGTGGATTTGTGAAATCTTACAAAATCCCACTCTGCTGACACATGTTGTTGACTCTGAGAGGAGCTGATGACAGATGAGAGCAGGTGATTCTGACTTGAGCTAAATGCTCCTCTAATCCTTACAGATCTGAGTGAGTCGTGAGACACGAGCACAAATAGGAGGCTCACAAATTAATTCCAAAAAGATGTCACATTGGGAAGCAGTGTGTATGAACTGATTGGCCAGGATCAAACACAAGCTGGAGAGAAACTCTGTGCTTGTTTCATTTTATATTTCGATTCAAGAACGTGCATTGATATTTCTAATTCTTTGCTTTGATCATCACCTTTGGTTCATCTGACTATTTGCCAAAGGAAATGCCATGCATGGTAATGATGTAATAGCTACATAATAGGGATGTAAATGAATACAAACAACTTTTCCTCACTCTTACCCTTTCAATTGTTAACACATCGTTCATAAATGTGGGTGTTCAAATGAAAGGTATACAGAAAACCAGGCCGACAGAACCAACATTGTAACAACTGTACAGTGCACGCCACTATGGTTAACAACTTTTATCCTGTGAGACCGGGAGCAACGTACTGTTTTCATCTGTGTGTGTGTGTTTGTGTGTGTGTATCCAAAAAATATCCCAACAGAACCTGGGTAGGTTATCACCAAACTTGATGAGAAACTTTCTTGGGAGAGTATCTCCAAATGATTAACTTTTGAGCTGATTGGAAGGATACACAGACACGACTAATGTTAGGCTGAGGTCTATCTGCTGAGAACTGTATGCTGATCATGTAAATGTATACAGTTAAAGCAGTACCTTTCAAGTTTATACTGAATCCTGCGTGTTTGTGGGAATTTTATGGATATTGTAACCTTTGATGGAGGCAGGATTTCTCCTGATACTGCCAATGGCCAGCTTGACTGCAAGAGACAGGTCAAGGTTTTTTATGATAAACATGTTTTGGTCATTATAGGTTTGATATGTAAACATTCATTACGGGCTGGTTCTCACTGGGAAGGTGAGGGCTGGAATTTAATTACGGTCTAACATAAGGAAGCAGTTTTTTTCAATATCATAGTTATTGGACCGATTCCCACTGCATGTAAAAATTATATTTCAATTTATGTTTTAATTAGGCTATGTAAAATGGCCCTGTGAGTTATGGTGGCATATGTCTTTTTTAAATGTTATTTCAGTTTTCATCAGCGTTTTCATCTTTTGCCACAGAGACATCATACTTTATTTATGCCTTGATGGAAATTATGTTTTAAACTTTGTAACATATTCTGGCTCTCTTCCCATTACATACAAATCCTCCAACCTCAGCCTCGGTTTTTTTCATTTTTTAATTATGTGATGACCCAATGAAAATAGCAGAAGTGAGTTTGTGTGTGTGTGTGTTTTCAGGAAGCAGAGGAGGCGACAACCTTGATCTAAATTGAAGAACATATCCTCCACTTCCTGAAAGCAAGGAGTTCCACAGCAGAACAAAACGCTCAATGGCAAACATCTTCAATTCGACTCAATAATTCATTTGTCTGTGAGGTTCTTCTGAGGCGAGGGCTCCTTTGAAGTGGTGGAGGCACAGATGGCCCAACAGGAGCAGCACACACACACACACATGGTACACACACACACACACAAACACACACACGAGCGCACACACACACACAGAGTCACATTCATAAGCAATCACATAGATATTCCATGACATGCAGCCTCCCTCACACACACAAACACGCACATTTAAATTGGGCACATACCATACAGTCCAAACACACAAAAATAAATATTGTTATGGTTGATTTCTACTGCAAACACATCCATAAATCATAACAAATCTGCCACAATATTTTAGCATAATGTATATTATTTTTTTTGTGCATTGCTAAGGACAGAGGACATGAAGGCAAGAAACCAAAAATTATAATAATTGTAATTGTTATTATTATTATTAAAGCTTCAATATATAAGCTCATGTAATTTCCACGTACTTAAGTAAATCTTAATAAAATTAATAATGCATTTATTTTCACCCAGTACTCTTGAAACAGAACCATGGTATGTTGCTCTATAGATCGAAATATCAGAAGCCTGTTCGAATTGTACAGAAAGTGTCACGATGCTAAAATGAGTCTGTAAAGTATCTTCATCTGTTGTATACACACATTTGAATGAGTTCAGTGAAAAGGTCGGTGTCTTGGCAACTGTAGCCTCACTGTCATCCAGCTGCTTATATCTGAGAAGTCTTCACAGTCCCAAGTTGACGTCAAAAATTTGTTTTCTGGTCCAGCTGTATGTCTTATGAATAAAGGTTGATTCTCTGATCTATTAAAATATAATCTAATTTTCCTTTGAGTTTTGGCTCAAATCAAATCAAATTCAATGGATACGATTGGTAAAAGAGTTGTGAGTCACTTATGTAGTATATCCTTGAGACAAATCAACAATGGATGTCAAATTAATTGTCCTTGTAAGGTATTTACGATCCTGTAAAATATAAAACAAGTTACTTCAACAAACAACGCAGAAGTGTCCAAATGTAAATGGACATTTTGACAGACAGCAGCTGAAATACAACCATCAACCAGTGGAGACAATAAACTTTCAGGAGATGAGCACAACACTTTGATGTGAACTTTGTGACTATGTCCAACTCAGGATACATTTTCTTCAAAGACTGTAAAATGTCAGATGTCAAACTTAGGCCAAGGGTTGTCCTTCAAAGGAACCAGGATGGAGTTGGAAAGAGGAGGTGTTGTCCATGGTGTAATTGTGGTTAGAGCTTTGAAGGAACCTGTTCTGTCCTGTGCTGTAGTCAGTATTTGTACATTTTGTGAAAAACTTTGCAGTCTACACAAATCAGCCTTGGTTTATGTATTTTGCTTGAAATTACATCTATTTTGAAGAATTGCTTTGTCGCTTTACCTTTTAGGATTTTTCTTAAATTTGTTAAAGTGTTTGATTACTCGTACAAACTTGAATGTTGCAGAAGAGCTGAAGATCGACCAGATGAAGTGTTTTTTTTTTGTTTTTTTTTACCTGTCACATGATCTTAGGCTTGCAGATCAGCATTTAAATCCCCTTTAAGACATATCTGAAAAGCTCAGAGATGGAATGGATAACCAGCCCCAGCATCAAAGTTTCCTGATGATGCATCTGTGGTCTGCACAGCAGTTAACCTAAAATAATGACGTGCTAGGCTGAAGCCAGTGAGAAATGAGGGATAAATTGTGAGGAAATCAAAGCAAGATGATACATGAATATGAATAAAAAGGTTAATGTAACAGCTTCTTCAACTAAAACTGCTAGAACTAGAAAAAATGTAAAACTCATACTTCATTATTAGCCCAAAAATATTATCCATTCACTGATGCTCGTGTAGGAGTGGATCTGAAGGAATGCTGGGATGAACAGGATGTTTGGGCAGGGATGGGCAGTATTTATGATACATGTATTTAAAATATGCTTTTGATGTATTACATTTTATTTTGTAATTTTTATTTGGTAGGTTTGATGGAAATTTATTCATATTTTGTATAAAAATACCCTACGTGTACGTGATTACTACTTAAAAATGAAAATCGATGCATGCAGCCTCTGATTGGTGTCTACTCAGCAATTTGACAAGAAAATTGATGATCCAGCACAAAGCGAGACCCAAAGAGGAAGCACAGTTGGTTACCAGCTCTCCATTGATTTTTAGCATGGGACAGAGGAGGATGGCGAAGCTGTCTTCTCTCATGGACAACCAGTCCCAACCCCTGCAGGACACCATCAAAGCACTGGGCAGCTCCTTCAGCACAAGACTGATCCACCCTAAGTGACTGAAGGAGAAGTATCGTAGGTCTGCTCCAAGTAAAACTATCTATATTTCCAGATACTACTACTGTACTGCATGTCACTTATTTGATGTATTTTTGCTGCTGTAACATTGCAATTTTTCCCCATGGCGTGACAAAAGAGGGACTACTTATTCTTATTCTTAACTGCTACAATTCTTAACTATTATAACTATGCTATTGTGTGGGCAATTGAATGATTGAGTAGGGCGGCTGTGGCTGAGAGGTAGAGCGGTCGTCCTTCAACCAGAAGGCTGGCAATTCGATCCCAGTCTTCCCAATCAGCATGCCGAAGTGTCCTTGGGCAAGATGCTGAACCCCGAATTGCCACTCAGCCTTTGAGTAGTCATTCAGACTAGATAAGCGCTATATAATACAGACAATTTACCATTAATTAATTACTTGGAAACTTATTGCTACGAATAAAGGAGCTATCAGGTGTCTGCTTCTGAATGACTCGTTTGTCATTGTTGTCAGTGTTGATGGTGCAAGGTAGATCCTTCACTACCCAACAGGTACTATAGGTCAGACTAATTTAAATATCTAGGGTAATCAAATAGGCTATTATATATTATATATATATATATGAATTTATATATGGTTTGCAATGTGATTTCATGTTTCCTTATGCAAAAATACAGTAATTTATTTTGATACATGGCATGGCTGCTGTATTTTGTAGTTTATTTTGATACACTTAAAATTAGGGTATTTTGTTTTTAAAAATAAATACATTTGGATGTAGCGTTGCCAATCCATGGGTGTAGGTACAGTATATGCAGTGAATGTCTGCTCCTTTTTGATTCAGACTTGTTTGTGATGTTTGCCTCTCTATCCTGAGTGTCTGTCTGTCAAGCTCGTCATGTAAATGAGCTCTCTCTATACTCTATATTGTCTGCTCTCTGTCCCACAGCAAGGTGGGATTCCTCTGTGGGGAATGAAGCTGCTTCACTTGTCAGCAAACATACGGGATCATTGCTTTGTACCGAAGCCCTGTTATCTCTGGCTGTGTGATAAGGAAAGAGTATCCCTATCTGCAGGAAGAAGAAAGACGACCCTGAGGTAAACTCAGATTATGACAAGAATTTATCATTGCCATCGCTCCTATTTACATTGTTCCCCCTCACACTCACTCACGGAGAGAGAAGCACATGCACTGTGGTTTAAATACGCACACTGAACTTAGATCAGGCTATTGGATGGATATTTTGACATTTTATTTAGCATTAATAAGAAACCTTTCTTGTTCGAAAACACAACCCTTTTTTATTTGGCGCTGTTTGGAAACAACATGTGAATGTGCAACGACTATGCCAAAGTTTCATCTACCTGATTATATTATTTTTAAATCTCTAACAGGAGGAAATCCAAGTTGAAATAATGGCTCGGTTAGAAACTTTTTAACTAAACCAAACAATATGCAACCTTAATTAACTACAGTGAGATATGGTCACCTGCTAATGTTGGTTAAAATCCACTTACTTTATAAGTCAACTATTTTAATGCAGCCACACAACAGGGGGGGGGCACTTTGGTGAGCTTTCATGTTGTCCATCTTTCATTAGCCAACAGTCAGTAGGTACAACCGATAGTCAATCTAAGACACTGCTGTGTAGCCACCCAATTAATTTTAAAACTTCCTTTTCATTGCACGGAGGCTGAGTGCTGGATTGAAAAAGATAGGTATTCATTCCGGCTTTAAGATTTTTAAGTAGTGCTGATGCTGATTAACTTGCTGATTTTATCCAAGATTTAGCAGTATCAGGATGCACCTGCACGATTAAGAAGCAGTGTCACCATTACATACTTCATTCATTAAAAAATCTATGTATAAGCCCTTTGTGTTGTCCACTTGGACAATTTCTCTAAGTATTTATTTTGGAGGGAATTCTCTCCCAACTACTTTTATGTGCAGCTTATCAGTTGTGCTCATTAAAATGTGTTCATTCTGAACAATCATTATAATTATTTCAGTGATTATACAATTCAAACTAAATTGATCAGTTAGATCATTAAAAAAATGTACCTGTTCAAATAATGTACCTTAAATTTAAATTGGTTAATTTATTGTTCGATTCTTTTGAATTCTAAAAATAAAAATAAATATGGATATGAATCCAGTATCAGTTGGACTATTCTTCTGACTATACTAACTTCAAACGCCATTTTTTTGAAGGAGGTGATCTGCACAGAGAATCTCTGACAGGCGAATTCTGTAGAAAGTCTTAACCCCAGTTTGTGGAGATTATTGAGGGCATAAAAATCAAATCAAGTGCAAATTGTACACCAACCATTTATGATAGTTTGACTGAATGGTATTTATTACACTGTTTTTTATCAATTCCTGTGTCAGTACAAATCTGCATCATCACTCTATAGTTGACGCTACACACACAAATGCACACACACAAACAGGTACACAGACACACAGTCACAAAGAAGCTGCTGCATACAGAACAGCCGTGGGGACCCCGTGTTACACAAATATGAACACATTTATTCTCTTGATAGTGGCAACAGAGACCATCTTTAAGTGTCAGCAAGCTTTTCTCCCAGCAGAGCAGCAGCAGTATTTGTACTCACATTATTATCCTCCTCTTCCTTAGGGCCTCAGTCTGACCACCTTTCAGGGGTTTCTATGTTAAAAGCATTTCAGACAGAAAGGAGTGACCTTCTGCTCTAGTCTCAGTGCAGCACAGCGCCCACCAGACGGGGGACCAATGGATTTTTTTTAACTCAACACCTTCAAAGCTGTGACAGATATGTTTATGAGGCCTATTGATATGAATCTGATGCTGACAAACATGTCACAGCTGTTTCCCAAACCTTTAAAGCAGTTAATCTTGTGTCCAGATCAGTTTTTATTTGATGTTTTTGGATGGGCATAAACAAGCACTTTGACCTGTGAGATGAGGATTAAAGAAAGGTTGCCCTGAGAAAAGAATAACAAGTCAATAGACAAAAAGAAAAGGGAGGAAAAGCTAACTCACTTTCCACAACTATGCCTCACAGTGTGACACTTTTTTGGAATATGAAGACATCTCTGTGATTTCCCTGAACTTTTAGGCTCTCTCCCTGCAGTTATTGATGTATAGCAAGGTCTGTTTTCATTGTAGCCTCGAGTAAAAACACAGCACCCTCTCTTGCACTTTCAGTGGATTTATCATGGAGATACGCCGCGCTTTTGTAAAGACTGTAAATCATGGCAAAGCTTTTCCAATATCCTGTGTCTCATGCAGAGCAGGAGAGCGGAGCGTAATCATCCAGGTTGCAGAGAAGTTGAAGGATGATTAAGATGTTAAAGGCATTTGTTTGGATACGGATGTACAGTTTGTTCACTGCAGGTCTTACAGAGGAGAGCTTCACTCAGACACATGACTGGACAAGCAAACAGATGAAAAGTTTGGCTGTTTGGTTTGACTGGGTAAGTACAGTAGACCAGCAATCACTGGGTTGTGAGAGTAGCAACAGTCCCCACTACACACTAATAGGTCCTCCTGCAGACTGACATTGCACAGCCTAATTACTGAGAGAGAAGGAGAGAACTCCACAACGAGCCTCACCAAGCTGGTCATGTTTGGATAGGATCTACCAGTGCATCTATGTGCAGCATATTATGAATGCGTATGTGTGCATGCATGGGTGAATGTAAAACTGTACTGTAGTGGTCATCAAGACTAGAGAGGCTCTATATAAATACAGACCATATAGACCATATACACACCACCTATCTGGAGGGTGTAAGCCATAGTTTCTTGCGTTATTGTTGTTTTGTAAATTCATTGTTCATGAGTATGAATGAGGGAGTTAGTCAATCGGTTTCACAGCGAGGGTACGTTACTCTACTGTTACACGCAACTACTGTTCTGATTAATCAAATTAAGGAGGTGGTTCGATCCCAGTCTGCCCAATTTCTCAGGCAAGATACTGACCTCTGAAGCCTGTGCCGGCAGTCTATTATTTATGGTGCTTCTCATAGATGCACTTTATGAATGTTTGTGTGAATAAGTGCATAACAAAACTGTACAATGGTTATCAAGACTAAAAACACTGCTATATGAATACATAGTATTAACCATAAGATCTTGCAGAGAGAATCACATGATTCTAAGGATTTTGACCTTGTCTGAACTGTGTATGTGGGTTGCATTATCACTGAAAGGTAAATAGAAAGATCTAGAAATATAGATCCTGAGACCCCAGAGGGTTAATATGATAAACTTAGCAAACAGTTGCTTTTACTGCTGCATTTTTTGTATGTGTATTAATTTGAAAACTTATTTATTATCTGTAGTAATGTTAGCAGTTGATAATTTTAGGACATTACAGTATTATTCATTCCCCATGGGTCATAAAGTTGCGGATGACCTGTTGGTTAGTTGTCAACTTTTCCAGCCGTGCTCCTCCCTGATGTCACCTGATATTGTGCAAATGACACTGGAAATTAATATATATCAGAAACAATTAAAATAACTTCACAAGAGGGAGAGAACAGAAATACATTCATGCGATGAACTCTGGAGATCCTCCACAGGAATCACAGTGTGTGAGTGGGGAGTTTGACGACGCAAGAATTTAAAAAACAGACAAATCTAAAGCAAATCTCTCTAACTGAATAATCGGTCAGAGATAAGTGAGTGGAATTGTCCATTTGATCTATCTTAATATAGATAGATCAATCATATACCATGCACAGTGAAGACATAGATGAAGATGCCAAGAGAGCTCCAACACTAGTGTTTATGAGCTGTAAACAAAAGCATGTGATCTCAACAGCAGAATGAATACTCTACGTCCTGCCACTGCCTGCTGCACCACCGCACACCTGAATCCTCCGAAGGCTTACTTGCTGTGCTCAACACATCTGAGCAGAGAAACTCCCAATGCATTGTTCATGGATTAAAGGACACCTCTGGTGAAAGTCTGGATCCAATTCTCCGGAGTTCCTCTGGAGGTCAGGTCTGAATATATTGTATATATTCTGCTATACTGTACTGCCACGGGCACGGCCCTGTGGAATGAGCTTTTGTCAGTCGTCTTACAGGAAAAACCTTAAGTGTGTGATCTCTGACAGGAGGAGGTTTGGATTGAAGTTGGATTTTGATGTTCCTAACTCTTAAAAACAGTTTTTTCAGTAATGATGTTGTGCAATAATGGTTAGGAGTGATACCATAAGATGGTGCGCCTTTAGGCGCTCAATAAATTTGGTTATCAAAATAAAATAAAAAAACATTATTATTTAAAATATTAATATTAAATCATAACTTTAGTTGATTTAAAGTTCTATTGGGGCACCAGCCTTCACAGAAGGGAAAAGATAGCCAATTTAGTGATTAAGATCAGTCTCATTTTGATCTAGTTCAATTATAAATCTCAATATTTACTATTAAAGATAATATAATGAACAGTTAAGGTTTATACAGAGTTCTTGACAGAGTAGAGGTTGGCAAAATTCACTTATGCAACATCTTGGGAGATTGAGTTCGCTCCAGCACAATGTGCCCATGTGGTTTCAAGTTTTGTCCACACATTTAGGCCGAAAAGGAGGCCTGTGGTTTGCACAAAAACATTGCCCAACATAGACCAAATAAACTGTCAGATGTATTGCTCTGTAGAGAAGCTTCTAGTATTTACAAGTGGTAAAATATCAATTTATTGACGACAATCATAATCAAACATAAAAAAATAATTACATTATTGACATCTCTGTCTCTTTCTCTATTTGAGAGTAGCAGTGATGAGACACAGAGACGCCTGTTGAAGGCCTGCAATTCGCTCTTCCTCTCCCTCTTTTGTTGACTCTCCATTCACTTGGAATCTTATAACAGCCACAAGAAGCAAAAAGCAAGAAACTGAGAACCTGACATTTTCGTCTCTGATCGTCTTTTTTCTGTTTCTGTATCAGAAGTCACACAAAAGACTCACTACGTGTGTTTGTGCGTGTGCGTCCATGTCACAAGAGATGGTTACATGCAAGAGATAAAGATGTGAAACTGAAGCTTGCCAAGTGAATTGTTATATAAATGTAATGCTACCACAAAATAATAATGTTATATATCAAGGAAAATAGGAAAATAGATCACTCTGACCATCATCATCCATCTGCACATCCCCTTGTTACTTACAGTCCATGCATACATCCATTATCCATTAAGCTTATTCTCTGAGGGTCACAGAGGGGGGTAGAGCCAATCCCAGCTGACACTGCGTTACAGCCTGGACAGATCGCCAGTGTTAAACATATAGATCCAAATAAGCATTCACTCTAACATTCATACTCGCAGAAGCAGAGTATATGCACACAAACCCAGTGAGAACAAGCAGAAAGGCCCTGGCCGGACCAGGATTCGAACCGGTAACCTTCTGATTGTGAGGAAGCAGTATTATTGTTATTAATAGTAAAAATGAATACAAGGTTATGTCGATATAGTGGTAATATTTTCATTGTGAATTATTTTGGCCATGTCATTTGCTCAGAAACACTCTGATGCCATTAGTTTCAGCTAACAGGGTACAAAACATTCAGCTGACTGCTTCATATATATTAGCAGTGCCCCTAATTTATAAATTTCTACAAATTTATGAAAAAAAAAACTTGGGTATAGTGGCTCAGGCTGGCACATATTTGTTATATCACTGAAAAGACAGCCAAAAAGCTGATATACATAGGTGACAACATGATAATGTCAATGTTTAGACCTTGTGTCTATTAGACATTGCACACTGAAATTGGAGGCCCTGCAGTGTCAATGGCATTTAGAAGGAAAGCCATTATAAGTGAGAGGTGTATTTCTGTGTGTTGCTGTGGACAGAGTCAACAGGAAGCTTATAGTATGTCCACAGAAGAAAATGAAATCCCTGTTCAGACAACAGCTCCCAGTGGGCGTCATGGCGTCTGGAGATACTGCTGCTCTCCTGCAACAAAGGAAGAGGAGGTGGAGGCGTAGGAGGAGGAGAATGAAGAGGAGGAGGAAGGAAAGGTCCCCTGAGTTAAGGATGTTTTCAATTTTAGAGAGACGTGATTTCAGCCCAACAGCCTGAAGCTTTCAGTCAAAATGACAAGAGGCTGTGTGCGTGTAGTTGTGTGCATCGCTGACGGACACACAGACACACACACACAAACACACACACACACACACACACACACACACACAGGCACACACACACACACACACACACACACAAAAAGAGCCATTTAATCAATCTCTTTGCTCGGGCTTCCAGCCTGCACACTCATATACATCAGGTGTATACTTCATATCACCCACTGTAATAGATTTGTCATCGGAGGTGAGCCCATGCTTCATATTCATCCCCAGCCATCGATCGGCCAGACGCCTGCTGCCCTGAACTTCCACTGGGAGCCACTCCATCTGAAGATGAAAGTCAGGAGCTTGTCACCCTGACACATTGGCTCTTAGAGAGATCAGCCGGCACCATAGAGGCTATTTTCTATGGCCACTCTCAAACTTTCTCCTCTCAGTCACTGCTGTGATGTATTAGCTGGATTTGACTGTTTCTCAGACTCTAGACATGTTTTTTCCAGATGTCTGTTTTCCGCTTTAGTTACTTTTACAGTAGAACCTGGGTTAATATTTTTGAGAGGGTATGCATTAATGGGCGACCGTTGAATTTTTGAAAGATTACGTATGAGGGCTTTTGCCGCTCCCTCATTACTTCCAGCACATTGGTGTGGTAAATATTAGATAAGTGTATAAATATGTCATGTGGGCAAGATCTAATGGTGGTGCTCTACATATGTTCTGCTATGGTCACAGTTCAATACAAGTAATTTGATCCAGATAAGATCCAATAGATGCAGGTAGGACTAAGACTTGCCTGATAACTACCAACATACTGGAAGATAAACTTCTGCAGGCAAAACTGTCTCAGGCTATCACTCCCGTGACCAGAGTGGTAACTGATGTGAGGTGGAGGGCCGCACCACTAGTCACAGCTGAGTCAAAGACTAGGGAAATCGAAACACATGCAACAACATCAGGCTGATTGGATCAAATGAAGGAAAGGATGCAGGGAGTACAGTGAATGATCAAGAAAATACTTTCCAAGGGTATGTGGCATTAAGTGACAACCAGCCGCTATGCACACTAGTGTTTCCATAATATATTCCATAATATAATATATATATATATAGAATGATTCTAAGCTTCTAAAGAGTCTCTGCCTGATATATTTAGCGTACTACAATTACCGAAGTTATACTCTTTGTAATGAAGTGCCATGGGGTATTGAGGCTTGCCTGTTCTTTTAGATATATTACAATCTATAATTGTATGTACTGACAGGAATGTTCCATTATTGTCTTATTGTACGTTATTCGTACAATAATGGAACCAAAGAGGCTCCAGTATATTACAAGTCAATTTGCTCATGATTTTATCTAAAGTGACTTTCAATTAGTGCATTCAACATCTATGAGGGGGCATTCAAGGTTTAGCATCTTGCCCGGGGACACTTCGGCATGGTTTTTGGATTTGAGCCGCCAAACTTCTGGTTGGAAAACAACCACTCTATCCACCTCAGCCACAGCCAACCAAGAATATAGTCGCCAACAATTCGAAAAGGATATAGTGTGCCATGGAACACAAATGGTTGAAGTCATTCGTTGGGTAAAAAAGGCTCCCTCATCTTAAATTTAAAAATACAGTCCTTGCATTCATACAAGAAATTCATTTCAGAATTGAAGAGGAAGCATAAAAAAAGGAAATGTGACTGTGTGTCCTACAAAATCTAGTAAGAGCTGTGGAGTTGTTATTCTTGGTAACAAGAAACTCAATTTTGTATTGCTACAACAGTCTACAGATAATGCTGGAGGCAACATATCGGTGGAGGAAAAAAGTGCCACTTTGCTATTTTTATGCCCCAAAAAGAGAAGATCCAAATTTTTTTCACAGCATCACCAGATTAATGTTACTATGGACTGTTAGATTATTCTGGTGGGAGACATTACTCAGACATCAGATGACCACCTTGAGTGGAGTACAAGTAAGATTAATTAAGACAAGAGTAAGACTGGGTGTATACTCTTGAGATGGAACAGTGTTACATCCCCTTAAAAGAAGAACTGGTTCAGTGTTTAGAAGTTTGGAGGCAGACTGGAGTAGATTGAATACATTTATATCACGCTTTTCTAGTCTTATCGATCACTCCAAGCACCTAGCACCTAGCACATGTCATATTCACACACACTTTCATACAATGCTTCTATACACAGCACTTTTTCTATCCCACACCATTCATCCAAAGCCTGCACAGCTGGCAATTTAGGGTTCAGTGTCTTGCCCAAGGACACTAAGGCATGCAAACTGAAGGATGCAGGGATTGGACCAAAGACTGGTTCTGGTTAAACTGACTATCTCCTGAGCTACAGCCAATCTAGAGAACAGAAATACAGATTGTACCCTCACTCCAACAGAACCTACTCATGAATACATTATGTTTTGATTTATGGTTCAACTGTTAATTCAGTCTAAGATTGCAAGATACGGGTAATGGCAATAATGGATCATGCATTGGCAGATTTACACATAGATTTAAATTCTGAAAAAAAGAGATTTGGGGAACATGCAGATTAAACACAAGTGTCTAAGTAAATGAATAATTTGCTTCAAGATTAATGGAGGATGCTAAATCATTTTTAGACCTAAATATTGAGACAACAGGAAGTTATAGCACAGACAGTATTTATTAGGGGATAATATATAGCTTGCTGTCCTTGGAAGGGAAAAACGAGCAAAGAAAGAATGTTGGCAAAGGAAATAGTTGACAATTATAGAAACACTTATAATAAATAATGAATAGGATACGTTTTAGGGAAATCTGTCAATTCAATTTAAAATAACATGAAATGTGGCAGAACATGGATGACTTAGACTCAAAAATTGTGTCAAAATGGTGGAAGATTATTGGCAATACAGCTCCAACATCAGGCTACAATTTTATATCATCACAGCAAATCAGAAACGGTGATAAACTAAGTACATTATCTGAGGGTAAATGATATTTGTATCCTTTTAAACAATAAACTAATGTACATGTATACTTGCCCTGACAAACAATCAATATAATACTAAATAAAAAATACACACTTCCAAAAGAAAATAAAAGCGCAGATATTCATGCCATGGAAACAATTGTGTATGAAACCTGGGAGGTAATTTCATGTAAATGGCTTCCCAGGGGATTTTTATCACAACTATAGCCTAGACACCATGTTTTCAAGAAGCATTTTTACAAAAAAGTAGAAAGATCCCAGCTCAGTAGGCCACTTTGTTTCTAGCCAAATATCTGCAAAAATAGTGAAGTTACTACCAGCCTTGGATATTACAGTTCTTTGTATTTGGTGATAATTGCCACATGCTAGCTTGCTAATATGTTAGATATAGTTTATTTTGTTATACCTATATTGTCAGCCTTATCTTTTAGAACTTTGTGCAGAGCTCCTGTGACTGTAAACATTTATTCTCAGGAAATCATTAACACTCCTGTGGTAACACCAGAAGGCTCTGACCTTCTTCTTATTGTGTGGTGAAGGTGGAGGTGATGCTACTGTGGATGAGTGTGTGGTGCAGTGCTCGCCTTCCTCTGTTTAGTGGACTCCTTTGGATTACGCCCTTAAGTTTTAATTAGTCTCTTCCTTCCCACAGTAGATTTCCCTCAAGTGGCCATATGGGCACTAGAATTTAATTTGGACAAACAGCATGTACAGCATCTCATGTGTGGGGGATGGGAAACTGTTCATTGATGCAGAGTGACAAAAGAGTCACATTCTTCCTATATGCTGGGATAGGTTCAAGACCCTGATAACCCTGCACATAATAAGCAGTGAGAGAACATGGATTTGACTGATGGATGGATGTAGTGTGGTTCCATGTTATTCCATGTTATTGAAGTGAACATCCCTCCTGTGTAAGTGAAGGTGACTCACAATATGTCCTCTTCATTTTCGCAACATGCTGGGTGAATCTGTTTTCCTTGTCCTCCTGCTGCTCCTGCTGCTCTTAAAGGAAAGAGGGAGAAGCATCAAAGGCCATGTTACTCATTGCTTACACAAAGACCCACAACAGCGTAGAAAGAGTCATGTCGCGTTTTTTTATGAATAACCCAGTATCACATCCAATGTGTCAAGGCACTCCAAAAGGTTAGGTTTATGAAACATTTTATTTTCATGTCCGTAAAAAAACAAGTGAAAAATACCCCATTTTATGGAAAAAATCAATACAATTTGGTACTACCTGTTTTCCTACAAGGCGAGGCTGTTTGGTAATGTTTGAGCTTCATTTTTAATACGTAATTGATTTTTACCAAGGAGGTTATGTTTTCACCTTATCCGTTTGTGCGGGTATTGGTTTGTTTGTCACAAAATAATTTGCAATTTCATGAAATTTGGCAGAAAGATTGAACAAAAATAACCCATGACATTTGTGAATCTGGATATTGTACGATTGGGTGCTTTTTCCATATTTTTTATTTTTTGTAAATCTAACTTAGCAAAATGTCAGTCATGTATTGTCATGAGTTATGTTGTATCATATGTTGTATGATTAAGATGACACATTAATTGCATTACATCAATCATTTTGTAATAATTTTTGTATCATTGCTGCTCTGGCCTTGCAATCTCAGCAGGCAATGTGGGAATGATAAGTGCCTGAATGTGCAGATGTCAGTGCAATTAATATTAACTTCATGCAACGTGATCCAATCCCTTAAAAAGATGTGGACAGTGCAAGACAAATGTAATATTTGTTATGTCACTAGAGATCGGGCCTCAGTGTCAAAGAGTGGTTTTGACTTTGGCAAATCATTTATTTATTTTGCACGGAGGAAGATTTCACCTAAAGGCAACATGATATCAGAGCTGACAAGCTGAACATGGATGTGCCTTTTCAGATAGAGGGGACCAGTATAAGCTGTTTGAACTAGTTAAGCCCGGAGCACTGTGATGTGGCAAACCCACTATCAGATGTGCATTACAGAGGAAACATTGATTTTCTCTTTCCTTCCAGCATCATCTTCGGGGTTCTTTGTTTTTTTTTTGTTTTTTTTGCTTGAATAAGCTGGTGTCATGGAGCTACAAGCAGCTTTTGAAAGGTGTTTGCTATTTCCATGTTTTCTAAGCCCTCACCATGTGTCCCTTTAGTGGATCTGTCCCTCGCAGCCTGAGCTTTAATGCTGAAAGGTGTTCACATCCATGTCCAGTGGGGACTTGATTGGTGGGCAGCTGTGTTCCCAAATGGACTAAAGAGCCCAACGGATGATTTGATGTTGACAATATTATTGGATGATTAAAATTATAACAAAATACTAATTTGTGCACGTGCTTGGTCAGAAGAGAAAATAGCTGTAATGTAGTTGAAGCTGGAAATGTAATTTTGAAGTAATTTTTTTTCTGCTCCAATTTGTTTTACTTAATTGAATTCTACTTAATAATCATCCTCTCATACTTATCCTGTTTCCTTATAATATCAAAAATAATGCATTGTTCATAGTCTCGACATCCATACAGGAGCGAGAAAAAATAGGAACTGTTATCAGCGAATGCAGTATGATGTTTCATGTTTCCAATTTACCAAGTGTAAACAAATATAGAGATAAAATAATGGTATAGCCCTCAGCTTACTCAACATCTCCATGACAACATCATACAGTGATCGCCGACAGCATTAAAACTGGTAACTGGTTTTAAAGTTGTGGCAGATTGGTGGTGCGTTTTGAAAGCGTCAACACCTACCAATAAATTCTGCCTTTACAATCCAGATTCAGACAAACACATTTTTTTATATGGCCTCATGGTTAAGTTCGACTGTGGAGCTGGATTGTGTCTGACCGCAGGCAGTCTGCCTTGGGAGTACAAACCAAAAACAAGGACACAGGGATTGGGGGAGAGGAGGCCCTGCAAAAGGTTTTCCTCAACAATACCAGGAAGTTCAAAGAAAAACATGTGGCAGAGCAAATATCCCAGGTTCCCCAGTCGGAGCCTTTTGCTTGAGGCAACAGCAGTGCTGAGATCTGGAGAACTAGAGAGCTTTATCGATTTGGACATTCCTTAAAGGTTACACTGTCTCACAACTGCCTTCCCTGCAGACAAACAGAAAGAGAGACAGAGAGACGTCCAGGAGGGCCCGCCATAAAGCATTTCACACAGGAGTATTTTGGGGGTATCTTTTAATTTCATGCACGACAGCTCTCACATTTGTTTCCCTCCCTTTCCTTTTTGCCTCTTTTTTTCCTTCCTCTAATGTTCCCCACCCCCCTACCCTCTTTCCCTTCTTTTCATCTCCAGGGTTCACATTCAAATGACGCTGCATCCTGAGCCATCCGGATGAGACCGAGGCACGGAAAAACAATGTTCATTTTGAATCCTTCCTTTGTAAGTGAGCGCGCTGCACTTCGGCCTTATGTAAGCAATTTATTCTGCATTGCTGATACAGCTGAGTGATGTGATGCAGCTCATACACAGAAATTACAAGGCTTTTGAAACTTGGGCTGATAATAACCTTCTCCGAGTTATGGTCTCTCCTGAATTGTATTCTCAGAAAAAAATAAGCAGAAAGAGAGAAAAAAATAGTGACTGATACCTGAGCGGGAACTCGCACAGTATGCTGCGGACCCGGGGGCGGGGGAGGAGGGTTGTATATGTCAAATGTGATTACAAGAAAAAAACAAAGTAATTAAGCATAGCAACTTTGGCTGGAAATTTGAGGCAAACCTTTGACTCGGAGAGCTGCCAAATCAGCCTTAATTTACTCTCCAGTCAGTCAAGCAGGCTGGGGAGGTCGCCGGGGGTTACAGCAATAAGAAGTTGGACTTTAAGAGGCATGCTTGACCCTCACCCCTGGGAGTCCACTCAACAGCCTTGGGTTGTGTCCAAGATGTACGTATCATTCACAGGGAGGTAGGTGAAGGAGAGGAAAGTGAAGAGGGTGTCTTACAGAGAAAGCTTGGCTACCTCGTGTGGCGGAAGGTTGTGTCACTGGATCCTTGTTAACAAAGCCTGTTATGAGGCTTAATTAGTACAATATTGCTGGACTGATTGCTCCCCACAGGGTGGTGAGCTCCCATTCCAGTTTCACTGTGCTTATCGAAGCCAGCACATGGCCTCTGATAGGTAAGGTTTTCTCTTTGTTCGCCTGTCAAGCTCATCCTGAAGGACCTCCCTCCGCTGTCTGCCTGTCAAATTTCGCTTTAGGACCCCCCTCAACTTTGCCTGTCAAATTTTATTTTGAATGTCACTCTGGTGCCCTGGGTTAAACGCTTCAACAGAGCCAGCATCCAAACAATCTGCTTGTCACATGAAGCATGCGTGTGGCTCCTCTTTACCACCTCCGTCTGCCATAAAAACAGATAGCAGCAGTTGTGCATTAAGATAAACCCGACAGTTGCTGTGCTTTACCAGACAGTAATCCCACCGCTCATTTTACCCCAGCATTCGGTCTGCCGTACACCCTGCAGGTCAATCTCAGGCCGCTTCCCATCGGCTTCCTTTTTGATCTCCTCCGCTGCTTGATGCTGCTGCTTTGTAATAAAGCTGCTAAACCGCAGTGTGAGCCCTCACAGCCGCAGCATTGGCTTCAGGGGTAATTGCGCTGGAGTCCTCAGAACGCTCCAATTCCCTTAATTATTAACGAGTGTTATTGTAAATTATGGATTATTAGCTCCCCTCCACGACACCGAGCGGTCGCAGCGCTGCCTCGTGATGCCAGTAAAATGCAGAAAGAGGTAGAAAAGAGGTAGAGAAACTGACTGAGAGGTAGAGAAACTGACTGAGAGAGGGAGCTAAACAAGGACAAAAACCACACCATGGAGTAGAAGAATAGAGGTATGGAGAGGCAGGGCTAAAAGGAGGTAGATAACATCTTGCAATGGGATCACACCGGCTGTTACAACCATCAACATATTGAGATTCCAACCAACAAGTAATCAGTATACTGCTGTATATCTACAGGAGCGTTCATGGGTTGGACTGTTCTTTTATGGACTGTTTATGGATTTGATTTATTTTATTTACTGAGATTTCCCTTTTCTGTTTAGTCTGTAATCTATTTTGTTTTGTTAGGATATATAATAGACAATTGGAAAGGGGTACAATGCACTTGCAAGTGCATTCTAATAGTGAGTTGTGTGCAAGTGCAAAATTAAAATGCATTTAACCAATAGAGAAGTTCCACATATAATCTACAATTGATAATTGTACGGGACATTATATCACTATTTCATTTTGACAGGACAGCTGAGATTTAGTGATGTATAGACAAGTATTAACTTGTTATCAACGTATGTCCGGGCCACACTTGCTGTCTAGCTTGCTTTTCATTTCTGCGCACATGTTAACAGATTAGCGCTGCCACACCGGCTGGGATTCAGCTGCACTGCTCTTCCAGAGGTCTTGCTGATTTTTATGTTCTGCGCAGGTCACAGCAGAGTAGACTTATAAAAGGATCTTTCACCACAGTTTCAATGCAAATCTGTCGGATATGTCACAAACATAAATAATTGCAACACATCCTGTCGCCAACCGTTTGAAAATAAAAGCACTCAGTTGACTGAAACCATTCATTTCTTTTTAAAAGGTTAATGTGAATATTTGCAGAGTGGGAGATGCACGGCTTCAAACTGTATAGTACTGCTATTTAATTGAGTACCAAGGACTACCTTTATAGTTATACCAAAAACCTAACCTGTTATTATATTAAAAGTTACTGTAAAGAACTTCAGGTGATGGGCAGTAGTCTCTCTCTCTCATTTGCTTGACCCGCTCTTCTCTCTCTCTCTCTCTCTCTCTCTCTCTCTCTCTCTCTCTCTCTCTCTCTCTCTCTCTCTCTCTCTCTCTCTCTCTCTCTGTCTTACACACACATACACACACTCACTCACACATTTATGGCAATTTAAAAAGCAAACCAGTTTGAACAACTGTGACACGCAGTAGTGTCACTGTGGTGCAGCTGTCTTACTGTGCAGCATGTGTATCTGCTATGACGTCTGCTTGAGATCAGCCTTCTCCAGAAAAACTTCCTTCCATCATTGTGCAAGATTTCCCTTTGATCCTAATTGCACAAGTTTGTCTTAGCATGTCAATGTGAGACACACATACAGACACACAAACACCAGGTTAGTACCTAGAGCAATTGATCTGAATGAAATGACTTGTGTTCTTAAAAGCCCTGCAACATACTGAGCTTATTTTTCTTCTTTCCTTCATTCATTGATGGTTATTGGGACATGAAAGCAATTTTGTTTAAAAAGCACCTTCCATACACACAGGTAGATTCAAGATGCGGCACAGGAAAAAAACAAACAGAGACAAATAAAAGAAAACTATTTTAAATTCAAGAGGATTTCAACAAATAAGATTAAACAACCAATGACAAACCTTACCTTTAAGACTGCCTCATTTCACCCTCACACACACACACACATACACACACACACACACACACACACACACACACACACACACACACACACACACACACAGAGACACACAAGGTGAATACAATACAACTCCCGCTGTCACTGCTGGTAAAGAGGGTTTTGGAAAGGAGCTGGGTGCAGGAAGGAGCAGCGAGCTGCCAAGGCCACCGTGGCTCCATTTAATCATGCGGCTGTTCCACTGTGCACTGCCCATCACAAAAACTTTAAAACAAAATCACTGACGATTCACTTACGTGATTTAAGCGGACATAGGCTTACCAGAATGTGCATGGATGGTTTGCATGCACGTATTTTTTGTGTGTTATCACTGCCAAGCCCTCCATCTGCAGATCAGGGCTGAATATGGAACAGAGTGGGTGGGTGGGTCAGTTACAATGTGAGATGGCGCGCAAAGTCTTTGTCATCAAATCTGTATGAAACACTGAATATGGATTTGTATCATGTATTTCAGCAGCGGAGATATTCTTACAGAGACGCTAACTGAGTACAGTTCACGCTGACTGCAAATACTGCTCAGTTCCTACAGAGACATGATGGCTTTGTGTGTGTGTTTGCATGACTGTTAATAGATTTATCTGAGATGTGTGTCTTTGTCTAATCATCCAGTGTTTTGTTGGATGTTGGTGAACTTAAATTAATTTTGAATTGGTCTTTAATTTCCTTTGCTAAATTGCGATGAAACCAAAACATTTATTTTGTTATTGCTGTTATCATCTCCATGCACAAATCCAGCCTCTGTTTGAGTTGCCTCATAGGAAGAGTGTACAAATTAGCTTCCATCATCTGAAAAATATCAGCACCAATCAATTCACTTTGCTATTTGGAGTTTGTGTCCACCATATATGTTTTGAATTCCCCTTTCTTAAGCTATTCCACAGGCTTGGGACAGACAACCGTCTAAAAAGCCTTTGACAGCAAGACTCTTGTCAAAAGCAAGGAGAGAGAACATATTATTTGCTCTTTAGTGTATTGAGTGGGTCCTGCTGGATATGGAACTCAACCCCAAATGCATTGTGCAAATCACTCCGTCCAGTGGTCACATATTATTCTAAATGCAACCTCTACGACAGAAATCTAAATGAGCAGACTGCTGTGTACTGTTCTGTTCACTGGATGCACATGAAAGGAGGAGGCTGATATTATTCTGCAGTTGTATTAGTGGCAAAAACCTGCTGCTGAATAACACTTAAGACATAACCTTGGTTATGAATCATGACCTCAGGGTATAGATGTAGCCCACAGCTGTCATCATCCACAATATGATACATGCCTTTTCCCTGTGATTTGAGGGAATGACCGGTGACAGAATCACTATGTAACAGTGATGTTCTGATGTTTTGCAGGCTCTCAGAATGCAGAATTTTGATAACCTGCTTTTATTAAAAAAGTCTTTCATTGTAAGGAGCTTGGGTATGTGCACGTGCAAATACACAATCAGCTGGCAGTTTATTTGGTCCGGCTGGTTCAATCTAATCCTGCAGTACTGCTGTAAATCTTTCGTCATGATGCTTATAATTTTCCGTATTTTTGTTCAGACTTCAGATAGAAGCGTTGTATCAACTTTATGGTCATTTGGAGAGCTGCAGTTTAAGGTGCGTTGCATTGTATTGTTTCTTATTGTTTTCTACCCAATTTATACCATGAAGAGAGGCTACATAACACAAAAACCTTCCTGTGTAATGCAGTCCAGTTTATCTCAATATAAAAAAAATCATCTGTGCCTTTTGTAATGGTCTTTCTAATTGCTTGTTTTGGTAAGGGGCATAAAAATAAACCTTATGTCATTAATATTTAGTTCCCGTGCTCAAGTCTGTGTTTTGCCTGACTGCCCAGAAGCCTGCAGCAGACATAACCAGGCTGGTGTAGGCTTCAGGCACCAGCACAGCATACATTCTATGCTGTGCTGAGATTAATCTTTGCATCTTTGTAATCTAATAGAATTTATAAATTCCGACTGGTGGTGGTAGATAGAGATAGAGCCAGAAATGGAAAAAATGGAAAAAGAAAAAAAGTGAGAAATATGGTGAGTGTTGTGGTAGCTGAAAGGAAGGTAAGAATCATCTTGGAACACAGGTACAGACTAATAATTTCCCTGATGAGATTAGGAATTTGAAATAATATTAGTCACACAGGAACCCTGAGACACCTCGTTCATTTTCCATATCCACTTCTATCTCTGAGCCTTTGTTTCCCAGCCTCATTAGCAGCACAGTTTTATATCTTATTACATCAGCCGCTTATTGGTGAGAATCAAAGCCAAATCTGTACCGCTGCGTTCTCTTTCATGTTTGTCCCTTTTGTCCCACTTCGCCCCCCATCCCTTCCATCTTCCATCTCCCCAAAGTATGGTAAGATTTTTTTTTAATGACAGCTGAGAGGATTCCAGAGATTTAATAGGAAATTGCGACTGTCGCTCAAAGAATGTGGGATTATTTGACAGAAAAAAGGGGGGGATGGTGGGGGTAGAAGAAGAAGAAGCGTGAGATTGAGGGACGTCGGATGGAAGAAAAAAATATCCTGGTTTTGTTCAAACAAAGACATTAACTGGTTTTTGCATTTAATAGCCAGTGGCTTGACTCCAGGAGGCAGCCATTCACACAACCATTTGTGCGCACACTTTGTGCACACACGCAGCACACACTGGACGGCTGCAGTCAGTAGATTACAGTGTTTCTGATGAGGTAAAGCTGTTTGCCTGCTTGTGCACTGGGTTTCATTGGTAGATGTCTGCACATTACATGTATAATTGTACATTATTTTAAGGCTCCCAGTGGACAGCTACATTTCCTTTAAATGTTGCCGTCGGTGGATGTGATCTGGATCGAGCCTGGCAGCCGCTATGTCCTGTTCATTAGGCTGAAACACCAGCAGTCTCCCATGGAGAGTTATGTTTACCGTCAGCACCAACAAGCTCACACACTGTGATTATTACCATGGAGACCTTTGCCATGGGCCGATGAGCATAACAGCACATGGTGGATATTGCCCCCTGATAATGCTAATGGAATGGAAACATGGGTGGAATATTCCCTAAAATGTCGCATGGTGCAGTTTGGTGAATGGGATGAGAAGAGAGGAATGTTGGTGTCCGAGGGGATAATAAGGTGAGAGTCAGAGTCTGTGCTCAACGTTGTGGCTGCTGGCCGGCTGCTGGCCGGCTGCAGGGTCATTCAGCCTGAATACCGAGCTGTGTGTTTGCATGAGGCTACGGGGAGCCTGGAACACACGAAGAGTGCTACTCCCACCTACTGGACAATCACAGAACAGAAACACACCCACACATCTTTCTCTCTTTCCCGCTGTGTCTGTGCATGTGTGTGTGTGCTATAGCTGATGAATATTATAGAATTTAGTATCTGCAATTAGGAATTAAATTGTGTTCATTACCGAATGAGAAATGTAAGCCTCTTTATTTACATCTATTCGATCACATAGCAAAATGTCTGTTCTTCTTGACACCAAACCTGCACTAACTACAACCGTCACAGATTTTACTTATTGAACTTAATCCAAATATAGTTTAACACATGAGCACACAACAATGTAAACATGAGACCAACCTGCACTTGTGCAGACTGATCATGGTATAAAGTCTGAGTTAATGGCTGTGCACAAACTACAAATTATCTGACAGATACAGACTCATTTAAAGGGACTCTTACCTTTGTTGCATTTGAGAATTACAGCACATTCAAATCATCCCGCCTTCCTCCAATGCCCCACCCCCTCGTTCCCATCCGCGGTGTTTTTTTGAAGAAACTTTATTTACAAGCAGACTTACGACCTACTGCCTCCGCGCACGCACGTGAGTTTTTGTTTACCAAAGCAATGGATTCGGATTCAGAAGCACCGGTAAGTTATATACATTTACATTCACATATGATGACGGGCCCGAATGCGCCACAAGAAGCAGACGGAAAACCTGCATGTCCATGCAGCAAACAGACAGGTCTGTCGGCCAATAAGGTCCTTCGGTCCGAAGAATTTTATTGGTTGAAGTTTTCACTAAATATTATGAGAGTGAAATAATTGTTTGTTTTTACTCCTGGTGGGTCTGTCTTGCATTTTAGAGTGTCATTACCTTATAAATACCAATTTAACCTTATCCAAAAAAAGTGTAAAAATGCAACAAAGGTAAGAGTCCCTTTAAGTGAGTTAGCTTTCAGTGTATGTTTGTGTATTTTTTGGACATCACTCCCTTCCCCTAAATTAATTCCCTCCACACATCTGAACTTGAGGTGCAAACTGTGCACTACATATATTTAACCAGCAATCTTTGATTTTAGATTACATTCGCCTCTTTTGTCCCGACTTCATTTTATAAACATAAATGACTTTCCAACTGTGATGATGAATAAATCCTGGAAATCAGTTTTCTGTTTGTACCCTTGTATGCATCGATGAATATAATAATCAAACTCATTCCTTTCCATCCAGAAGCTTTATTATTTGTATTAAAGTAATGTCTCACTTCTAAAGAAATAAATTATAGGTCTGAGTTATTTTAATAGGTACCAAACCTTTACTGGAAGATATTTTATAATAGTATTTGTCCAGGGTTTTAATCTGCTGTTCAGTTCAGCTGTTTCATGTGGAGTCACCAAACGTAACATTTGTCAATTTCTTTTAGATTTTTAGATTTCAGGTTTTGTGTTGTCCTATTCAGATGTTTAGAGCGACTCCAATCTAGTTAGTGTTTTTGTCGAAAAGTTTCATTTTTCCCACTGTACACCTGTGTATATCTGTGGCCTGGTTAAAAAAAGGGTTAGGGTTAGAACCCTAACCTCCCCTAACCCAGTTTATAAATTATTTTCCATGCCTTCATGGGTACACGAAAAGTTAACCAACAAGATCCAGGTTGAGTTCATAACATCTGTGGCAGGTTGGATGAAAGTTGTGACCTAACTGTCTGGACACCGAAGAGAAACCCTACAGTGAACCATAATAACCCAATTAGAATATATCTGAATGAACTCCTACAATCTACCTTCACTAGGATTATTGCCAATGCATATGGGAAAGAGAATGAGAACAATGTCGTACAGCTCACAGAGGTTTACTGTGGATGAAAAAAGGTCTGATGGTCTAGATTCCTGGTTTGGAGGTTTGGAATGTAGAATTTTGGACTTACTACAGTTTAACTTTCCCATGTCACTGGCAGAGTTGTTCTTGTCAGAATACACATGTAGTCACACCCTACATTAAGTCATTTGTTAACATTTACTCTTCCTGATCCAGCTCACAATCTTCCTAAAGGCTGCAAGCTGGTTATCAGGACAGCCACCAAGCACCTGTAGTCGGACATTTTAGACTGTATAGATGCCGGTCTGTAAATGTTCTGTCTTTTGTTGTGCAATAATGGTTAGGAGTGATACCATAAGCTAGTGTGCCTTTAGGCGTTCAATAAATTTGGTTATCAAAAATAGAAAATAAAACATTAATATTTAACATATTAATATTAAATCATAACTTTAGTTTGACTAAGTTCTCGCGGGGCACCACCCTTCACAGAAGGGAAACGATAGCCAATTTATTGATTAAGATCAGTCTCATTTTGATCTAGTTCACTTAGAAATCTTAATATTTACTATTAAAGATTATATAGTGAACAGTTAAGGTTTATAGAGTTCTTGACAGTGTAGAGGTTGGCAAACTTCACTTATGCAACATTAATGACAGGACAAGGTTAAAAGAAAGCATTTATTATAAACATAATAAGTATAAAACACCAATTACTAAACAATATACTAACTAATAAAGATGTGTGTGTGTGTGTGTGTGTGTGTGTGTGTGTGTGTGTGTGTGTGTGTGTGTGTGTGTGTGTGTGTGTGTGTGTGTGTGTGTGTGTGTGTGTGTGTGTGTGAGGGTCTCTCTGGTGGCTAACAAAGAGAGTCACACCTTCCTGTGATCTTTTAAGATCTCTAAGCTAGCAGGCCCCCCCCCCTCCTTCTGGTCGGGGGACGTAGCTAAGTAGGTGAAGAGATATGCGGGGTCTGTGAGAATGCTAATCAGAAAATGGCAGGGTCTGTGTTGAGCCCGACTTACATTAACCTTGATTTAACTTGTAACACAATATCACCACATATATCAAACTTATAAACACCACACAGAATCAAATAAACAGTCTTGCTTAGCCTAGTAAAATTATTAAGCCCAGATTATGTTACCAGTCCAAGGACAGGGAGAAAGTTGCTGTGCAGTTCGGTTAGCAGTTCTGGCTTTTGAAGTCTCTGGTTCGTGTGGTCTCTGCTTCCGCGGTTCTGTTGAGCTGTGCAGTTCAGTTGCTTATTGAAGCCGTAGTTCTTACCTGCAGGACACCGAGTCGCTGCAAGGAGTTTAGAAGAAGCTTGAGATGCGTGGAGGTTTTCTTGAGAAGATGAGCTGGAAGCTCGACCTTTGACCTCCAGTTGTTGGAAAGAGAATATTTGAGCTGGAGGAATCCAGTTCCTCCACTCGCCGATGCAGGAGGAAAGGCCAGCGGCCTGCTGTCCTCAGTGGTGGTCGGTGGAGAAGAGCGCTGCTGGAGCAGCCTTCGGCCCTCCGAGGGGTTGGAGAAAAGAGAGTGACTCTGGGGGAGCCTTGATCTTTTATAGACCCGGTTGCCCCTTGGTCATGGGACCAGACTGACCAATTGGAGTTGACCCTGGTAGATATTCGCACCTATGTGCGAAGATGCTGAAACAAAAGGGGACATGTTGCCTCCTGGGAGACGGAGTTATTTGACCTTCTCAGGACAAAGAGAACACATTGCACTCTGGGAGATTGAGTATTCTCCAGCCCATGCGGCTTGTGGCTTTCTCAAGACGAAGGCCATGTGCTCTCAGGTTTTGATTTCCAATACAGGCCTGAAAGAGAGGCCTGCCTTTTTGCACAAAAACCATGTCCCAACACTTTATATAGCATTTATATCTAGTGTTGTTGACTGTATTTGCATTACTAACAACTTTAAACTTCTACTTCATTACATTTGAGAGAAATTTGTTGCAATTTGTACTCCTCCACATTTGTCTGACAGCATATAATGCAAAGTTAATAGTTACATTTTCAGGTTTTGAATTTTCATACCCTTCCTGTCCATCACCATCTCCAAATATGTTTTATATGATAGAATATATTATTATTGTAAAGGAATCTTCCTCATATGGGCAGAGGCAATCTGTGCATTCCTGTAAGTTAAATACAACCTTGAATTAGCTGTAAAATGCTTTCTCACAAAGTATAAGACAGGCTTTCTTTCTCTAAGTCTATGAAAAGCTGCGTTACAGATTTGTTTGTACTGTACTACATTGTGCTTAAAGACATGATTTTACTTATGTGAGTATTTGTAGTGGAGTATTTTCATTTATTGCGTCTTCAGTTATTAGTGACACTGAGGAGAAATTGCAATGCAAACAATACTCAAAGCACAACAGAATGTTGTACTGACGTTTCCACTATTTAAGGCTCCAATTCGGATTTGTTATATTTGTTTTAGGTACCTGATGTGTCAAGTGAATATGGCATGTGACATTTGTATTGTATGTATTGTTGTGGGTGTTATGGTGGGTTAAGTGGTTAGCACTGTCGCCTCACAGCAAGAAGGATTCTGGGTTTGAAGCTGCTATGTGGAGTTTCCATGTTCTCCCTGCAAACCTGTGGCTGAGTGGGTTTTCTCCCCATACACGGGCTTCCTCCCACAATCCAAAGAAATTCAGTTTAGGTTATTGGTGACTCTTGATTTCCTGTAGGTGTGAATGCGATCAACAATCGTTGTTTGTCTCTTTATTCCTATGCTTTGATGGACTTTCAACGGCCTCCCACCCCTGTGACTCTCTAAGGTAAAGCTGTGTGGATGGATACAGATTGACTTAATGTTGTCAATATTTTAATAAATTGTCTATATTGTTTTATTTGGATGTCCCTAAATTCTGATGTGGGGGTCTTTGATGATCCCACTGAGGCCAGGGTCCATATAGCAGCATTAAGTAGTAATGCTTGTGTCTGTTAGGCCAGAGTGAAGCTTTGCATGATAAGCATATGGCCGAGTCTGTAATATAATCACTTCTCTGTATTGATGTAATGTTTTAATTTTAGAGGCTGCCATGGACGAACAGGAAGAGATCACTCAGTCTCTGGTCTAAGGTCTAAGGTCTCTGGCTCTATTTTGCAGTGTAAACCCAACATGACCTTTGCTCAGTACATTATATCCTGAGAGGCAGTCTTGCAGTCTATTGTTTAGTATGCTGTAGAACTACTTCCTCAGGTTGCTGCTGACACTTCTGCCTTGGTAATTGTTTGGGTCAAATTAATTTCTATTTTAGAAGATTGCTTTGATAATTCCTTTGTTCCAAATGTCAGGTAAATCCCCAATGCTCAGAACCAGGCCGAATAATTTTGACATTTCAATGCACTTATGGTTGCAAAATTTCAGCATTCCTCTTAGAATACTATGTTTACCACTGACCCTGTTTGGTTGTAGGGCCATTAGCTCTTACTTGGTAGTTTGATTTTTGTCTCATGGGTTCCTCAAATAATTTGAGTTAATGGACTCTATATACACAGGATGGTGCTGCACATGTTGTTCTTCGGTCCATTTCAGTGATTGAAAATATTGGAGGGACAACACAGGGTGTTTAACTTCTCTCCATTATTGGCCTGTTAGACACAATGCTTTATCCTAGATGTCTGTTGTCTGTGTCAAACAGAGGGCTAACTTTATTTGGCTAACTATCGTCTGTTATACTTTTTCTGATTGGATAAATTCAACGCATTGTCAAAAATGTTGTCACTGTCTCATAAAGCCTGACTCAAATTCCATCAATCAAATTGTATTTGTATAGCCCCTATTCATAAATCACAATTTGTCTCATAGGGCTTAACAATGTGTGACATCCTCTGCTCTTAACCCTCAACAAGAGTAAGAAAGAAAAAAAAAAAAACCAATGTGAGGGATCCCTCTCCCAGCACGGACAGAAGTGCAATATATGAGGAGAGGCGATGGACTAGTGGCAGAAACTTGGACTACTGACAGAACAAGGTCTCTGGTTCGACTCCACGGTTCGACTCCACGGATCGACTCCACGGTTCGACTCCACGGTTCGACTCCACGGTTCGACTCCATGGAGTTTCAACAAAAACTTACCTGGATGGAATAACAACAAAAAGACAAACCTGGATCTGTCCAAAAAATCAAAAGACTATTCTCCCTACCCTGTCTAGTGTCCCTGAGCAAGGCACCTTACTCCCCCAACATCTGCTCTCCGGGCGCCGTACATGGCTGCCCACTGCTCTGTGTGTCCTGCACCAGATGGGATAAAAGCAGAGGACAAATTTCCCTCAATTGCATGAGTATGTTTGTGCATGTGTGTGGGATAAATAAAAAATGTATCTTATGTATCTTATATGTCAAGTGTAATGGAGAACATCAGAAAGATAAGGGTATTTGCAGCACTGGTTAAAATAAACAGAGTGTAGCATAATGTAAGGTAAATGATTAAAATCAGTAATGATTCAGGTCATCCTTACTGGGGAGACAAACTCATTTGGGTTTTGACATATAGCGAGTAGTTTTTGCTGCCAGACACCAGGGTCAACTGAGTGCTGTGTGGTTTAAGTAACCCAAACTTTCAATGCAATCGGCAGCCTGAAAATCATTGTCCAGGGACACCTCCCTGCAGGTGGTGGGGTTGAATCCAATCACATCAGCAGTAGCACAACTGCAGGGTCAAAAGGTAAGATGGTAGACTTGTAGGGAATAAACTCACCCTGTGGATTCCTGTGGTTTTCAGGAACCTACCAGCCGTTTGCTGTCCAGCTGGTATTTCACAGCTGTCCACTGATGGACATTCCTTCCGGTGTCTTTGGATTTCTCTTTAGCCATGCAACACCTTTCCGTTTCCTAAATCACAAGCTCTATACTGTGCTCTTTCACTACAAAAGCTATAGACTGGCACCTGCAGACAGTGTGGCCCATATCGGAATACAGAAACAGGGCACAGCTAATATGAAAGCATGATTTACTTCCCATCTGCAGAGATTGTTAAAAAGGGATGGCTAGAAGCAAAAAGAAAAACACAAGACATAAAAACGTCCAGTTCCTATTTTTTTTTCAATAATTAATTTGCAAATTATATTAAATTATTCTTTGGTCAGTCTATAAATTGGCAAATTACAGTGAATCTTTTTACCATAGCCTAAAGGGCCTTTTTGAAAATAGTTATTCTCTTTTTAATTGAAAGGCAATCAATACCAAAAAATTGTTTTGTTGTTGTGCTGGTCTGTTGTTCGACAGTAGACATTTTAATCATATTCTTGTCACAGTTCATGTTCTCATGTATGGTTAGAATTTCATTAATTACACATAGTGGCTCCGATAGAAAACAGGGACTTAAAGCCCTGCTGCCAAACATCACAAACTCTACAGCAGACCCTGAAGTGACCATCTCTGCCAGCTTTTGATAACATGTCAAGGGTAGGGTTGGGTACCGGTACAACCGGTACCTACCCGGACCGAAATGCAACGGAGATTTCGGTGCTTCATTTCGGTGCCTGAGCCAATGGAAGACTGAGGTCTCCGCTCCTCCCGCCTCCTCACACTTCCGCTCCTTCCTTCACGGGAAGCTGCCGGTGGACATAATCTTGTCCCCGCGCTGCCCGCGCCCCGTGTGCGTCAGGGCTCCTGTGCAGGTGGTGGTGGTGGGGGGGGATCTCCTCGGGAGACCTCTCCCCGGCGCCGGCTGGCCCCCGCCGTGCGCATTTCCTCCGTGGCGGTGCGCCACGACCGGCTCCGGGTCGGCTTGGAAAGGCTCGGGGCGGGAGGAGCGAAGACCACGCCGAGAAATGTTTCATAAAAGCGTCTGCATTTGGGGTGGCGAAGGCGGGGGGCCGAAGCCCCCCTGCGACAGCCCCCGCCGCGGAGACACGGGGGTCTCCGCGTGACGGGAAAGCGACCCTCAGTCTTCATTTGGCTCAGGCACCGAAGTCAGAGTCACGAGTCAGATTGTGTGTGTTTTGTATTTATTTTTATTTATTTAAGTATAGTGTAAACTTTTGTTAACAGTTCGTATGTTATTCATAGTTTTAAGTTAAAAAGGGTTTTGTATTTATTTATATTTATAATCTACTTTAAACAGTTAATATATTTGGCAATAAAAAAGCCTTTCTTAGTCAAGCATCGTTTTGTGCACTTTTTTGAAAAAAGTTTCGGTTCAGGCACCGTTTAGGCACCGGTATCGTTTTAAAAGTATCGGTTAGGAACCGGTATCGGATAAAAACCAAACGATACCCATCCCTAGTCAAGGGTCCTGGCCAACACTTTGTCTGCTCCTGAGTCAGGGGTAGAGGTGTGAATCTTCACTAGCCTCACAATTCGATTGAATCAGATTCACCAGTCAACGATCCAATGCCTCTAAATGTATCATATTGTATATTGATACTGACCTATATTCAGCTGAGGGATCTTTCTAACATGGTTACAAACCATAATGACATGTTAACATCTTAGGTGTGTTGATTCTCAAATGCTCAGACTTTTAAATACTATTCCAGATGTGTTCTGTTAAGTTTCCTTCCTTCTATGAACTATCTGTGACCCGCTCATGGATGAGTAGCAGAAGGGATGTTCTTCAACAGGAGACATTAATTTAATATTGCTGTCATCAATATTAATTCAGACATCAACTACTACATCAACACTCTGCTGCTTAAAAGACACGACAATACAATCAGTCAGATAAATCTGAACTCCATTTTATTTGGTATTATAGACTGTTACTGCTATTGCAAGTGCACACTATTTACACAGCAATGTTTTCAATTCTAAAATCAGATCACAACAATTTACTTATTTTGATGCTGTCCACAATGATTTGGCGTTCATTCAGTTTAGACATATGTGCTGCACCTAAGACTCAAAATGAGGAAGAATTGATTATAGCATTTTGGTGTTTAAATGAGTGTCAAATAAATTATAGAGCAAATCAAACAAATGTTAAGTAAACTTCAATTACTTACTCTTGTGGAAATAATATTTTTTTAAAAATTATTTCTCTACTGTATTTGTTATATTTGATGATGGGTACATTGACAGATAGATAGGACAAAATAGGAGTGTTTGAGTAATGTGTTTCTAACATAAAAGCCATTTCTCTCTGTGTACCTTTACCCAAGATGATGAACATTTTATTAAACCAAATCCTGTGAATATCTACCCTATTTCTGACTTTAGTCATTGCTCTGCAAGAATAATATTCTCAACAAGCTGGCAGCTATAGTAATGGGAAATGGCTGCAGGAGCTGCACTGCCATCCTTCCACTCATGTGTAGTACATAATAGGACGCCTCCACCTGTAGTTAGCCCATAATTCGTTAACCCATAGTTAGTTGATACAATTTGCACCACTACAGTGATTTGTCCAATCTTGGTGGTCAGTGACAAATCAGGCAACCAGTAATGGATTTTACATGAATATAGCTGTGCTCTCCTTGATATCAGACCCTGCTTTGGAAGATTACACTATTAGTCTATGGTGATGAGATCACTGCTGGGGCAGACAATTTAATAGGAAGGGGGACATTATAGACAGAGTGGATTAAATGAAGGGGAGGGAACGGGGGCAGATAGCTGTCACTGATGCCCACCAATAATCACTGTGGTTCAATAAGGTAATTCTGTTGGTTGAATACATTGGGCCTTGATTTACCCACACAAGCCTACGATGTCATCAACGACCTTAAAGGACATAGACTAAATATCTCTGGAATGATGCATGATAGAGACTTAATTTTTATTATCAGAAGGTAGCGTTATGCCGTTCCAATAAAGGCTCTGTGGCAATCTAACTGGGCATGTGTATGGTAGCTCTGATCTCAAACACAGTGCAATTGAATAACATGATATTGAGCCCATCCTGGTATATATAGATGTTGTAGTAGTAGTAGTAGTGTGATGTGGCCCTCTGTCTCATTGCAGATAGAAACTGCTTCGAGACATTACAAAACAGTTTGTTATGAATGTAGTGGTCAAAGGTTTGAGGTGACAGTTAACTGCGAAGCAGGTATACCACATATGTCCAGAATAAACAGGACGGGAGGCTGACGAGTCCAAAAATAGACAATTTATTAAATTCTGCATATGATTTAAAAATACTGATTGAACAGTAAATAGTGTGGATGGGAGCGACATAGTGACAAGGTTGGACATTTGCAACGTGTGGAGAACTAGCACTCACTTGACATAGATGGCAGATGTAACAAGGGGGAAGAACCTTAAGGCTCAGGACCCAATTAAAGTTAAAATCTCATGTGTAAAAGAATCACTGTACACTTTAAGAATCCAACAGGTGTATTTGCACAAGTCAATTATCACAGCAAGCGATATTATAACAAAAAGTAATAGAGGAGGGTCTCTGTTTTAAGAAGCCAATAACTCACAAATATTTATGCCATTACACCAGGATTGCACAGTACACTCCAACAATTTTACACGTTGCCCATTTAACATATAAACATAACTAAGATAATAAATAATAATAAATAAATAACTAACTAACTATAAATATGAATTCTTGCTTTTATTTAGAATCCACCATTACATGAATAAAAACGGAAGGACATCTGTTTATTTCCAAGACTGAGGGTAACAATTTTCAAAAGAAAAAAACCTTGTTCATTGTTGTTCTGTGTGTAATTTGAGTATATTTCTGGTAGATTCAATCTTGGTTTTAATTTTTCTTCCATCTTTGTGGTCAATAAAAATAACTATTGATATATTCATTGGGCTTCACTGCAGTGTACTTTTTCTGACAACCCTGGCTGACCTGAAAATAAAGGTGAATATAATTTGACTGTGCGTTACAGGGTTGAGGTTATCCAAGCATTATTACACAAGTGGAGCAGGCGAACAAAAAATATATGAAAAAATGGCTTGGACTCCAGAGAGTTAAGTCTTGCTGGAATATCTTCCAGCCTGTCATATGGAGTTGTGTCTGGCTGGACCGCAATGAAATGGCAGGACTGGGGGAAATGAAAATCTGTACATCCCAGGAAAAAATATGTCTTACCCTGATATAGCACATTATTTTGATATCATGTGTCGTTATGAAGGGAGGAGAGAAATCTTTGTAGATACGTGTGTGTGTGTGTGGATCAAATAAACCCAGGAAGAGAGAACAATGAAATAAGTCTTTTATTGCGAGGGTATTTTAACTGAAATTATACTTCAAAGATACATGCACACTCAGTTATACGTTGTATGGCCATTATTGTTGTATCAATATCTCATTAAAACTGTGTTGTTTCTAGCAACAAACACACTTCCAAGTTATTATATGTCAGTTAAAACAAGCCTGTGTTCTGGTGTACAGTGATCAGTTGGGGCTGATCGGTGCACATGTAAAGGTTGAAGTGTACTTCTCAGCTATGAAAAAACAGCTTATTAAATACCAATACAAATGAAAAGAACCATCACTGTTGTATGTATGTATGTATTGTAAATATGAATTATGACCGGGGGAAGTTGCTGAACACCTCACTAAAATCTGCAGGACATGATATTAATCGATCAGTTTTCTGTTCTACACACTGTAATACATGTAATGTTTTTCTTGTAACTTTTCAAAACAAATAATCACATCCATTGTGCAGATGTGTCAAGGCAGGACTATTGTTTCTTCTCAAAATCTTTATTCTTTACACAATGAATCATATCATCCCTTTTCATGTGTTCCACAATTGCTTCTCTAGAGAGGCTGTCAGAGGATGTCAGAGAGGCAGTGGGATTTAGCAAGAAGGATGGTATGAATGTTACTGTTCTAAACAGGACTATTTTGGCATCACAAGTCTAATGTTCATGTGACCCCTGGGATGTCTCTGATGTAAGGACAGGAGAAATTGAATAATAAAGCCAAGAGTCGGTGTGGGTCAAAATGCCCCAACAGACTGGTTTGTTTCAATTGGGAGAGACTTTGATTCTACGTTTTAACAACATTTATTGACGTGCGCACAGAAAGTGCTGTGAATGTTATAGTCTCTGGCATATTAGACCACTATATGATGTCCTCTGGATTAGGAGGGTTGGAGCAGAATTTAATGCAGGAATCAGTCTTTTGGAAAGTTGTCCGCAATTAGCTGCCACCACGATCAGATGCGAACATAATCCACAATCCATCATCATGATCCACTGACACCATCAGGATCCATCGTCGTGTGACCACCAGCTGCCAACACGATACAGGATTACCAATACGATCATTTGAGGATCCAGTTGATTTGATGATGATTCTCCTGAAGACTGGAGGAGATTGGGGTGGAGGTGGGCTATGAGAGTCACTGAATGACGGCTGACTGCAGAAGCACTGCTGTGCTCTAACCAGAAAGTCGGCGGCTCAATCCCAGTCCTCCTCATCGTACAAAGATTTACCAAAACTATGGGAGACAGGACGAGGAAGTCTGGGCCAGCCCAAAGGGACAGTGGGACCAAGAACTTCTTTCACTAAACTGTAGTACCTTTACCTTAAATAAAGGACACTTATTGATATCTTCCTTGTTTCTGGGTTTGGGTCCCACCTGCACACCTTCATTCTGACAGATCAGAAGGGTTGGAGAGCCATTGCTTCTCAGCTATTCTCTGCTTTTTTCTGAAAATCCCAATCTTCAGTTACCAATTTAAGTAGTGGAGTTCTTCAAGGGTCAACCTTGGGTGTGTTGTTATTTTCCATTTATGTTGCCCTTAGGTCAGATCATTACCAAACCTAATGTAAGGTGTAACTGTTTTGCTGGCAACAGTTATTTTTCCCCATTACAGTCCACTTATTCTAGCACCCTTACACAATTTGCCTGTGAATTTAAGTTTTGTCATCTTAAAACTTAAAGATGACAAAACAGAAATTCATGTTGACGGATTTTAGTCTGCAATCTGGGATCTGTATCAAATAATCTACGGCTAGTCTTGAAGAAATGTTGGTGTTGTATTTGATTTTGGCCAATTATTTTGATGTTGTATGTCTCCCACTTTCAGTTAATTTCAAAAACTGTCCTATCACGGGGGCCTTGTGCAGTACAAAGGGTTATTTCTCTAAAATCTTGTGTAATAATTTGTTCAAATAATTTATGTAATTTAAAATCTCAGTTCCCCAAAAAATGACCTGCACTTTGAAACGGGTGTACTGAAACTGAAGGAACTAGTCTACAGAAGGTGCAGTAATGAGTCTTCCTTCAGGATGCTGAATAATGAAGATCCAAATGCAGCTTCTATAATCATACACACAGGGAAAGAGTAGAGGAGGGAAAACAAGAGCCAAACTGAATAACAGCGACAGGAGAGGGAGGTACGGAGGCATGGGGGGTGGACTGAGTTACAGTTGGATGGGTTTTTTCTAATTGACAGTACGTTTACTGCCAAAGGTTGCAGTTTACTCTGCACATCACCTAGAGTGCTTGGTAATTTTTTTGGAGCTGTACATATTTTTCTATCTTTAACCTGGCTGCTTAATGTTAATTCAATTTAATTTGAAATTATAAATTCAATAATATCATGAAAACAGCTCTGGGCGAAATTCACATCTGTTCGGCAGCTGAGAAATCGCAAACCTTTACCAGTGTTTAATTGTTATCTTAGTTTATTCTGAATTCATTTGCTTTAATTTCTTGTACAACTTGTACAATTGAACCAGCAACCTAATAAGAGTACATAAGTGGCACAATCAAGCACTGCCTGCGTGTTCAGCTGCTGTAGTTGCGCTGCGTTGAAGTTAGTCCGCATTCGGAAGTGTCCTTGGGTAAGATACTGAACCCCAAAATGTCCTTCTTATAGAGAAAGGGCTTCACCTGGATGTACTGTATGAATGTGTGTGAATGGGTGAGAATAAATCTTTACTGTAAAGCACTTTGAGTGGTCATCAGGACTAGAAAAATTCTATAAATACAAAACATTTACCATTTATGTTACAACATAAATGTCTCTAACACTTCCTGTACCCATTTCAAAGTAAAAACACTCCTGCATTTCCGTTGACTAAATCCATTCCTTTGTCTTAACGAGGTTTTGATCATTACTGCAGGAATAGAGATGCACAGCTTCATTTTATTGTGTCCTGCCATGTAATTGAGTATATTACCCAACTTTTAAACAAGAAAATTCAGTAGTCAATCCGTCATCTGAGCAAAAGCAGCAATGATTCTGGGACAGTAATGTGTGTAGGATCCAAAGCAATGCTGCTAAGGGCTGACTGAGCTTGAGGACATTCCTGGCTAAAGCCTAACTAATATTAATTTAGTACCACTACTAAGAATATTAATAATTTATTACATTAATTTGATTGATCTCTGCATGTGGTTGTCTGTGTCTTAAATAACTATTCATGTCTGACAGAGCTACCCGGTTGAAAGAGAGGTTAGTTAATAACATGCACGGTACATGCTGCATTAAATTTGTTTGATATCAGCAAATATTAGCAAGGCTCTCTTTCCACTGCTGTTGAGAAAATCACTACATGCAGTGGTCTTCTCCGAGCAGGATGCATAGGAAGCTTAGAGCAGCAGCTCCTGCTTCAGTGAAGAGTGTGGGCAGAGAGGAGAGAATGACAAATGGACCGCTGGGCTTTTGTTAACTTTGTGACATCATGGATCATAGGCCACACAGGGACCAATGGCAGCTGATTGTTTGGTCTGTGTGCAGAGTTTAGATGTGAAACCTGAACAAATTCTGGAGAGTTAAGTTCAGTTTAAATCAAACAATGAACAAAATTAGTTGTGGAGATCCCTACCATGTATGATAGAAACCTTACTGGTACAAAGTGCTGGCATAGGATGATTTAATGTAGCGTACAATCCTGGCCTGGCTGGACTCACTAAGCCAAGGTATAGGAAACCAGATACTATGACCTGCGGGTTGACCTTCACCCAACCTTCATACCATAAAACCTAAATTTCTATCAATAGGCTGGGTCAATCATTTACTTCTACTATTAAAGGTTGTGTTGATGTCGTTACCAGAATTATGATCTCAAAATTTGCCTTAATATATTAATTTGCAATGAAGCCATCTGCAGCATTAGTTCCCTGTTTTAATTCAATAATAGACTCAATTGGCTTTACTGAAAAGGTAAATGAACCCACTCACTGTTAAAATCATACTCTCAATCTTATTCTGACTTCTGGTTAAGAAATTGTTTCCCCAAAACCCATTTTCTCTCCAACCATTTTTAGTTATGTTTGATTTCACAATAATGAAGTACACAGCATTTGGGGGAAAATAATCAACGCTAGTGTTATTTCATAATGCAGATTTAATGAGAGAATTCTATTGTTATTTACTTCACTATTTAAATAGATACTGTTACAGTCTAATGCCAGAACCTCCTATTATTCATAATTAATAGAAAAAAGTAAGATCTACTCCAGGTTCCTCTTCAGCACATCATAGCTCCACTGAGCTGTCATTTCCGTCAGCTCTCAGCTTGACTTCATGAGCTTCTATGCTAATGAAATTATTACCGTACAAGACAAGAATTATCACCTCCTTGTTTTGAATGGCACAGATATATTGTATATTGTACTGGAAGAACATCTCATATTATCCCGTGTTTATTTCTCTGCATTGGATCTCTATGAAATTCAGAATAGATTTCAATATGTAGAAAGGCTTAAATGATCAAGCAACCTTGTATATTAAAGAACTCATTGCACTGTTTTATCGAAGCAGGGCTAGCCTATGATTGAAAGGCGTTGGGATAGCACTGCATTCTCATTCCATTTTGGCATCACCCAGCTTGCCTGTGCCCAAGTCTCATAGTACTCAGAGATATGTTTCCGCATGTTTTATTTATAAATCACTACAAGATGACCATTAGCGCACCAATAGCATACACTGATTATACTATTCCCATGGCTGTATCCCTCCCATGCCCATTGGTACTTACAGTATGCAACTGCCTGTGCTGTGGACTGTGCTGAATTGGGAGCAGAGGTGGGTCAGTTATCAAATGCATCAGAGCCATTTCACTCCTAAGGACCACTTTATTTCCTTCTTGGTTTACATGCCTGCTCAGACCAGGTCAGTGAGTGGAGCTGAATCACTCATGTTCAGCCATGTCCTCTGCTAATCTTCTCACTTAATTACATGTGGAAAAACTGTTGTTGATTTACTGAAATATAAGGATGAGGTCAGGGACTTCCTCACAACCGAACCATGACAGTCCACAACTAGACGTCTAGAGAGAAACACAGTTAGCAAATGTGTTTTCTGCTGCTAAACTGATTGAATTTAAGTGCTATAGATCTGCTTGTGATTCAAAACCACTTGTCTTTGTAGCGTCCTGGATTGTTGTCTCCATTAATGGAAATACAAGAAAGGAAATAAAAAATGCTATGCTTCTGAAACCAGCATTAATGGTGCAACGCCTACGAGCTAATCAAGGCAACCAACTCGAGCTGCGCTGCTCCAATCACGTGACATACATCACTCTCCACAACCGTCTATAAAACACACCCACCTTATCAGGCGGTCTATTAAACAGAGAGAAATTTCCCATCATACCCTTGGCTTGCAGTGCTGCTTCAGTATTGCTACCAGTTGCTTCAGCCCCATCACCACCCCAGCATTCACCTGGAGGCTCCGATGGGGGTTTACAAGTATTTGCTCATTACTCCCATTATTCCTGTGTAATCACATGGGGGAGTGATTAAGTTGGGGCCCAGACGCCAAACACTAACCTGTTCTACTGCTGCAATAAACGTTTGAAACTGAGTTGTCTGACTGAACTACACAGATGTATGGTATTCAATATATTCCTGTTAATTCTAACTCTATCTTGAATCCTACATCATTAAAGGCCCCTCTCTGGAGCTGCAGACAGAACAGGCTGTTTTCGCCTGCCTGTGATTGGCTGACTGCACTTTGAGTGACACGCAACCAGGCCTATCAACGGTCTCATTCTGGCGCATTCACTCTCTCTGGTAAACACAGCTGAAAGTCAGGCTGTTGTATAGCGCTATCGAAGACCAGCCACATATTCAAAGTTGGTTACAACAGGATGTTTCAGAACGGTACATTACCCATCCTCATGTTTGTTAAAGTTTTAGCAGGACAGTCGGCCAATGTAGGAGTATTGTTCCGAGTTACAGTATGGTGTTTCACAATGGAGTTTCAATACCGGGTATTGCCTTGGTCCAGCACCTGAGGCAAGCAAAATGCAGCCAGGATCCAATGGACCAAAGGTATAGATTGTGGCAGAGGACAAGTTCAAACTGAAGTTTGGGAGGTAACAAATAGTAATAGAATTGGAATACTGGGTGTAGGAGATCTAGCATAGAGTGAAATGATGGGCAAGGCCTATACTGTAGCTTCAGGTGTGCAGCATTATTGTCAACAGGAGGACGACTAAATCCCCACACTCAGCAGCTCAAATCACAATGAGCAGCAGCATGTGAGATGATTTACAGGTAACTCAGATGGTCTTTGAGTTGTCTGGCTGTATTCCTGTAACGGCTCTAAGAGCTGCACTGTCAACATGAAATAACTCTTAGTGATTTATGGGTAGAATAGAATGGGGTCTTGATCTGGATCTGGACTGCAGTTTGGCTGTTAGTGACCTCAGATCTCCACTATTTCTTCTTTCTACAGATACTGTCATTCCTCACTCACCCTGCAGCTGTCCCCAGCCGCCCTCAGCCCTTTCTGCCCCATATGCTCCTCATCTCCCCTCCTTCAGCACATTGGTACATCAATACATACACCAGACAACTCACCAGCATATTGTCATGGCCCGGTTTCCAGATGGACACAATAGATGACGGTAGTTTAAAGTATTTATTATAAATTAAACAACCAATAAGTAACAACAAATGTGGAGTGTGTACGTCAGTCACATCAGTAATGTAGAAGTGAGCATGTGAGCATAGTGAGGTGTAAGGTGTTGTGGAGCAAAAGCATAACAGAAGTCAAACAAAAGCAAATCGTGCAAACACTCTCATTAGTCCAAATGAGAGAGAGAGAGAGCCTAAACCTGGGTGGGCTTTCATCAAGGAGCGCTCATCAAGGTGTTCTGAATAGGCTGGCTATAACCACTGTGCTCCTCTGGTACTTCCAAGGACACACAGTAACTGTCCATAGAGAACTTCATATTTTATTTTTTTATGCAAATTGTTGAATATATTTATATATATATTTAATTTGCTTCAGTTCTATTTGTGTTCCTTAAGGCTGCAATGCTTTGAGCTCTCTGGGCCACACACTGGTTAAGCTATATGGAATATTATTACAATTTGATTATATTTGACTTATCATTAGTAGCTTTAAATAGCGTAATTGTTTCCATCATTTCAGCTTTCCTGTTTTAGGGATGCCAGCCATACCACGTTGTTACTGTTTGACATACAGTACACATACATGTGTCAGAAATCAAAACAAAATTATTTATTTATCCATTAAATTCACTGCTTATCCTGTCCACTGTGGCAGGGGGCTGGAACCTTTCCCAGTATGCATTGGCTGAGGCCCTGTTCATACCTGGCATTCACATGCAACTTGGGTAATCCAATCAAGAGCACTTTACGTATGGCACCTCATACATGGCGTGGGAATGTATCTCCATGCATGTCTCCAGTGACAACCTCTCTGCTCTGCTCTATATGCAGATAAACATGTACATCATATGTGTTCACTGAGACTGCATGGGATTGTTTAGCGTGGCTGACTATGGCAGACATTAGGGATGAGCAGGTACACCAATATCTGTATCTGTATATGTGCAACTAACTGAATTATTACTTGTTTATCTGTATCCAGACTCAGATTTAAACCCGGAAGTGGGTGTGACTTTAACCAGAAGTTTGTATTTGAATTCTAACATGATTATGGGTTGATCAGAAGTCGCTTTATTTATTGTTTACTAGAAAACTATTTACAAATCTGCCAAAGAATTGAGCTTCAGATTAATGTTTTTGATCACAAGTTTTTTATAAACTATAGTAAATCAATGGACACATTACATGCAGTATTAATACGTATTAAGTAAAATGCAGGTTTTTCTACTCAACATACTCAACTCAACGAGTTTTCATACTCTTTCATACTCTACTTTTGTGGGGGGGGGGGCTGGCTCCATGGACACTAAGAATATATGATCCTAGATAACGATGTTACACATGACTAACCTCGTGGACAGAGTGGCTGTGACAATGACAAGATTGTAATGTGTGGCACTGCTGGCGCAGCAGCAGTGAACCTTTTATAGGCTCTGTGTAGGGGAAGAGCTCTGTGTGGGGCTGGCCTATCAAGGAATGATGTGGACACAGCAACCGATGAGGATTTTTATTCATCACGAGTATGGATATTGACACATTATACTCGGATGGTACTCGTGCTCGTAAAAGTACATCATCCATAACGGATACTCGTTTCATCCGAGTATTCGGCTCAACCCTAGCAGATAGGTCTTTTGTATGTGTACAGCTTTACAATAAAATAAGATGTCAGTGGACTTCAAATGAGTAGGCGATCCTCAACTATGGCCCAAGACACATTTGGGTTCACACTGATTGAAATTCACCACCTCTGAAAGAGTTCTGAGTGATCCGATCTCAAATGTGTCCACAATGTGTCTTAGATCCATTCGCATCTGAATTCAGAGCTCTCCACTTATAATTGGAAAACACTGGATGGATTTTAGTGCCAGTTCAGAACAGGGTCTGAGAGGCACATTGCACATCTTCCCATCAATCTCATAGACAAACATATTCACGTTCACATTTATACCTAATATACATTATACAATATAGGAGTTTCCATTTCGCCTGAATAACTGTCTCATGTTTCTTCAGAAGTTGTACTAGTGAACGTAGGAAACTGGACTTGTGTTTCTTGAAGACGTTTCACCTTTCATCCAAACAGCTTCTTCAGTTCTAACTGACTAATGGGAGGTTTCAGGTTTTTAACCTCTGTTGGTCTGTACCTGTGTTCACTCGTTGTGTTAAACAGGCAGGTCGTTGACCCGTCCACCAGTAAGTCAGTGGCTGTTGATACTATTAAGTTGTGGACACACCCGGCTATTGTGTGAGTCATTAGGGTGTCTGTTGTGCTTGAGGTGTAAGTGTATCCAAACCAATGGTTTGTAGCAGAACAGAGGTCTAATATATACAAATTGATTGTAATTTGACCCCCAAAAACTTTACACTTTAATCAAGAGACCCTGAAGTATGAACTCCCAAAATCCCAAGTCAGGTAATGGAAAGTGAATGTAAAACCTAACAGTAGAAGAGAACATCTCCAAAAAAAAAATCCTGTGGATACTGCTTATGTTACAGCTTGTAAAACCAGCAATGCATGATGCATGTCAAAACAACTATGCAGTGACAAAAACCTCAAGTTTGCAAGTTCTGCATTGTGACAATACATTGCTGTCTTCCACCCATAATGTCAGATGTAGTGAGGCCTCAGGAAAGTAAAATTACTCAAATACACAATACAGAAGCGAATAACTTTGGTTTGTTTAAGCATGCTTAAACTGGTTGGTCTGTCCTTTCCTCAGTGAGATATCGCAAGTAATGGCAAACTGGGCATGACAAAGTTAATGCAACTACAGCTGTAAATCACTTGAAGTAATTGTCAATCCATATCATCTTATCAGGTAGTGGAAGTGATGTGTTGAGAGATATTCGGCTGATAGACATTGAAATTGTGGTAAAAATATTATTTTTTCTGTCTCTTTATTTATGAACCTTTGCAAAGTTCACAGAGAAAATCTGTAAGACCCTGACCTGAACAGCAATGAGAATGGCCTGAAAAGTGTCTCATGCAGGCAGTGATAGTCTTACCACATAACATGGGCTAAGTGAAAAGGAAGATCTTCCATGAACACACGTCGCTTATCAATCAATCAAATTTTATTTGTATAGCCCATATTCACAAATCACAATTTTTCTCATAGGGATTTAACATGGTGTGGCATCATCTGCCCTTAACCCTCAACAAGAGTAAGGAAAAACTACTAAAAACTTTTTTAACAAGGTAAACATACGTAGAAACCTCAGAGAGAGCCACATGTGAGGGATCCCTCTCCCAGGACTTTTTGGAACGGGTCCATTTTGTCAAGAGAATGTATAAGTGCTCATTAGATTTTTGGTTTTTCATTGACATAGATCAGATCAGCCCGAAAATGTCGGACCCATGAAGACAACCCCATCTGCTGCTGTCAAAGGAACAAGGAAGCACAGAGGAAACAAGGAGGGTCTCTGCTGATCATCTCTCATATTCCCTCTCCCTTCCATCCCAAACTCCCACTTCATGTTAAAAGGTGAACAATGATACACAAAGAATAGGGTTACCTAACTGGCTCTCTTCCTGTCTATATCTATACGTCTTTCCCCCTCTTGACTCTCAGAGAATCAATAGAATCGTCTTACCTTTGAACTGCTTCTTTTCTCCCATCAAACCACTCTAGTCTGCAGCATGGTGCTCTCCCAGTGCTGAATGTGTCGGACAAGTAGGATGATCGATGTTTTAAACCATTAAAACAGCTAGAAATCAGTGTTTTACTTAAGCCTTGCATTCAGTTGTCAGTTGTCTATTTGTAGACCTTGGGGGCCGATAACACTATCTTCAACATTAGCTTTTCTCTGGAAAGGTCTGAGACGGCCCCCCTTCTAACACAGGCCAGCCTCCAGGGTACGAGAAAGAAGAAAACAAACACAAATCTATTTCCTTGTATTTCTTCTCTTTCCCTGTTTCCCCTGGGCAATGGGAGGGGGGTAAGGGAGCTTAGGGGAGAGGTTTGCTGAATGGAAATGTCAACGTATTTCATCAAAACCCAAAACAAAATAGAAAAAAAAACACCTTCACACATGATGAATGCGTGCAATATGTGGGCCCATATGCTGCGATCCTATTAGCCTATGCAGCCTTGCTTGTTGAGGTTTGTCATGAACAGACGGCGTGTAATAAATGTTTAAGGAGGGAACAAGGCTTCTGCTTCTGTTTACTCTGGGAAACTGGATGGAGGCACATGCTTGATTGATACACACTCTCTTGAAAGCCAATACTGGTACTTCTCAGTTTATAAAAACACGGACCAAAAGCTGAGGAAGAAGGAAGAACTTCAGAAAATCAGGAACGACATGAGTAAAATATGTAGATTTTTCTTTATTTTGTCCCGTTAATAATTATGTAACCAATCTATATGTTTCATCTGGGAATCCTGATAGGCCTGTGAGGGTGTGTTGACCCACTGTAGCAGTTTGTGAATTTATATATCAAATCATTAATTAAGTAATTACAACATCCATTTTCATTTCATTTTCATTTTCAACATCCAATTGAATGTTTTTTTTGTGCCCTCTTGCTTACGATCTCCAAAAATGTAAGGTTGTGTGACTCCACAGCTGTGAGAGACAAAACAATTCAAATATTCACTCTTCACAGTACAGTTTAGCCATTTATCCGTTTTATACAGTGCATCTATCTGCAGCACTTTCTGTAACATACACTCATACACTGCTGGCACAGGAGCGAAGAGAGTGAGGAATATTTTGGGAAATGGATTTTTGAAATTTAAAACTGGATTTAAGGGTGAGGGAGTGGGTTAATGATCTACGGTAAGGCAGTTGTGGCATTCTAGGTAATGGCAGGGGACCAGGAAATGATTTATATCATTAAGTGACCTTATAAAGACAGATTCAACCAAAGAGGCTATAATTGTCTTTTCCAGACACTGTGGTTCTTTAGATTCCTAGTTTACAATTGTCTGTTTTTCACAATGGACATACTTTCATCACTGTGTCCCTGCTCTGGCTCTTCTTAAGGTTATGTGTACTCCTCTGAGCTTTCAACATTACTACTCTACCTTCAGGCCTTCCTCCACCTCATCTTCTTATAACTCTAAGTCAGAATTCCCCTTCCCGATCCTACAATCTGCAAAACTGATAATTTACCTCCCTTTCTGCTTGTTAGATGTGATGCCAACCATTTTCTAAATAAATAACTTGTGCTCTGTTAGCCACACCTTCTCTCAAGAGGCATCATTACAAAGTATAACATGACCTCTACACAGGTCACACAAATATTTTGTTGTTACACATGCGGTTACTACTGCTGGTTGAAGCAGCACATAGGATACAGGACAGAGAGGACGAATACTTATTAATCAATCAAGAACACTTCACCACTCCGCAGCACTGTGTCTCTTAATGTCAAGGTGTTAGCATCCTTCATGCAGTGGAGCCACAGGAGGGGGTGTGGTCCAAACAGCAGGTAGTATCTTAGGGTGTCAACTGGCCACCTGATGGCCAGGCACTCTTTCTCAATTGAACTGTACCGAGGCTCCCTCTCTGATAACTTCAAGCTTATGTACAGCACGGCCCGGTCGACAACCTCCACCTGCTAAGACAGAAAAGTTCAATTGTTGACGTTCCTGGGCATGAAGCAAATTCTCACATAACAACCACACCAGTGTGTGAAGCTTTGCCCTCAGGTCCAGAAAGTATTGAACCTCATTTCTACTTGGGCTTGGACTATCCTCCCAGTTTTCTTTAAGCAGGGCCAACACCCCTTGTGGTTTCTTCAAACTCTGCAAATGCTGAATAAGAAGTTTTAATCTTTCATCACAGTGGAATGGAAATCTGAACTAGTTGTGGTACTGGTAGTGATCCTCTGTGTGTGAGAGCTGCTTCAGTTCATCGTCTTTCCTCTTCAACTCAGTGATCTCCTGCTCCAGTCTCTCCTGAAGCTCATTGATTCTACTCACTTCAGTTTCCTGCTGGGATCTGATCTGCTGCTTCTCATCAGAGCTTCTTTTTCCACCACACGGATCAGCTCAGTGTAGATCTTCTCACTGTCCTCAACTGCTTCATCAGCAGAGCCATTGATGGCCTTCATCTCCTGTTGAAGCAGCTTCACATCTTTCTCCATCTTCCTCAGCACGAGCTCTCTCTGCCTCTCAGTCCTTTCTGCTTCAGCTTTATGTTCATCCACAAAGCAGAGACAACAGAACATCTTCATCACCTCATTTTGACGAGAGCAGGTGTACTGGAGCTTCTCGGAGGGCTCCACCAGCTTGTGCTTCTTAAATACAGGTGATTGGAAATTAGTCTGGAAGTGTTTTTCTTAATTAGAGGCCAAACAAAACAAACAGGACTTGATAGCTTTCAGTTTTCTCCCATTGCAAAAATCACAGGCCACATCTTCATGTCCAACATAGCAGTGATAAGGAGGAGCAACTTGGAGTCCAATCTTCTTCTGCTCCTCCAGTAAATCAGATAACATGGTGTTTTTCACAAGGACAGGCCTCCCTTTGAAGGTTTGTCTGCACTGAGAGCAGCTGTAGATTCCTATCTCACCCTTATTGTCCCAGTTGTTTTTAATACAGCTCATAAAGTATCTGTGTCCACAGCCAATAGTCACCGGATCCTTCATTAGATCAAGACAGATCGAACAGCACAATCTTTCACTGTCCAGTTGATTTTCCTGCTGCGCCATTTGGTGCCAGTGACTGTAGAAAGGTTTCACTTCCTCTGAACAGAAACAGACCACCACCCCAGCTCCAGCTATCGAGCAATAACCCTTTTTGTTTACTACCATCTTTCTGCTTTGTTTGTGTTCTGCATTTTGGTTCCGCAAGAAACAGATCATAACATCACAGAATGCATTGTGATTTTGCAGGGGTAAATATTCTATAGCATGATCAACCCCCAAAGCTACAAATAGCGGTACCAAGAAAATCTTTATTCAGAAAAAGCAAGAGTCCATATGTAACTGTAAAGGGTCACTGATTAGATGTCACAATGTATGTAGATACAGATCATGTGTTTTTATAAGATGTGAGCATTGCCTCATGCTATATATTTAAATAGCAACAATGGCACACAGTTGACAACAAGCCACCTTCATGTCTCTCCTTCGCTGTTTCCTTCTAGATCTCAATCTCTCAGATGCTTGATTAATGTTGCGTGTACCACAAGAAGACAAGCCCTGTGTGGTCGATAGCAGGGTGGTAACGTGATTCTGTCACCCCCACAACCTCCCTTACCCATACATTTGTTTTAACTAACACATACAGACACAAACACACACACACACACACACACACATTTACACACGTGTGTACTGCTAGATGTTATTTGAAGGGACATCAGTTTCTATGAAAGATAATAACCTTGCAGCTGGGAGCCAACAGCCATGATGAGCCCTGCAATCATTAGAGGTTTGGGGTGAGATACTGGTTGGATGTGTCATGCGCTTGGAAGGTCACAGGATGAGGCAATCTCTATCTTAATCAAGCATAATGTCATTTGAAAATGAATTTTTTCAATAATAATCTGTTGTCAGGGATCATCTCAGACCAGATCATCTTGTCCCGTAAAACCTTTGAATGTTTGTGTGAGGACTTTAAAAAAGTTTGTCGTTCTGTTTTCTTGTCAGGTGACCTCTGGCGTCAGTATAATGGATGGATGAATAAACTGTGGATCTCTTTATCATGTGAAACTGACAGTAATTTTTTCTATCTAGGAATTTTTCAGAACCTTAAAGGTTCAGTGTGTAAGATTTGGGTGAAGGGGATCTATTGGCAGATATTTTATATAAAATTATCATAGTGATTTTTTTAACTAGTGTGTAATAATCTAAATTGTATGAATTGCTAGGTTTTCTTTTCCCTAGAATGGGCCCTATTTTTATGGTGACCTCCCTTTTGTGGCCACCAAAATTTAAAAAAGCAAAGTGCTTTTTATAGTAGGCCTATACAGACACAAAACAACCCAAAATGTTTCTCCTCAAGATTGATCTCAACTGACTGAAAAAGTAGCAAGAGTGATACAAAATGGCCCTTATGATAACTCAGCAAAGGGAAACTAGGCACACAAACTGGACACAGTCTCGTTTTGCTGCCAAATTTCAGACAGAATACTAAAGACTGAACTGAACCGAGCTCCTGCATGAGCACCTGGATCATTCTAAAGGGAATAGATGGATGGGGAATGTGCATGCGTTGATTAAGTCCCTGCCCACACACATCGTTACTCCCCATTTGATGGTTTAGTGAGGTCCTCTGACCGGCCCCTCCAGAGTGGGTCACGGCCCTTGCGGAGCCGAGAAGACGATCAAACTGGACTATTCTAGAGGAAGTACAAGTTGAAACAAGATTTCTGAAGGTGAACCTGCGGAGGGATAGACCAACCTCTCGCGCTGCCCCTCGACGGCAAACACGCCCACCGGACCTGCACATCTCCCGAGGGAGGGGGCAGCCAGTGAGAGAGACAGAGAGAGAGAGAGAGAGGTGCGCCGTGCGTAGAGGTGTGCTGCGCCAACCTCCACTGCTCAAGTAAAGAGCCAGTTTTGAGAATGTAAGAAGTAGAAAGTACAAATATTTGTGCTAAAATGTAACGGGTAAAAGTAAAAAGTCGTAAATAAATACTCTAGTAAAGTAAAGATATGTGAAAAATCTACTTAAGAACAGTAACAAAGTATTTCTACTACGTTACTTTCCAACACTGAGTGAGATGAACACGAAGAACCTCTACCGAGTCTTGCCCTTACCAGATTACTCTTCTTTATAGGCTGATTCAACACCATCTGAGATGAGGCCCAGGATAGTGGTATCACCAGCAAGCTTGGAATTAGCTTGCTCTGTGTAAACAGAGCATATGGGAGGGGACTGAGCACCAATTCCGATATAGCTCCTGCCTTCAGAATCAGTGTAGAGCAGGTGTGACCGCAGATTTTCACCACCTGCGGTCCGTTCGTCACAAAGTTGTCAGGCCTTCAGGGCCTCCACATATGAATTGTTTCATTCTGAGATTTAAACTAAACTCTACTTCAGAAATCCCACCTACACATAAACACTGCCCATGAATCGAACAACCAGCTACCATTGATCACTCTGTGGTCTATGACCCATGATGCTACCAGGTCAATAAACACCAGTCTCACTAGTCCCTTGGTTCCCCCTCTTATCTTTAACAGCTGTTTCTTCACTGTCCAGGCTGCTACTGCTGCACAAAACTCTTTATTTTAATGGCAGAGACACAAGAGTCTACCTAACATTAACAATAGTGAATAACACAAGGTCTTAGTCTGATCGTATCAATAGTCTGCTCAGGGACACATAAGTGACCACAGCTGGCCTACACCGCACTAGGAAGCATCACAAATCTGCAGCGCACTGGATTTAAACAGAGCCACAGTTGGTAACATTAAGTGAGCCTAACGTATCAATTCAGTTCAGGTTTATTTGTATAGTATCAAATCACAGCATACATTTTCTCTTGGCACTTACATAGCAACATAGAGGGACCTTACAATATAATACAAAACCCAAATAGTTTCCACAACAAGTAGCACTTTGGCTACTCTACAGAGGAAAAAAACCCTCATTAACTGGAGGAAACCTCTGGAAGAACCAGACTCAATGTAGGCGGCCATCGGCCTCGACCGGATGGTGTGAATGGAGAAAATGTCATATAATAAATATTCACATATTCACTTAAAACACACACATACACACACACACATATATATATATACACATGTACATGCTCTGGCTGGACTTGGTGTGGAGCTGTAAACAGGTTCCGGTGTAGACCTGTGGATCATCTGGCAGTGTCAGCATTAGCTTCTATGGAGTTGCAGCATTCAAGAACTGTCTACCTTCCTCAGGCGGCCAGGGGAGCGTGTGCGGCCACAGAGTCTGAGTCAACTGGGGACATCAGGGAGGAAGAGAGATCAGGACAGCAAAGAGTAGAAGGCTATGTGCTTTCAATGGGCAACAGCTAAAGAGACAAAGTAATCAGGTAGCTTAGCCTTTTTTTCTTAGCTGATGCTCTGGACAAGTGATATTATTCCTTGAAAGTATGTAAGCAAACGTCCCATCCCAAACACAGAGCGAATGCATAGAAGAATATGCACCAAGTGTCATGAATATAAATAAATCAGTCAGCAAAAAGCTTCAACTAGACATACACTTGCTAAGACTTTGAAATGGTACAAACTGGCAGATCAGTGAATATTTAATGATAACTAATACCTAGGCCAAAATTGAATACAGTATAGACCCTGTTACGGGTAGACTTTGTGAGATACCTGCGGTTATCTAACCTTCTGCAGCACCCTGCCTTTCACAAATGCTGGAGAACTGATCACTGGTCATGAGAACCCTTCAAGTTTTATTCTCCTTAAATGGCCCACAGATTGGACTAATTAAATACATGCCATCAACACACACCCAAGTGCTTTTGCTCAGCTCTTGTCCTTGTGCTTTCATAATGAGTCGTCACTGGCATTCAAAAAAATTTCTGCATGCTGATATCATTATCCACTCAGTGCTTTTGTAAGATATAAATGCTAGAAATGTTGTCAACTCAATTCAAACAATCTCCTACTGGATCTTGATGAATATAGTACTTGGAGGAAAGTTGCACCACTCCACTCCATCACTTACGGACAGACTGATTATAAAGGACAGGAAGTATTTCAAGGTTGTTCGGTGCAATTGGTGCAAACAAACAAAATGAACTAAAAAAAGGGAACATGCCTATCAGATGCTCTTTGAATCAGAGATATAAATATAATGAAAGCATGACTCTGAAAACGATCTAAATACCTAATTAGTGCATGCTGTCAGTTTTAGAACAATACCTGGCCCAGTCCCTAAATAGTTTCTCAAGTGTATATCTTATAAGATATAAGAGTATATCGCTTGCAGTGTGTTTTAAAGTTTGCTGTGTTTGTTTTAATGCATGATGTTTTAGTGTTTTATAACTGGGTCTGGAGCCTTTCATTTCTCTTATTATCTGTTATTTATATCAAGTCCAGGCCAGTCCTTCAAACTTTTGCACATGTCAATGTCTTTTAAATAATTTGCAGCTATTAAATAAATTGTATATTTCTGAAATCTCAGCCTCCCGTCCTGGTTATTCTGGATATGTGGTGAACCAAATTGACATTTAACGGTCACCTGTAAACCATTTTAATCACTACATTAACAACATCAATGACTCTCTGGAGAAACCTGAGACCTCTCAATAGTCAGTTAGAACTGTTGAAGCATTTTGGCTGAGCGATGTAACATCTTCTAAAAGCACGCAAGTTATTGGTGATGGTCTGCATTTATTTAGCGCTTTTTTTTAGTCTTCATGACTACTCGAAGCGCTTTACAGTACAGTTTTACATTCACCCATTCACTCACACATACTACATCTATTGGCAGCACTTTTCTTTAAGAGAAGGAACAATTTGGGGTTCAGTATCTTGCCCATGGACACTTTGGCATATGGAAAGGGGAAGACTGGGATCGTACCATAGAACGACAGCTGTAACGCCAGAGCCACAGCTACCCCCAAGCAAGTTGCCTATGTACACATTGACATTCCCAAAGACAGGTTTCATGAAGATTAAATGGCTTTACTTTCCAGACCCGGAATCTAAGTCCATTTTATATACAGACCATGGTCTAGTTTTGTTTTTTGGGTGTCACAGCAGCCTGACTGAAAGGAAAAGTTAGATGTGAAACAGCACAAAAAAAATGTCTCACCCAAGCTGGGCCAAGATATGCCCTTACCCTTCCTCTGATCATTCTACTCTGATATTCTCACCTTATAAGCCTGACCAATCATCACTTTCCATGGCTATAACTTAACTAGGTTCATCCACCATTGATGGGGAAAAACAAATAGGACTGTAACTGTTCTGAATATAAATAGCACAGAAGGTGTGGCTCTCTCTCTGTCTGACAATTCATTGTTCACACACGTCAATATTTTCAACACTGATGTTAATGAATAACATTCCAACTTCATGTTGTATTACTTACAAATCATATTTTATTTTTTTGGAATTTAAATGCACATTCGTTTTTGTCGTCATTTGAAAGATACCAGGAATAAACTGTTAAATTTTGTCAAGCTTCTGAACTTAATGCATCATTTAACAACTGCCTGTCAATAATTTGAAGTTAATAATTCTCAATTTAAGTCCTGTTGACAAGTATATAATAAATGGCAAATATTATACTGTTTTATAATCCACGTTCTTGTTATTTACATTACACGGTGGATGTGATATGTAAATGTGTTTCCTGTAGTTATGAGAGATTTTCGCAATATTCACAGATTTCCAGAAGCCTAGTGTGCAGACCTTAACCCCTGCTGTGAAAAGGGAAGGCCTGCCCTTTAAATAGACACTTTGGATGTATGTGTGCGTGTGTGAATAGTTTCATGAGGTATAGTTTTATATTTTAGCATTTTTGACAAAAGTCTTAAACAAGTGAATAACCCCCATTTCAAATCAGATCTGATCAAATATCCTAAAAGCAGTGGCAGAAAAAACTCCATCTGTGCTTTCAGACATTTCTTTTTTTTTCAAGAGTGATAAATAATCTGAGGAGCGAGTGTCTCATTAATCCCTCAATCCCTGAAGAGTGGAGGGATTCCCATCTCATGAAAACAATGTTCCGCACACAGAGAGGGAGAGACAGGGAGATGGAGGGAAAATGGATATAACAAAAACATGGTGATAAACAGTGAGAAAGAGAGAGGGAGAAAAAAATCAGACGACGGATTTTGAAATTGCCTCGTGCCAACTCTGCTTATTATATTTCACATCTCATTATGTGGCTTGGGCTTTTTTGGAGATGGCTGTTTGTCAGTCGCTGTGACTGGAATAACAATGATGGCAGGCTTGTGTTTCTACTTCATTTGCAGGAGGAAAAGACACTGGAACTTTTCCCTGCAGCTGCGACACTAAAACCAACAAGGTTTTGTGTCGAGCACACCACACAAACGGCACTGAGGGTCATACTGTACCTTTGACCTTTAGCTTCTTGATATGTGAGTAAGGGAACCGTTTCACGCAAGTGTCGTTCTCTCATTGAAAGTGTGGGAATGTAAGACCTTAAAACCCTTGTCAGAAATAGCAAAGAAAATAATTGGAGGCTTCATCTTTCTGTTAAAGGAAATTTCAGCATCTCAAACATAAATGATACATGTTTTTAGATGGCTGCATTCGATTTGAGCTAAAGCTGCAAACCCTTTATTCCAACCAATGCAAAGCCCTAAATACATTTTCGTATCATTAACATCAAACCTATTACCCTCAATCTCCATTGTGTCACATTCTGTGTCATGTTCTGTCCCTGAAATAGCGGTTGTTAAATGTTATTTTAAAGGAACAATCTCAGGCACCAGATCAAAGACATCGCTGATGGGGGCTTTTGGATGCAAAGCTGCCTGTGCTACTTTGCTCAGTTGATCCTAGCGATGAGCGAGTACACCATTATCTGTATCTGTATATGTTCAACCAACTAAATTATCTGTATCCGTACTCGGAAGTGGGCGGGGCCTTAAATCGCAAGTTATCATTTTAAACATGACTTGGATATGTGTTGATCAGAAGTTGCTATATTTATTGTTTATTAGAACGCTGACAGGACAGCCTTAGAATTGAGCTTCAGATCAATGTTTTTGATCACAAGAGTAAGAGTCCAGTTGGTCTGCACTGTTTTGAACCTCATTTAAAAATACATGTGACACAGCAAATAAACAAACACACGTTTTCCAGTGTCTGTCATCACGCTGGACATCAACAGTTGGGTGAAACTTCTCACACTGTGTAGCGTTAGAAGCTTTCGCTAACCGGTAAGCTAAGTAACTAACTAGCAGGTCTGAAAAGTGTTTAAAACAACTGTGGTGCTGCCAAGCTGAGATTTACCCTTCCAATGGCTTTATTAACACCTTTTGAACAAACAAATTATGCTGAGGTTTTCTTTGCTAAATTCCAAATGAATTGCATGCATAAATATGAAAACAATTATCTTGTGAACTTGTCTAGGGCTTGTGATACAGGCCTAGGTAACCTTAAAAATCAATCCATTCATCAATTTATGTCTGAATTTTGTCCAGCAATAGATCACTATGTGGACATACAGACAGACTGCTAGAATATTTTTTTTAAATGATACAGCTGCAAACACACTATTTGCAAAAGTTGTTTAAGCAAGGTAAATACAAGATGAGGCAGAATAGCAATTAAACAGTGTACAGCTGTAAAACCACTTTTAAAGGACCTGTAAACATAAAGTGAAAACATGAAAAAAGTCAATAAAGCAAAAATATATGACAACATATTTCAAGGACCTACCTGTATGCAGAAGATACATAGTCTGAATACATTTTTAAATGAAGCCCTTCATTTGAACTTTTAGTACATTCATTTCTAAAGAAAAGCAATTTTTGAGTCATCATGCGAACAGACAGATAAGGCAATCCAAAAATAACCTCCTTGGTGGCAGTTATTAACTGTTCAGAGTTGCACCATACTGGTCCCACCTGGTAGCATGATGGCTCTCACCAACGTCACTGTCGACCCTAACCCCACCAGGGCAGTGCAGGGCACTTCCATCGGGTCAGAGACATAGCAGTAGCCCCCCATGACAGTGAACAGTCCATGGCCTGGGCTGTCATCTGCTTCTGACAGAGCCGGAGCCTAGCCTCCCGGCTGTGCAGTTTGTTCATCTCTGATGGTGGTGAGGTCGGTGAAGACAGGGTGGGAGTGGGGGCATATGCCCTGGCTGTACACACCCCCAGTAGACCCTGGGGCTGTGGTCAGGATGGCACTCTGCCTGAAGTGACACAGCCCTTATCAGTTCAGTCATTTCAGGCCACTCTTCCTCTGCAGGGCTCAGGCAAGGGTGCACCGGTTTTACCTGTACCTGCTGCTGTGTGGGAAAATGTATTGTCCAATGCCCTCAGTGGTTCTCCCGATCTCCTGCATCAATTACTCTGTTCATTTATGAGAAGCTCAGACTGAAGACAATGTTCGAACGTCCACCTCCTCAGCCCCCACAAATGCATCACAATATCGTCTGTTCTCTTACAAAAGCAGTGGAGACAGGAGAGAGCATCGCCTGTGAGGCACATTGCCAGCTGTAGAGCTTTAGTCTCCCTTGACCACCCGTCAGCTCCAGCTAAAAGTAGAAATTGGACATTGAAAGTCTCCCAGGCGGACTGGCCGGAGTATTCAGGTGTTTTCTCTGACAGAACAGGCAGAGACTACTTCCTCTCAGCTCCCGAACCCTGACCAATCAGTAGTGTGCATGGTGACTCCGCTACATTCACTCTCCTGATTCAAGAGCCAATGAGCTTGACAGGACACTTGAACAGGATCACTTCCATATGTTTTCCCGCTTTCCAGTTGTTGATGAGGTGGGCAGGTAAGAAGAAGACTGGTGTAGAGATCTGGTGGAAAAGTTTCTCATAAAATGTTAAAACTAATGTTGAACTTTGGTTGTTGCTACAATGAGGAATAAATTTAAAAAAAAGTGGCAAACCGAATATGTGAAGTGTCAAGAGTATAATAAGCATAAATTTGGAAACATGAGGTGTTAATGTGGAAACACACTTGTGTCGAATTATTATCTGTCAGTGTGGTTTTAATAGATACAAGTTTTTGTGCAAAAGTTTTTTTTTCTTTCTTTCTTTCTTTCTTTCTTTCTTTCTTTCTTTCTTTCTTTCTTTCTTTCTTTCTTTCTTTCTTTCTTTCTTTCTTTCTTTCTTTCTTTCTTTCTTTCTTTCTTTCTTTCAATTCTAGCCTTTAAGGTTTAGAAAACGATATTCAAACCTTTCGAAACCTGATATAAACATCCATCCTGGCTGGGTGATCCGATCAAAAAACATGATTTCTCCCACACTCAAAGACATGATGGACAATTTCATTGTTGGCTTTAAATTTACTGTAAGTGTGAATGTGAGTGTGAATGGTTGTCTCCGTATGTTAGTGATACACTGGTGACAGGTGTATCCCACTCCTTGCCCAATGTCAGCTGGGACTGGTTCCAGCCCCATCACGACCGTCAAAGGATGTTGGTAATAGATGGATATTCTGGTCCCCCATGAACAATTGCTGTCAGCTATGGCAACAGGATAACAAGACCGGGTTGATAATTGGACCAAAACAGCAGCCAAATCACTTTAATTTGAAAGTAAATCATAGTTTCTCTCCAAAGTATGTGTCTCTTTCCTCTCACACAATACATTTGCCTCATGTCTCTTCCACTCTGCCGTTCCAGCTACTCCTCCTCACTGTTTGAAAAACACTGCGGTAGCTTTTATAAGCCAAATAAATAAAAGCTCTTTTATGCTGTTCTTGTGGAGTGGAGGCTGTTGAGTGGCAGCTGGAAATGAGCGCTTTGGGGAAGAAGCAGCTAGCGTGTAAGTATAACAACTTTTGCAATGTTTCATCTTATATTGCCATTTCTGGTATGTTCACTCGTATAATTTCAACATAATAAATAGATTTATTTTACAAAGTTTGAATTAAAAAAGTGAATTAAAAAGCATGAAAGAATTAGATATAAACAGCACTCCCTGTTTTTCCATCCCTTCAGCTTTGTTGATCGACACAGTTTGACTTTCGCAATAAAAGGCTGACAGCAGGGTAAGGTGATTATCTGTCTCACTCCTATTTGTCAGCTAAAATTAATCTCTGGCCCTCACTGCTGATGAGCAGGGGAGAAGGATAAACAAAAGCATCCCTTTGTGCTGAATGATGTGCTCCAGATGTGAAAATAATCCTGCAAGGGAAGGTGGGACCCCAGCGAAGGAGCTAATCCCAGAGCCGTCCCCTGTCTGATGGATGGCTGCTTTGGAGCTGTAATGAACTTCTCCACTTGAGGAGAAGCACTGCCACACTGCCTGTCAGTCTCTCGCCCAGCAGCTCCGACAGATTGACGGAGACGAAAGCGTTGGTTGGTTTTTGTTCTTCTACAGAAAAAACTCACTGCATTGAGAGGCTGAATGATCTGCTGGGGACCAGAGGCTTAGATACCACTTCAGGTGAGTTGCTGGTTAATTAATGCAGTTCAGATGCACAGGAGAACTGGTGGGAAACCTCACCCAGCAGAACACACACACACAATCACAGACAGGACTTACTGTACATGATACAAAAGCAAACGGGAAACACCATAGCAGAAAAAGGAAAAGAGAGGTTAAGTCCTGCATCCCTTACAATGCTAGCATTGCTTTGACTCTTGGGCCTTATTCAGATCTGGTATTAACACCTTTCCTGAGAGTTCCAGTGGTCAGTGCATCAGTTTGCGTCCTAAATGTGACCACTGGTGATCAGATCTCACTTTCCCACTCCGTACAGTATGTAAAGACTGTTAAATGTTTGTGTGTCAGTGCATGTGTGTCGGCACAAGTGAGAGATAGAGAGAAGAGAGCGAGCTGAGTCAGGAGTGGCTGAATGAATGAATGTGCATGGGTATGGAGAAAGTTTTTACCAATTTAATAAAAGTATAAGTTATGATGTGGTGGTCAGTGTTGGTATTGTGGCTATATAAACAAATCAATGTATGGGCACTGAGAAGCATTGGGGCTTTGGGGCCAAGGACACAATTGTGTTCACACAGCGAAAATAATGAGGCCACATGTGTCCCTCACATCTTCCAATTGGGTTTAAGTGCTTGGATCTCAGGACACCTTTTTAACACATATGGATGTGTTCAGACCGGAACTTAGTGTTTGTTATTCGCATAGCTCAGGATGGATGTTAATACCAGGACTGAACAGACTATTAGCAGGGATTAACACCTAAAATAGCCCGACATTAAAACAACACATAGGGCTGCAGTTTAATCATAAGTCTGATTAATTGTTAATTGGTTAATGCAGGACTTTGCCACACTACATCGTGTTGCAACACTTAACTTTTTTGACACCCACTCTATGCCAACACACTCCATTGAAAAAACGAGAGCACTGCATTTCACTTACACAGGGTACTGTTGATCCAAGCAAAGTTCACTGGGCAACAGTCACACAATAAGCCTGAGCCAAGAGAAACCGAACAACTTCCCATATACAGTACATGGGTTTTTACCCCCTTTGAGACTCTATTTACCCTGTAAAGTACCTATATTCTTTTTACATTGCATAGAAAAATAGCTTCACTGTGCATAGAAAAAAAAAAGTGTAGTGTTTGCAAAAACTGTATATCCTTGAACCGGTACACATATTACAGTCATGTAATCGACATATGGAGTAGACTGACATAAAGTTTTAAGAGAAATTAAGATTTACTTTGCAAAACATCTTAATCAGGCGTTTTAAACAAAAGAGCACAGACCCGTAGTGACAATAAAACTGTTGACGACATGATGTATAGCACTGTAAAATCAATGTGTATATCAGTATAATACAACAGTAGAAACAATACACACACGCACACACACACAAACAGACACACACTACGCTTCTAAACAGAGGAAAATAGCATCACAGATGTTCCCGCTTCCACTTAACACTTTACTCAGCACTTCTCCTCTTTCATTGACTTTTAAACGAGCGGCCATATTGAGGTAAATGCCAGCTCCCACCTGCACTCTCCAATTTCTGCCGTTCCAAAGACATAACAATAACAGCTTGGCTATTTAGAAGTAGCTCTGTAAAATTCTCATCCCATAATAGTGGAATGGGTAGGAATGGTGACAGATTTACTCTCGGAGAGGGAGGAGGGGTCATTATCTGAGAGAGCTTAACTAAAGAGTTACAGTTGTCTAGAGGCAAGTTCCAGTCACTTCAGAATACATCCATTAAGCATGGCTAAAGCATTTTACTATGGCAATGGAATTGAGAGAGGGGAGGTGTCTTTGTTCCTAAAAACTTACATCAATGTGTATGACTGAGCTTGAACATTATCTGTTAATGAAAAGGGAGGAATAGATGTGTTAAGTATTATTGCCACATAATACCAAATGTTATCTAGGATTTATTTTTACCAACCACCCAAATGGCTCCCTGGGTATCGAGCCCACCCACATAATGCCAGCTAGGAGGCAGAAAACCAATAATTCTGGCTGGACTGTGAAGCTCAATTGGATTTCCTGTCAAGCCCCTTCATCAGTTTAATAAAGTCCCTCTTTCCATCCTTCCATTCCAAGTCCCTGGGGTCTTTGTACCTACAAGACCACCAGCATCAGTCATTAAGGAAACTAAAGACGCTGTCCACTGTTACTGTCATTAATCAAAGCTCATTAAAAGTCTTTTGTTGCTGAAATCTGAACTGTCTCATGGAGTTGTAATCATTGAAAAAGCTGTCAGTAGCATTTGTAAAAACTGATGGAAATGAAGCTGTGTGCACATCATATTAAAGGCAGAGCTCAATGTTTCAGGAAAAAATTCTACATTGCTTTCTAAATGGAATGAAAAGATGGAAATTATGTTTGATGTGATTAGCAAAGCATAGCATTGACACTAGAAGCAGTGACATCTGTGGTGTTAGAAATCACTGCCCATCCAGCCTTGGAACATATACTCAACAATAGACCTTGATGATAAGAGGTAGTGGATGATTTTGTGTATGTATTTACATTTTTCTTTATTGAGTTTATTGACAAACACCAAGAAGCCAATAATCAGGTGTCAGCCAATCATCTTCCCCAGCATTGTTCAATAGAATACAAATCTAGTTTAACAAATGTATTAAAATGCAGTCTAAAATGTGTGTTGTTTTTTTCATTTTGCAAATGAATTTTAACTTTGATGTTTTTTTTAATTGAAAATAGATCATTTCTGTTTTGCAGTTTATTTTGGGACAATTATGTTCTGTTAGATAGTGATTATAAATATATTTACCGTAGCTTATGTTACTCTAAAACTCACCTGGCATTTACCAAGTGCTTTAACAGCGAAGCAACAAAGGCAAATACAAACGAAATAACAATCGGCACAATGCAATGTGACAGGAAAGCCTGAGGTGGTCGAAAACTCACATAAAAGCAGTAAAAGGACAATAACATTTTTATAAATTAAATAAAAGGTGATAAGGGAATTATACAAAGACAACCACATGAAAGCAAGTCTATAGAAATGTTTTTTAAGAAGTGATTTAAAAGAAGTTATTGACTCTAAGAGCCTTATAGCCTCAGGTACAAGATCCAAACCAGAGGGGCCCTGATGGCAAAAGCATGATGACTTTTAGATTTCAGCCTCTACTATGAAACATTCAGCAGGAAAATAAGAACAGCCACATAAGGATTCACCATTTATTTGATGTAGCTGGGGGCCAGACCCTGGACATACTTTAGAGGTGATCAGTAAAATCTTAAAATCAATAATAAAGTGGACAGGGAGCTAATAGAGAGAAACAATGATCGGATTCTGTTAATCCAGTAAGAAGAAAGCGTTTTCTTGAAGAGTGAGATGACATTTCATCAGGGAGGCACCTCCAGGAATAGCAAACTAAGAACTAAAGAAAATTTACCCAAATTCTGAATTCACCGTCAAAATGTCAAAGACGCAATCATTTTCTCAAGCTGTCTCATAGTTTTAAGCGGTTGTAGTATAGAGCACAATGCCCAGAGGCTTTTCATCACTTTAAATTCAAGCAAAATTATAATTTTCCCTTTTCTCCTCATACCACAAATTGTGTCTCAGACCTGACATTTACAGGGATAAGCAGGATACTCAACAGACCTTCTCCTATGGGCTGGGTTTTGGTGCCAGGTAATGACGCATATTATTGTTGACTACAACAGATGGAGATATGAGCTTTAAGGTAAACTCAGCCAACTGGAACTAATTTTCATTTTCCTCCTTCTTTCACTGTTAAATATCAATCACACATTTGGGGGATGGGATTCTGTACTCTAATGGCAAGTTGTACTGGTGACTTGTCAGTTATGATGTGTTCTCAAGGCCAGAGTGATTTTAATGAAAGGTCTAGTTCTCTCTAGGTAGAACATACATACCTCATCCTTCAAAATCTTGATATCTAATATTTCTGTAAAAGGAGGTTGGAAATACATGGATTTCCAACCTCCCTGATGGAGCATATATCAAGTCCAATATATGCTCATTGGACTTGATATAGCTATTCTAAAGGACATTGCCCCTGCTTCCATTGAAACTGGAATTTGAGCTTTGATCCCGATTTGTCCCTTGATTCTCACTTAAGACATATTTCTAGGACTTCCTTCTTTCATTTGTGTAACATCTAAAAAATTTGGACATGTTCTGTAAAAAATATGCTGAAAAATGTGTCCACGCCTTTGTTACATCCTGACTTGAGTACTGTAATTCCTTATTATCAGGCTCCAGCAGTAAGTCATTAACTACTCTGCAGCTTGTCCAAAATGATGAAGCATATGTCCTGACAAGAACCAGGAAAAGAGACCACATTTCTCCTGTATTAGCTTCACTACACTGGCTTCCGGTTAAATCTAGAATAGAATTTAAAATTCTCCATCTCACCGTCAAGGCCCATAATAATATGGCACCATTATACCTTAGATAGCTGTTGGTACCATATCAACCAGCTAGAGCTTAAAACAGCACACACATGCCACTTACAATGCAGTGGGACTTATTTAGGCTATACTGCAGTGACGGTATCAGTCTTTATGTCAGTGATTAATAAAGTGGCGTCTTGAGCAAAGGCGACATCTGTGTCCAGCGGAACGGAACACACACACATACACACACACACACACACACACACACACACAATTTGTTAAATTGAAGGCAAATTCAAGGGACACCACGGCTCCTTTACGCACACGCTGCGCTGTGAGGTTTTGGGAGCTTCTTTACGCAGACAGATTATTCTAAACCGCAGCAGTTTATAACACGTCATTGAGCTAATATCTACATTTTACAGTCTGGGCTGTTTTACATTATTATTTACACCTGATATGTGTGGATGAATTTTAATGATTTAAATTCCCTCATCCTCTGGTGGTGACATTTACGCACCGAGCCACGGACTGTACATGACGATGTGCTAGTTATTTTGGTTCATCTTAGAAGTCTGCATTTGTTATTATTTTATGAAATTGTGATGCTGTTAAGAAAGCTTTATATATAATTTATTAGATTATCTTGTTATTGCGTGGCCACAAATTAGTAATTCATCCACCGATGTCAACAGGGGCTCCGTAATTTTCTAGTGATTACATTATATTGTTATATTTTATTTTAATCATTTCTTAAAAAACTTTTTTTAATGTTCATATTTTTTTCGATACGAGAGGTACCGGATCTGCTCAAATAAGTCCCAGAACGCAGGCAAGCCAACACGCCGGCACAAAGTAAGCACAAAAATGTATAGAAAAATGTGAGGCTACAGGAGGAATTTGATCATAGATTTGCAGACTTCAAGACGCACAGAGCGACTTTTACAAAAATTTTGCGGATCCCTTCTCCTTTGATGTGCAAGATGCCCCTCCTGTGCTTCAAATGGAGCTCATTGGCCTGCAGTGCAACTCTGACCTCAAAGCCAAGTTCAGGGAGGTGAGTGGAAAGGAAGACAAGCTTGGGCAATTTTTGTGAGAATTGAACCCCAGCTTCCTTGAGCTTTCCCGAATGTTCAAGCGGACCATTTGCCTTTTTTGGAGCACATATTTGTGTGAAAAGCTCTTCTCCACCTTGAACTTCAATAAGTCCAGGTACAGGTCCAGGCTTACTGATAATCATCTTCAAGCCATACTGAGGGTCTCAACTGCTTCCTCCCTCAAGCCAAATGTGGCTCAGCTATGTGAGAGAAAGCGCTGCCAGGTCTCTGGCAGCAAGAAGTAGGCAAGAGAAGCCATGTTTACAAGAACTGTTCGTGTTCTTCAATATTATATTCATGTTCAGAAGAACCCATTGAAGTTAAATAACTGTTAGTAATGACATTAGAGAAGTTTGGATTTTTTTAGCAATTTTTTTTTTTTTTGTGGAATACCTGATGCGGCCCAGCCTCACCCAGATACTGCCTCCAGCGGCCCCCAGGTAATTTGAGTTTGAGACCCCTGGTCTAGAATATCAGGGGAAAACATGAGACTCAAACACCTCACTCACCCCTCCATAGGGATTGTGGTGAGTGGATAATGAGTGAGTGAGTGATCATTTCTCGGTGAATTATCCCTTTAATGTCTCATCAAAACATATTACTGACCTGACTTCTTCCCCGGAGTCCTTGTGCTTTATCGTTTACAGATCCAGGACCGTAGCTGCAGCCACATCCTGGATCATCCATGATGGTGGATTGTGATGTATTTTGTGGTTGTGGATCATGATCGAGGTGGCGGCAGATTGTGGACTTTCATTTTCAACAAAACTGCTTGATATACAATATGCTTACTCATATATTCTACCATTACTGACAATAACTGCTCAATTGATTAGTCATTGCTGCTCTCTTCATCTCTATCAGAGATTTTTCTTTTGCACAAATACTTTAGACACACCTTCCATAATGTTACAAACTGTTTCTTCTTATCAATGTTATACTCTCATTTTGCTGTTGTTGTCAGTTACACATGGCATCTATCTCACTTCTGTTCGTCCTGGGAGAGGGATCCCTCACGTGTGGCTCTCTCTGAGGCTTATATGTTTTTTACCTCTGTAAATAGTGTTTTTCTTACTCCTTCTGAGACAAATTGTGATTTGTGAATATGGGCTTTATAAATAAAATTTGATTGATTGATTGACTTTCCATTCAGTTCCCTTCATTGAAGATTAACTCAATAGCCTCTGCTATAAGATAGCTGTTGATTTTTAGGAGCTACATTTTTTCAAAAAACTAGTCAGGTGCTCGTAGCATATACCTTCACCAAGGTTAACGCCATCTTGTCATTTTATCTAGGTTCGGTTTAATGAGTTCTCCCTTGTGTCATCCCCCAACCCTGTACAAAATTTCATGGAAATCCTTTCAGTTGTTTTCCACAATCCTGCATACAGACACAGCAAATAAAGCACAATTGTCTTGGTGAATTTTTTTAATGTGTTAAACATTCCAGTACTTCCGTTACTCTGTGTAACTTATTAGATTGTGTGGACAGAAAGAGTCACATCGACAGGAAGCACATTGTGTCTTTGAATAGAAAGAATAGGTTTGGTCATGAAAGCCCATCTCTACAAACTGCTGGACTACACATTGCCTGCTATAGTTGCAGTTCTAGCAACCCAGTCTGTCAGTTTATAAACAGTTTTCTGAAGTGGTTGGTATTCATACCTCAAACATTCTAAACTCACAAGTTAGCATGTACGTAGTACGAGTATGTGTTTGTATACCATCAGTTACTTTCATGAACAAAAATAAAATGTAAACTGCATAAACATTTTTAACATCAACTTTGTTAGAGTGTGCAAAAGTACACAGAGGGAAACTGTTAATTTATAAATAAGAGTCAAAGTCACAGAAAGAATGTGTTTAAAAATCTGTTTAAACATCTTTGACATCATTTACATGCATCATGATTTTTAATACGTAGTAAAGCAACACTCTGTGTGTACTGTACAAAAGAAAGAAAAAGAAACATCCCTAGTTGTCATTATATCCTGATATTCCAGGAGCAGCAGCATCCCTGAAAATGAATGCCTCACCATCATACTAACTACACCAGAGACAGAAAAAGAGAGAGAGAGAGAGAGAGAGAGAGAGAGAGAGAGAGAGAGAGAGGGAGGGGGTAAAAACGCCTCATCTTATAACCACAGAAGATGGATGCTGTTATGACTGAAGAAATTATTTGTAAGCAGTTAATCGATAGCCTGGCTCTCCTTGTAATGAATGAAATGAATTGGATATTTGTGTTGTGGCTTCCTCCACGTCATTGCCAACAATCACATGCAGAGCTGAGTGCTGAGAGCTGGAAAGAGGATGAACAGCAGGTTTTTGAGCAAAGAAATTGATTTTTTTAAAGGACACGAGGCACTTGCAGCTAAAATTTGCATTGCATTTGATTTAAGAGACATTTTACATTGTCAAAAACACTAAATATGAAATCAACTTTAAAAATAAAACAGCATTTATTTATAGTAAATATGACTCAAATGCAAATATGTAGTGTTTGAACAAACAGACACTCAAACCCTGTATTCTTTGACAAAAATAAGTTATCTTGTTAACTTGGGATCCATACAATTTTACTAAAACAAATCTTGAAATATTATGACTCAATCATCAAAATATCACATGTGGAGAGAAAAAAGCAGTAAGAAACCTCTAGAACCCGAATCGATGTGGGCGGCCATCTGCCTCGACCAGTTGGGGAGAGGGGGAAAGAGAGGAGAGACCAGGAACAGTTGGGGGACTGTCACACTGGTTGTTATTATGAAAGTAATAGTGATATTTATAGATGTAATGATGTTATTAATTTATTAATGATAGTTCCTGTGATATTATTATTAGTATAATTCTATTATGATAGTTATTATAACAATAGTAACTATATTATAATAATGTTACTAACTTTGTGTTGTTAATGCGCTGCAAACATTATTTGCTATCCATGCACACCAACTGACACCTTTGTGTTTTAGAAAATGAATATGGATTTATGCTGCCCTCTGAAGATTAAGAGTAATTGATATGTGATACCATCATGAGACCACTTGATGGCAGCGGGATACATTCATGGTAGAATAAGCCACTAAGAAAAACAGAGAGATGAAGTCTAATGTTAAACATCATCAGATTTTCATTATGAAGGATTCACAAGACAATCTCATGTGCACATGCATGTATGAATATATAATGTCTGTTTCTCCCATCTCTCCACAGGATCTCTGGAGCTCAGATAGAGTGACAGAGTTACCATCAGTTCATGGTCCCCTCTGTGTCTCGCCCCTTCTTCCCAGATTGCTCTGTTTGGCAGGATGTCCCACTTCCAAGGGTCATGGTTGTACCAAACTGTATTCTGTTTAACAACTATGATCACAGCCTCAATGCACTCTATGGGGAAGGACGACACCTACCTTGGGAAAAGCAAAAACTTGGAAACCGTGAAGAGAAAATATAAGACTCAGGTTGCGGGACATTTGCTTTGACCACTTGAGTTAAAAGGGCAAACATGGGGGGAGACAAACCAGAGGGGGAGTGGTGTGTGGTACAATCAGACTGGTTGTTATCATGAAAATAATAATACCAATAGTACTTTTTAGTGAACAATCTACCTTCTGAGCCACAGACATTTAGTCATTCAAGGACAAACTAATCTGGAGGATTTGTTGAGACCAGAAAACAGTGATGTGTAAAGTTGTTGGTCATGTTTTTTTAGCTGTTTAGCAAGGCAGTGACAAAGAAGAGGTGGAAAAATAAAATAATAGAAGGCAGGTCGAAGGCAGTGACCAACAATCTAGTTGGTCAATAACTTTGATGACTTGATGCTTCAAGCAACAATTAGTCTTGATTTCTTTGAATCATTATTTTCTGGTTCAGACTGAATTAAAATGATCTGCTGGCCTGTCTGTCAGTAACCAACCTGCTTGCCTGTGTGCTGAGGGCTGACAGGAGGGGGCAGGATGTATCGGTTTCATTTTTCAAAGTATAGCCAGTGTTTCAAGGTTTGAAACCCTAGCTTTAACGTAGCAGTGGACTTCTAATGGTCATATGAAGCTTTTTATAATGCGCAAAAAATAAACATTGTCGACTCGCTGGTGGGATATTGGATTAAAAATCACTCATTTTGAAAGGTATGACTAAAGCTCTATATTTTGCTTGAAGGACTTTTTGGTTGAATCAGATACTAATTCAGATATTAGCCAATAATATTTGTACACGTATCATTGAGTCTTTTTTTGGGAACTGAGTTATTGTGTCTAAAATTTGTGAGAAATCACTGGTACTCAACCTAGAACAATCAGGAGAGGCCAGTAAGCCTCACAGACCCACTCCATCCTCCCCTCTTAACCCTAGAACACTAACGTCGGGTGTTTTTCACCTGAGCGAGTGTGGTCATGGGATTTTCATTGTGTTGCTGCTGTCTGAGTGGCGTGGGTCCTTGGGTAGCTTCAGTCTGCTCAATGATGTATTGGAAGGTAGGCTAGTTTCCCTGCTCCCATCCCTGTTTTTTTTAATAGGCACGTGTTCGGCTGATTTTTATCCGACGTTAGTGATAGAGGGTAAAAAATATTTGTTGAATATAATATTAGTTGTAAAGGATGCAGGGCGAGTGTAACTTCACCGGACATGTACCAGGAATGACTGGAATGAAGCTCTATTATTTATTTTTTCATGAATTTTTCTTTAACATCTCCCTAATTTTTCCCTAATTTTAGAGCCTTTTTATAGGGTCCCTCTATGATACCTTTTTTTCGTTTTATGAGATGTTGTATCGGGGAAAATAAAAGAAGAGTACTTCAAATTGACATCTATTGTTGTACATTAATATATTTTGATGAGAAGCATTTTGTATTGGGTATATTATGTTGGGTAAAATGTAGCCGGCGTTAGTGATGGTGTTACTAATTGTACGTTAATGTTCTAAGGTTAAACTACACAAACTGTGGCATATTGTGTTTCTATTTCCGTCTTTTTCATCTTGTTATTCAATTGCTATGATCGATAGTGTAGTGAAGCCTCTCTTTAATTGAACAACATGTTTCCAAGGGGACCATATTTTAGAATAATAAGTGGAGGAGAGGCAGAGAGAGGGAGCCCGCCACCTCTTCTTAATCGTAATGAATTAGGCCACTTGCTTGTAACACATCACAGCATAATTAAATGATGCGTGCTGAGCATCGAACAGGACAGGGCATATTAGATGTGCTACTTAATGTGACCAGAAAAATCCAAGAGCTGTATTGATCAGCTGCTTAATGTTCTCCGGCCCCAGCCTAAACCCTCGAACTCCATTTCATTTTCCAGTCATTACAGTCTGCCAGCAGAATTTAATGCAGCTGCAGGCAATATGATGCAAAAAAAGAACCAAGGAGAAGGGGGTAAAAGCAGAGGTATATCGTCACCTCTATCCTCTCCTCCCAAGTTCAAATCAATGAGCATTGCTAATGGCTAAATGCTAAATATACCTGTCTAGCGCTGGCAAGAGGGCATTACAGCCCAGCCCTGTCCCATCAGCAGCTAAAGCAGCCACGTTGGCAGACATTTTGGAGCCCCAGGAAGATACATATCGATAAGCCCACGATTTGGGTTGGTGAAGGGGCACAAGTTTAAAGGTTTAGGGTTGAGTGTTAGGAGGAAAGGGACAAGAAAAGGGAGGTATTGATTTGCACTCCCATTCAGAAAATTCAACAACAGTGACTTCTAGGCCCCACACTAAACAATATGAGTGGAGATCAATGAGGTGTCAGACAGGGAGCTGCTGCTTTTAAGAGAGAACTGGTGCAGGTGGGATAGGGTGGGAGAATAACGAGAATAAAGAGCAGTGTGTGTGTGTGTGTGTGTGTGTGTGTGTGTGTGTGTGTGTGTGTGTGTGTGTGTGTGTGTGTGTGTGTGTGTGTGTGTTCAGCCTATGTGCTTCTAAACAGGTGAAAACACATGTAGGTGTCTATCTTACCCTATGTTATTTTAATTTATTAAACAAATCTTTCTCTTTTATTAAACTCTCTATTTCTCTCTCTCATCTTTCTTAGCAATACCCACACAGCCTGGTGAAGTGGGGAGTGGCCAAACTGGACACAGGACCAGGGGTCTGTGGGATAAGGGACTGAAGCCAGAACCTTTATGACAGGCTTCCTTCTGAAAAACTGAACGAGTAGTCTCCAGCCTTTACATTAAATTACTTAACTTCCGAGATGTCTGAAAATATTTACACTGGATGCTTTGTACAGATTTTTTAATACAATATTTGTATCATTTTGTTTCAAGGGACCTAAATCAAAAAGTTAAATGATTTAAATCCGAGATTTATCAAACATGTTTTCCAAACAATTGTCACAACTGCCGCTGGCTGTTACTAAAGCAATTTAAAGTCATAGGTCTAAGGGTGGAGGCTATCATATTATTAAATATTCATATAATTGATTGTAGTTAATGGGGTTTTACTATTTTAGATGTATTATGCGAATGATGTCCTGTGACAAGTGGTCGGAGGAGTTCACTCTGAGCCACAAGGTGTTGCCATCTTATAAAAAGGTTCTGATGATTAGTCACTGTCAAACCTGACTTTTGTTTATTATGATGTTTATTCGATGTGCAAGTGTGTGACTCAAACCTTGTATTAAATATCCCCAGTTGAGCAAGTAAAGACATTGTGCAGGTGTCTCTTCGTCAATGTCTAAGTTACATTTAGAATGTATTAGCATAGTGGTCAGGCAGGTTGAGAGATGCAGCACCATGTGTGTCAAATAACTGGAGTGTTCTCCTTTCTGCACGAGCAGGATTATAAATGAGGCTCCTTCAGGCAAGAGCAGACTGGAATGTAAACGTGTCTTTGCTTTTCCTGGGCTGAAAATTAAACATCTGCAGCAAAGAATATGTAATATTTACACATCAATAGTCCTATTAATGTTGAGTTGAGAATCAAATAAAATATTGAACTTGATGAAAAAAAAATTCACTGAGAAATTAAAGTAACAGTGAGATAAAATGTATATGAGACCGCAAGGGTCAGATTCATTCTTATCTTAACCTTGATAAACTTATTTTATGAGACAAAGCCATTTTATATAGTATTTCGTTTTTAGTTTTGAGGCTTTTTGGCTCTTAAAGATCTTAATGAACAGCTGTTGTGTCTTTGTCTTAATGCTTTTTAGCTTCAGCCCTGGCTGATAACTTTGCCAAATTAGAGACAAAAATGCCTATTTTGTGGAAAAGGAATGCCTGGATGGAAGTAAGACGAGACAAATAAGGTGCAACCACAACACCCGACTATGATAGACTCGAACAGATGTCAAACAACCTTAATATTGCCCAAACTGTGCAAAGGGTTTCAAAGGAAGGATACCAGGTTTTGACAGGAGGTCGAGGTCATTACCTTTCCCGATCAGTGATTTAAATCTGGCCTTCAGCACTTGAGAATGTTTTTTACCCCTAAATAACTGCAGTTGAAATGCTATGGAAACGAAAGAATCCAATCAGATCAGAGAGTCTGTATTTGAGAATCTTGACTAAATGTTGCCATTTAAGGCATGTCATTTTAACTTTGAGCTTTTCCTGTTTGTAGTGTAATCATAGATGTACAAACTACTATTAACGAATCAAACTGATACTGAAGGAAACTTAAACATGTAAGGATCGTCGGGGAAGTTCCGAAGTGTCTTTTTCGATGCTTTTCAAGTGATATTAATCATGTTTATTCGTGAAGGATACTTGAAGTAATCACATCTACTGAAAGCATAAGTGCAACATCAATGAGGTTTTTTTAGGCTTTTATATTTCTCTCTTTGCTTTGTTCTGTTGAAAAGCCACATCTATTACACACCATATCCTTTAATTTACCATGGTTAACATGCTGTATGGAACAATGAGTTTAATTACCAAGGAGCAGGGTGAATATTTATTTTCCTACCTCACCCTGTAATTTTAATCCAGTCCAAAAGGGGCTTAAGACAAATTAGTATAAATTAGCTGAGGACATTAGTGTGTCCCAGATGGAAACTGCATTTGATTTCTTACCATTGTGGGTTTGTAGTGTTTTCACACACAAAAAAGACAGAACTAAGAACCGTAAAAATATCAATTTGGCACAAAAGAGTTGTTTTCGGAATCATGTTTTTTGCCAATGGGTTTTTACACATGAAGAATTGTCCTTGGTGTTTTGTTACATAACAGTGGAAATATTCCGTCAAAAAATATAGGAAATATAAAGCATGTATAGAGCAAGATTTATAAGAAACACACAATAAACATTACAGAAATACGTGTAATATTTTATTAAAATGAATGAGCTGCTTTGTTTCACTTCATTCATTTAGCTAAACATTGATGTAAGCATATTTTGGTTTGGGGATATTTTGTCTGGTGTTAATCAGTCAGAAGTGACTAATGTATCTGTCCTGCCAACATCATTTATTATTTCTGGTGGCTCTTAGGAGCAGTGAACGCCTCTCACAACAAACATAACTTTGACTAATAGATTTAGAAGTCCCATTTATTACACCCACAGACAATGTGAGTTGACTAATAGATGGAGCAGTTGACAGCTTGGACGGACATAGAACAATTCTGATTGAAACATCATTGCAAAAGATGAATAACTGTCAAAAATATATGGCTGTTGAATTAAAAAAAGGTCATCACTATGTGATAGTGCACCACAATATAGATTGTAAAATACCTTCATCATCATGATACTTCAACTGCCTAATTAGCAGTAGCCAAAACAAAAAGCATTTTATTTTCTTCAAATGTTCAGTTGTGCTTTTCATACACAACCGCTGAGGAATGGCTGGCTTTTCATTTCCACGCCTATGGTAACAGATCAGAGCTGGCAGACCGGTACGCCTGCGTTCCGAGACTAAGGCAGAAACACAAAAGGAAACAAGGGAAACACAAGCAACCTGTTCCATTTCCACTAATCAGAGAGGCAACCCGCGCTCAGGTGAAAACCAGCAGGGGCCCAAGCAGTGCCAGGTCTCACTCCAGGCTTTGTTTACCACTGTCTCACCATATGATAAGAGTAGCAAGAGATATAAGGATATGAGTAGGGCACCATAAGGATATGGTGCCCATTCAAACCATAGAGGGGGATGGCTTCAGGCTTGTTTTGCACACACTGAGCACAAGATTCAAGTGGCCTAGTCAGAATTTCTTTAGCCGGAAGTTAATGCCAGAGTTTTTTACATGCAGGCTCGGGACAGAGTCATTAATGAAATTGGCAACATTGAAGGCTTCTTGGCCAATACCAATTAACGGTCCAGACTACTGAACCATACCTCATCATTCACTTCTTTGACAACGATTGGAAGTTGAGCAGCAGATGTGTGCCCTCTGGAGATCAATAACTGGAAGCGTCTTGCATGTTTCGGACACATATTTATTTAAACCATGGGGTTTGAATAGTGTAAATCAGGGGTGCCCACACTTTATAGGCTTGTGAGCTACTCTTGAAATGACCAGCTCAACAAGATCTACCCCCCCCCCCGCACGTACCCCCTCTTTTTTCTTGCGCCAGGAAACACACTGAAAAATGATTTTAAACGATATTGATAACATATTTTGACATAAATGATTAAATATGCACCCCATACTTTGTATTCCCCTTCTGTTGTCCTGGAGATTTAATTTTACCAATTTTACCAATCACATTATTAAATGTCCCCCTCTGCCCAGCCACAAGCAGTCATATAGATAAAAAGAGAGAGAGAGAGGGGGGGGGGGGGGGGCTACGTATTCTCCACATAGGTTTGAGTGGAGAATACGTAATTTACCCTCCACACCCGACATAGCAAACAGCGGAGAAGTTCTTGAAGATGGATGATATTAAATTAATAATTTAAGTGGAGAAGTACAGTGAGTTGTATGATCCTCAGCACATATGAGACAAAGAAGACACATTGGGCTGTGTTGCAGTTAATGTTGGAGCAACAAGTAAGTATATGTTTGAAAATAATGATTAAATGCCGTTTTTACTGCAGGCTGATAACAGCAAAAGTATGTGATATTATTAGCGTGGCGCTTCAGCGTCCGGTGTGAACAGCAAAGCGCCGGCGCTCTAGGGATTAGCGCGGCGCGCTTCGGCGTCGCTTCCGCATCCGGTTTGAACCCGGCGTGACGAGCAGTCCGCCGCGTTGACGTTCGCAACATCGTCCAGGGCGGGGGGCGTGGCGGGGGCGGCAGGGGCGGCGGCGGCGGCGGCAAAAAAAAAAAGTGGGTACGTGCGCCGGAGCGTCCACGTGACTGCCTCTTGTCCAGTCGCGATCGACCCACACTGCCTTCGCGATCGACCGGTCGATCGCGATCGACGTATTGGGCACCCCTGGTGTAAATAACCAATAGTGAAGTGCCGTCTTACTATCCTATAACTGTTATTGTTCATTAAGTGAAATAGTGGCCTACATGCAGCCTTGCTTTTCTTAAGATTTACTATATACAATAGACCAGACTACAAAACACAATCATTTATTTGAAGATGCTATAATTGCTCTTAGTAATGTTTTTAGTAATATCTCATGGAATCAAAACAAAGTTATTGCAATTATTTTTTCACATTACAAGGAATTTGCGCTGGTATATAAGTGTGTGCAATTAACAGAGTAAAAAAAACATATACTAAGATTTAAAAAAATCAAGTGACAAATTACAGAACAGCCTGGCCTGTTTCTTCAAAGCATGCAGCATTGCACCACTTAAGCAAATAGGACTTTGTGTGGTGCTAGACAACTATGGTGATAGCTGAAGTGTTCCCACCTCCCCCTCAAGATATATTTATATCTCCTGGCCACAAGCTCACCCTCCTAGCGTGCATTCAACACAGGGGGCAATATTGTGACAAGCACCAGAGCTGCTTTGAAGTCCGAAAATCTTGACAGGCTGGTGTTCCTGGCAAAAAATGTCTATGTGGCCCAGTTATATTAGAACCATGCTGACAGGCTGGTGTTATAAGAGAGAACTTTAAAGGCTAGTTTCGTTAGTGTTCTAGTTTTTGTGAAAATATTTGAAGCATGATAACACTGTTGGGGATAATACCTCATTTAAATATTTCACTCTCCAGTCCAGTTCCTTGATACATTTGTCTCACAGCAGCCACATGACCACAAAAGTGTTTTAAGATTACTGTTTTTTTGGCAAAATAAATGCTGTTGAGAATTTACTAATCAATATTTCTATTTGATACAATATACTTAATATATAAAAATATATTTTTTAAACAACTTATTAAGATTTTCCTTTGTGAATCAAATACATTTATGTACACAAAGAGGCAGAAAAGGCTACCCATCTTCAAACTTGAAAAAGGTAATACCACATGTCTTTAAACTTGTGGGAAAAAGAAGGAAAGAAAGATCCAATCATCCATTACCAAAACTCCTTATCCTTTGAGGGTCACGTAAGGGGCTGGAGCCAATCCCAGCTTAAATGAGGTGAGAGGAAGGGTACACCTCTGACAGGTCACCATTCTTTCACAGGGCAAACAACCGTTCAATCTTTAATTCATGGATCCAATCCTCAGGCCACTTATTCTCCCGTCTACTTTAACACAGGATCATTTCTTAAATGAACCACGATGGATGCCTGGAAGAGAGGTGGGCAACATCTGGACAATCTTCCCTTTGTGTTCTATTTTTTGCATTGGTCATCTTGTTGGTGTGGAGGCTGTGACAGGTCATGTCAAGCAGATTTAACATTCACAGAGATGAACAAGGAGGACAAGCAAAGAGAGCTGAACAGAGAGTGGATTGCTGTAACCTACCTTTTGAAAAGGATAACTATAGGGTTATGGTAATGGTACTACTTGTATAAGGGCTTTTTAAGTCTAACTGGACACTCAAAGCACTTTAGGTTACAAGTCATATTTACCCATTATACAACGCTTCTCTATCACACATACACTTAAACACTACATATCAAGTGAGAAGTCCAAGAATAATTGGACATAAGGACTGGAGGAGCGAGGGATGCAGTCTGAAAAGTGGACAAGATGCTACCTCCTGACCCTTAGTTTTGTCCAAATTGTTTCCATCAGTATTAATAAGGTTGCATTCACAAAGTTCATTGCTGAGTTCTGGGAACAAGGTGATATGAATAAAAAGGGTCACATCAGGTGATAAACACCATGGATGCCTGCAGCATTGGCAGATGATGTTTAACCAGGGTGAGGCTGGTTATACATCAAAAGTCGATTTTCTTCCGTCACTGGACTCACCTCAGTCCCTTGCACATCTTCTCTACAGCCATTTCCAATATTGTTGCATCATTCATATTCTGCATGTTAAGGAGTTTGTTCCTGCCAGGTACATCCTGTCACCTGGTTTGTTTTTATAAATCATCCCGGTACCTGCTTACCATCCTGTTGGTATTTGTTCTACAGTGTTTGGATAAAGCCACTTCACTGAGCCTGCCTGCCTCTTTGTGTGCCAGCCATGACTCCCAGAGCATCTGCTTACACACCAGCAAGGTTGTGCAAAAGATTGTTACATTTTTTTTACAAAAGATTTAGAAAACGCACTCTCCCCGTGTCAAGTAATCCATACACATTAATTTAGGAATCTGTAAATATATTTAAAAGAACTTATTTGATATTGCAGACGAAAACATTATAAAGTAAATTTGAATCAGATCTATGCACTTCTAGCTGACTTCATGTACAGTAAGATAAATTGAGATATAAGTTAATAAAAATTGTTTTATATCTGTTCTATTCTTTTTCGAGGCTGCCTGTTCATGCATCAGTTGTACTTGAGACCACTATAAAATACTCACAAGCATGTAAGTAACATGCATCTGTCACCATTATCAAGACTTTCTCTCTATATGCTCAGGCTTCTGTTTTTGTGTTTAATGCCAATAATGGAATCAAAATTGAAACAGTGGCTCTGAACTTAACACTAGGGAGCACAACATTAAAAATGGTGGTGAGAAGTGACAATAACAGGGAAGGTAGATGTAGGGGAGACTTAATAATTAAAGCTGAGGCTGTTATTAGTTTATTAGCTGTCGTTAGTCTCGTAGGCATTTGGTCATAAAACCAAGTTTGGCCAAATTAAAATTTTGTACAAATTATCATCCACCTCTCATCCTGGGGGGGAAATAGTTATAATTTCTGTATCCACATTTCCACAGTTGCCAAAGTGCAGCTCATTGTGGGAACTGTTGGGTTAATATATACTCTTAATGGTCTTGACCTACAACATTGAGTTATGATTGTTCCATTAAATATGAATGGAGCATTCAATAATTTATAAACCAGGCCTAATTTGAAATTTTTGTTTTGATTTGCATTTGTATTTTCAATGAATTCCCCTATTTTATAACTATTCCAATATATTTTCATTTTTTTTATTAATGTATTCGTTTTTTAACGAAAATTTGACCCTATTACACCCTTAATACCACCCAGCCCAATTAAGCTGAGATGCATTCAAAATGTGTTTTATTCATTAATTAATGCATGCATTAAACATATATTATTTTTCAAACTTTTGATGGCATCTTGATTTATTTATTGAGTTGTTTATTTATAACTTAATTTATTTAGCTTTTGGCAGTTTAGATCCTCCAAGAGAACCCATTGAGACTCGAACCCACTCGCTCTCTACCTCTCTGGCTCGCTCGTGCTGGCACACAGAGACATAAACTCCGGATATAACCATGACACTGGACACATCTGTCAACTCACACTGGGTAAAAACAACACCATTTTGAGAACAAAAATGACAGACATGGTATTTGCATATATAGCTGGGAAGTTCGATCTTATCACAGGAGACACTTATATCCGTTCACTTGTGATGGGATCTTTCAGGACAGATCTTAATACCAGGTCTGAGCAGGGCCCTACTGACTCTATAGATGACCCCTTAAAAGTAAAAAGAAAATATCATATGAAACTATAATGAGTGAATGCCATGAAACCCACCCATGTCCAAACATGTTTCCTCAAATGTCTGCTTGAGACAAATTTGAATGATACAGAACAGCCAAAGGGACCATTTACCTTTTGAAAATACAACCTGCACTTTCAACTGTCCTTTGTTAATAAACATGTGATTTTTCATCCATGTTTACCATCTTACTGAATGATTCTACCCTCACGACTGACTCTATTTCCATTTTCTGTATCTTACACCACTCTGTTCTAATAGAAATATTCTACACGCATTTCAAGCATGAATTTTTTTCACTGCTGCTGTGAATTCTCTGTCAAAGAATTTAAACTCATTCTGATGTTGAGCTCCTCCGTAAGTTACTCATCTAAATATCCAAAGACAAAACATACAATAGAAACGAACAGAGTAGCTACAAAATTGGATAATAGCAGAGAGAAGATGAGAGAGAGACTGGAGTGAGGCAGGGAAGGAGACAAATAAAAAGAACATTAGCAGAGGTTAAAGAAAACATCCTGCTGGGTATTTAAGCAAGTGTGATGAAAGGGAGCGGGAGAAGACGGTTGGCAGACACTGTGAAAAGCAAAGAAAACAGAAAGGAAGGGAATTGAGACGGGGCTCAGTGTGACTTGCAGAGCATGTGTTGGTGGAGTGGAGCACACATCAGCCAGAGAGGGCGAGGAAGAGCAGGCAGGGAATGGAGGCAAAGAGGAAAAGGCCTTTGGACAAACTTGAACATAATTGGGGTCCACATCCTGTATCATGTGTCGTGCAGGGAGGTTTAGCTATTAAAGCAGTTATGTAAGATGATGGTGGTAAAGGTTTATTAATTAATAAGTCAAGTGATTATGACCCTTTTTTTTTAGGCACATTAGACCAGGGAATGGTAATGTCAGTCAGTGGACCACTGTGGTTCAGGCTGAATTACCTTCTCTTACTTTTGCTATTGATTATTCTACTGTTTTTTTTTTCCTCAAAAAGTAATTGTTATCAATGACGTGACATTTTCAAAAAGGTTTACTGAAGATCTGACCGAAAGACCAAAGCCCAGTTCAGGTGTCCAATATATTATCGGACAAAGAAAGGGGTAAATTGGAAAGCTGGAGACTCACACTTTTTATTTTCTTTAATAAAGACGAAAATAATGGATTACCACAACCTGGCATTTGGGAGGCAGGGTGCCTTAGTTAAGATGCATAAAATAAAACTCATGTAAGATATGGTCAATTATGCATCCTTATTAAATACGTCATTTCATACACAAAATGTCAGATAAATTAAGTTTATTTGAAAAAAACACTCAAATTGTTTCACTGTTAGATATATATTATATATACATTTCCTCAACAGTCTGTAAATCTGACAGGTATCTGATATGAAATAGTAATAATAAAAATATACTGACTGAATGTGAATAGGAAGGAGCCCACATCAGATCAGAGATGGTTCTGAAAATGTTTCAATAAAAGTGAGCTCATACTAAGCATTTGTATTTCCAGCAGCTGAGCTACTGAGGATGATAGCATACAATAACATGAAACAGTAACATCAACACTAAAAACAATCAAATAACAGAAAAGTATAAGGGCACAGGGGTTCATCAGGGGAAGGAGATGAATTCTTGCATCTGATATATGCATCGTATAATGATGGAGATAGGATGGAGGGACGGACAACCTTCTGGTCTACTAGCCAACCAGCTATGGTTCTGGACTGGTTATCAAGCACACTGAACAATGGACTGATTTTTCGAGCATGGCTCACAACAGCTGAAACCACAGCAAACCCACAGACAAACAATCCATATTTTGATCAAGTCTGTCTTTACAATTGTAAGGACATTTAAAGAGTTATTGGTTGGTCTTTTCATTACATGATTCACAATCCACATTCTGTGTTCTGTGAAAGCAACACATCTAAAGTTAATCTCAAGTAAACATGGGACATCTATCAATCTGGGAGAAATCAATTTTGAAGGATAACTTTAATACGGTATGTCAAGCAGTCCTGCTGCAATTATAGTCTATGGTCAGCAACCAGCAGGATCCTGATCCACCATCCCGATCAGAGGCCACTTTAGTCCACAGTCATTGTCCACTGCCGCTTATTAGGATCCATCATGGGCTGCCGCCTCGGTCCTGGTCCACCGCCATCCGATGCCAATGCGACAAAGGATCCGCCATTCCCTCTACGATCAGCCCGCACGATATAGAATCCGCCATACTGGATCCAGCATTGCAACCTCTGATGGGCGATCCAGAAATCGTAATCCATGGTACGGCCACAGAGGCCCTGGATCTGCGGGAGATAAAGCAAAGGGATTCCCGGGAAGGGGAATAGGGATGGAGAAGAAGAAAGAGAAGGGGGAAAAAGAAGCTCTGTGTGTCATAAATTCCCTCTGCGTCTTAGCGTCATCAGGGGTTTTTGCCTTGTAATCATACAATGATACAGGCCGAACTTGAGGGTACACTGAAGCTCAAGGTAAATCTGACTGGCTACTGGTTTGTATGGTAGTACGATGAAAACCATGTGGCCCATTCAGTAGATCAGACATCAATACCTCTATGCCTTATTTAAACTAAACGCTCCCTATTATAGAAAATAGAACAAGTTACGTTCTACCGGACTAATTAGCTCTTACTATACGCTTTATTAAAAAGAAAGGTTTTAAGACTACTCTTAAACGAACAGATGGTGTCCGACTCCCGAATTGAAAGTGAAAGATTATTCCACAGGAGTGGGGCTTGTCTGTGGTCATATCATATCTATGTTGGAAGTGTGTGCTTTATGAAAGAAGATAGCTGTAGTCTTCTTAGCTACCATTTACATTACAAATCTCCAAAAAATTTAAGAAAATGTCTAGGCTGAGTTTAAATAAAATCTATCTAACTGTTAAAGGTCAGACTGGAAATTGACAGTGGAAAGGGGAGATTATAGAGGAAAAATGCAATTTATAAAGTGTCAATAATCAAAGTTCCATCAGCTTTGGAGGAGTAGGAGTCAGTCAACACATATTAAATGCTACATTGTTGGTAAGTAGGACTTGTAAACTGTAATATCTAGTATACAAGGATGTGTGCTAATATTGTCAGCCTATAGATAAGATGATTAACTGCGTATTATGAAAGAGTATTGAGCAATGGACTTGAGAATTGACCATTGGTTGCAGTGAATCAAACTGTGACTCAAACTGATTAAAACTCAGTTACCTATTTGGACATACAGGCTATTTATTTAGAATGTGAAATGTCCAGACAGTCTGATCTATAAAAATTCTCCTCTCAGTTGTATTGACTTTGTCATTCTTTGTGTTTGTGGAGTCATGACTATTTAATTTAAGTCATTCACCATCAAAACTCAACTCTATGACATGCCTATTTGTCTTTAGGACCTCTAGGATATTGTGACTTATTTAGATTTTTTTCTGTGAGCCGTATTCATGTGTGGGGCCTTGTCACTTTTCCAAATCATACAGGTTGTAAACAATGTGTTGGAGCTTGTATTGAATTCCAATATCGAATGCCAGAGTTTGCAAATACAACTTTGTAAGAGTTTTCTTTGTTAGGTGGCTTGGCTCAGCTCTAGAGTTATGGTTAGGAGGAGAACTGCTGCTCCTTCACATAGAAAAGGGGGGAGCTGAGGTGGTTTGGGCCTCTAGTCAGGATGCCTCCTGAGGGCCATCCATTGGAGATTTAAGAATTAAGCGTGTAACGCAGAACATCATTAATAAGTGCCTGAAAACCAGCAGGTGCATTAGTTAAACCAAAAGGCAAGGTATTCAAAATGTCCCAGGGTAGTATTAAATGCTGTCTTCCATTAACCCCCACTCCTTTTATTCTCACCAGGTGGTAGGCACTGAGAAGATCCAATTTAGAAAAGATGGTGGCTTGATGGAGAGGGCCGAAGGCAGAGTCAATGAATGGAAGGGGATATTTATTCTTAACGGTGATGTCATTCAAGCCCCTGTAGTAAATACAGGGGCACAGGGTGTCAGTGATGTCAGCTTCCATGGCCTCCTTCAGGGTCTTGGAGAGATTGTAGAGTTTACTGGAAGGATAGGGAGCACCAAGGAGTAGATCACTGCCACAATCATAGGGTCTGTGAGGTGTAAGTAAACAAGCACGATCCTTGTTAAAAAACCTTTTGGAGGTTATGATAATCAGTGGGGACGAAGGTGAGATCTACTGGTTAGGGTCGAACTGGTGTGATAGTTACAGTGGTAAGGATGGCTGCCTGTAAAAAGTGGGAATGACAGAATGGGCTACAATTGGTAATGGAAGAGGTAGACCAGTCTATGTGTTGGTTGTGGAGCTTAAGCCAAGGGAGACCTAGCACTAACGGTGAAGTAGGTGATGGAAGTAGTCTTGTGATGGTTACCAGAAAGTAGTAGTGACACTGGGACAGTATGGTGAGTGACACAGTCAAGAAGCCAACCGTCAAGGACAAACATGTCCCTTGGTTCAGGAAGGGCCTCAGGGGTTAGGTGAGACTGCAAAGAAAATCAGAGTCAATAAAATTGTCCTCTGCACCAGAGTCTAAAAGGACTTGAAGAGGAAAGGAAACTTGCGATCAGGACACAGTACCCTTAAGTTGAATACGATTTTGAGGGGATGAGACAAGAGATGAATGTCTCTACCCCTGTGACTGATGAGCCTTCTTTTGGCGAGCAGGACAGTGGGCTTGAGTGTGGCCGTCCTGGCCAAAGTAGATGCAGAGCCTCTGGAGGAAACGGTGTTGATGCTCTGCAGGGGTGAGCCTCATCCTTCCCCGCTGCATGGGCTCCTCTGTGCTGTGGGCCGTGGAGGCTGTCTGCAAAGGAACCCTGGAGGAAGATGGCCCTGGAGGAGGGGGAGGAGAAGCCAACGATCAAGGGTGGCAAGACTACTTGCTCTGAGAGAAGGGTAGAGGTAGAGTCTGTCTGCTCTTTCCCTGCACCTCTCACAAAGGTGGTTATCTAAGCAAACGGCCGAGGAAATTAACTCATCTCAGGAGGAGGTTTCATATCTAACAACTAACTCATCCTTTAAATCTGCAATTTACCCCCGAAGGAAAAAAAACTGTAACGCTCTCTCATCCCACCTGCTCTGGACTTAACGTGATCCTTGACGCAAGGAAAGTAGCCTGTTACTGGCTTCCTTACCCTGTAGAGGTTAGTGGTCAAAAACCTTAAGCATCTCAGCCATGAATGACTGAAAAGAATGGCAATTGGGTTAATAACTGCTAGTCATGGCCACAGCCCAAGCCAAGGCTTTCTCAGAGAAGAGACTCATTAAAAAAAGCAATGTCAGATTTCTCAGTGGCATAAGTGAATGACTGCTGATCAAACACAAGAGAACGCTGCTGAAGGAACTGCATCACACTCCTGATTACCTGACGGGTGTGGGGATGAAGGGTTCCCTGGGAGGGTGGACTGAGAGAGCTGGTACTGGAGGAGCTTGAGCGTGGACGGGAGAGATGGTGGTGAGATGAGTTGAGAACTGGTCCATGCGACCGCCAATCTGAGCCACATTGGGGGTAAGGTTAAGAAGCGAGTCCATTATTTCTTGTAAGGCTCTTTCGGGCTGTCCTACCAGAGCTCCTTGAGCAGACAAATCCCGTTTGATTCTTTCAGAATCTTCGGGGTCCATCTTGGCCAGATACTTCTGTGATTTAGCTCGGACCCCAAAGCAGAGACTGAAATACAGGAGTAGATAAATAAAGAGTTTATTGCTCAAAAAAGCAGTGAGCAGGCAGTGGAGGCAGAGTTGGCAGAGTTAATTAGTGAATTAACATTTTTGGATGAACCATCAATGTAAGGACCAAAGCAGAGGTGAAACAATGGTCTAGTCTAAATGTGGGCATTTTTATTTTGATATTCACATCCAGAGACTACCCTCCACAGTCTTTACCCAGACTGCAAAATACGTGAACTGTGTATTAGCGAAGGCCATTCTGCAGAGCCTTGTAGTTTGTCACAGAAATCACCTTTCATGCCAGATTAATTTTCCCTCTGAAAACCCGCTTCATGAAAGGTTATAAATTGGCTTTAATAATAACTAGCCTTGCCTTAAGGATACAAAGCTCATTCTGGTTGGTACACTTCCCCCTCCCCCATTTCACTTACTCTTACCCTACAATTTCTTCTCTGTCTCTTACCCACTCTCCTTTCTTCAAGCATGCATCACAGGCATGCAGGCGCTCATGTAATAGAATGTGATAACAAATCCAAATTACACTGCAGAAAAAAAAGTGCTTTCATTTGTCTAACAGTCGCAGAGCGAGAGCTCCGAAATGGGACTTTAGTAAAAGCAAAGAGATTTTTTTTCCCACCAAATGTGTATGTGAAAAATAGATCATTATGAAAATCCATGTGTAGCATTTTCTCTCTGAGTAGATTTATAATTTTGTGTCTCCTCTGTCAGCCATTATTGCCTCAAACAAAGACAAAGAAGAATGCATTAGAATGAGGTTTTTTTTCTTCCACTTTGACTGTCAGGACTTAAAATATATTTCTCTGCTGTCTGTTCTCGCTCTACGTGGGGTGAAAGTCTAGCACTTCGTAACAGCTTCTACTTGGAATAAATACAGGGCTTTGTTATGATTTTTGAAATCTTTTTATGTGTCTCCCTTGACTGATCAAATCAGCCAACTGGAACTCCAAATCCATCACTGTGTATGAAAAATGATTAGAGAAAAACACTCAAAATGTGTTTCATCACTTTCATACTCTGCCTACTTGGCTGGAATCCCATATAGTCGCAGCGAGTCTCTCCTGGAGTCGAGACACAAAACAACCAGACAGATGCAAATAGCAAGGAAAAACTGGAATGATGAAGTGAGGGTAAACTTGTCCAGGGTCACGCATTGGATCTGAGTGTGGATTAAAGCAGTCAGAAGATTTAAAGATGTGCACTTCCTCCCTCTTTCATTGACAATAAAATACTGGAACAAAGACTCATACCACATTCAAATCTAATCAGTGAGTCAACATTAAAAAACCATTGCAGCTCATCTGACTGGATAAGTGTTTTTCTTCTCTCATTTGTTAGGCTAATGGAAAAACAGAATGGGAACACTACTGCCATTCATCCAGAGACAATGGTCACCATGGAAAATCCATCCCACCTGCTACAATTATACCACATATTGAATTAAAAGTTATTATTATTTGATTTCTAGCCAAGAGTGAAACGATATGGAAGATGTAACTGTTTGTTTATTTAGTGTAGAGCTGCAGTAAGGACATGTGCTACAAAAACACCTACCAACCCCTCTAAAGCTCAGGAGTTAAAACTGGACATCTTGTCTCTATAAATTGTACACAGAGATATTGAAGCTGATTTGTAGTTTAATGGAAAGACATGGAGATGGGGGTAACGTTAAATAGTGGCTCTAAATTTACCATAGGTGTAAAAATGATTATAAATGGTTGTTTGTCGCTGGCAGCCTGTCCAGGGTGTGCCCAGCCTCTTACCTAGCGTCAGCTCGGATTGTCTCCAGCTTTCTCCATGGCTGTCAAAGGACACACGCAACAGATAATGGATGGATGATGGAAAGACATTTGCTGAAACGGCCTCTTTCACAGAACTTCAGCCAATTGCAGTCTCATATCAGTATAAGTCACCATATACCCAACTACCATTGTCTATTAGCAGGTTAAATGAGAAGTGAAGCATTGAATTACTTAAAGGGAAGGATTTAAGGTTAAAATACCACCACTTTAGCTTTTCACTCATACTAATTGGAAATCAACACTCATAAAGGAGGAAATTGGCTTTTCATTTTAGAAAGAAGGGAAGAGTTGATGTAGAAAATTTAAATAACAAAGTGCTCTCTTTGAGAAATGCCGCAGGGTACAAGATCATTTGTTGCGTAGATGGTCATATATTAATAATACCGTAGAAAAGGCTCTGCTTTTGCGGTTGCTTTGCACAGAATCCATGCAGCAGCAAGAGGTTCAGCAGTGAATGTTATAAAGCCCTCAGGGGTCTGTGAACATCAGCACACAGACACATCAATATTACTCAGATGCATGACATACACACTGATTTGATGGAAGGTGATTGCTGACTTGTTTCAGTGCTACTGCTGAAGAGACAGTTGATTCTAGCTGAGTGCACTGCTGTTATGCTCTATCAGTAGTTAAACAGCTCTATCAACAGCTTGTGGTTTGACTGACCCAAATATCACAGAAAATAAAGTATTCTCCCTTTTGTCTTCAGTTACCTGCGCATGAACATTACTGTGGTCATCAGCTCATTGCTTCTTCAGTCCAACTTCCCCTCTCAAATTCTGTCCATCCTTGATCCCCGTTACTACCCAATATGAAGAAGTTATAAGAGATTTTGGAAATAATGGCATTAGAAACCAAGATATTATGTCACGGCTTGTCATGGACTCAAAGGCAGAAGCAGACTCGGGGACTGAAAAGGTTTTGAAGGATTTACTGTACAAACTTGAGAAACTGACTGAAACTCAAACTTACTTGCTATGTTAAAAGTGGATTGGCTGCCGTTCAGAGCGGGATCCAGGACGGGGAAGGCAGGTTGCTGGCAGAGGTTTCTTCAGAGAGTGGGTTGGGCAGATGGTTTGGCAGGTGAAAGCTCCAAACAGAACAGGCAGGCAATGTGGCACAAGTTAACAAGGAGTTACAATGAACCAAACAAACTGAGTGGCAAGGCATCAAGAAATGGGTAAATTGGGCTTCAGACACAAGTTTTCACTTGGAGACATGGAAAGTGGTAAATTATCATAGAACGTTATAGTCTGTAACATTATTACCTTTGGTTTCAATAGTGAATGCTACAATAAGATGCAGTTTCTTACACTCAGTCTTTAAAGACAAATCAGTCTGTGTTTAGGTCACAAAATACAATTAAAAATATAGTTAGCCTTAAACGTAATTTAGATACTGGTAATGAATTTTACGTAAATGTATTTCATGATAAAGGCAACCAAATAAAACTTCACAGAGTTGTCTTTATTTGCATTGGTTGGACTTTAGTACTATAGCAGTGTGTTGCAAAATAGAAGTTACATAATATATTTTAAAAACAATGGAAATGCAGTCAAAACAGGTATTTCACTTCCACACTGGCGTAGGCTCTTATCATCAAAAGCTCTCTTGACCTTTTCGTTGATGTCTTCTCTGTGCATGGCACCATATTTGTCATCCATCCACATAGAGATATCTACTTTCTATTCTTTTCTTTTACAATTTTGTGTCTGTAGGATGTTAAAAACATCACCACATGCCCATTTGCTCGCAGTGAATCCTTTGGATGATCTACTGCTGTGTTCTCTCATTGGCTCAGAAGGACATTCGCCAGAGATTTTACCAGGGGGCTGGCCCGAGAAATTCAGCAGAAAGCCTGAAGCCTCTCACTCGGACATTTGTGTTCTCACATTCAGTCCCTCCAGAGAATGTCAGGAGATTATGCAGAGTTCAATTCGTGTCTGCAAGTGGTGTTAATCTCTTAAAAGCATCAACAGACCATAATGTGTGAGGCACTTCTACTAAGATATATTATCAGCAAGTTCTGGTTCTTGAATGATGTTTTCTTGACTCAACTGGACTTTGTTGCTCTATAACAGCATCACCTGATTTCTTCCTTGGCTCCCATCATAATAACAACAGCTACTAGCAATCTTTGTCACATAAACATTGATACATTTCGTGTTTTGTTGTTTTGGGTCACCTGCAGAGCTAAGTCATCGTGACAATTTTCTTAGCCAAATAGTCTGTTTTGTAAATGGAACCACACTTTTCCTCCCTGCCAGTAGATTTGAATACTGTGTTACTTTGGAACAAGGAGACTTCACATCAGGGAAATATTACATTGCATGTGCTTTAATTCCTATTCCAACATTATAACACTGGGAATGAATAGTGCGAAGGAAGCAAAAGATGGGTTTTCCTGTGGCCAAGTCAAATCTATGAATAAAGTTATTATCAATCATTTGATGGTTCTACATTGTAATTAGATATATACTCTTCCAGTAAATATATTGTTCACAATTAATTAGGTAAATCAAAGGTTTGTGGTTTGGGTGACCTTTACCTGCTTGTCATTTTATGAACCAGTTATATGCAAGACACCAGCAAATTTAATATATGCATTTAGTTTATTTTAAGTACTGCATGGTAGAGTGTATTTCTGTTGAATAATCTGAACAGTTGTCAGATATAGAACGAGCTTGGCAGATTTTGATCAAAGAGATGTCATGAGATCCAAGCACAATGCAGCATATGTACACCAATTGGCTTCATATAGTAAAATTGAAATTGGAATATCATTTTTGATTTTTACCTGGTCGAGTTAAGTGGAATATAAAATGAGAATCTGGTCATGCTCCTTCACTTTGTGGGAAATATGTAAATGTTGTTGAGTAGAATTGTTCAGCTGAAGACAGTACCAGTGGTTGTGGATGAATGCTGAATTGATAGAAATATTTTTTTCAAATGACATAACTTTTCATGGCACAGTGAGAAAGCCTCTGGAGTAGCATCACAGAACAGTGGGCGGCTCCTTAAGACTTTGTGAGACAGGTGTCATAACAGTTTTTTCAGATGGTTGAGAAAAATCCTCCCACACAGACACAATGGGATGATTCCTCTGGTCAATCATCTGAAAGGGAAACACACATTGATTACATGTGGTCCGAGAAGAACTTCCATTTTATCAGGTGGACAATAACAGATTTTCATAAAAGGGACAAACTGACACTGCTGATTTATATCGGTCAGTTAAAACCTTCAACTTAAAGGGGCTTTGTGTGCAGTTTGTATTTCTCCCTACTTAAAGAGTAAGGTAATTCCCCTAAACCTTAACTATTTGAATTGGTATCACACTTCTTTACAAATCATTTATTCTAGTCAGGTTTTGTCCTTTCACACTGGAAACATCATAACACAACAAAGTAACCTTGAACCAAACTAACCACACAAAATTCTGTAGATTTTTGGGTGCACTGTTAAAACAATGTGATGTATGAAGAAACTAAAGGAGCACTAATGTATGGGTTTTTCCTATTTTTATTCAAATGTGTGGTCTCTCAGTTTGAGAGCAGGAATTGCACATTCAGACTTTGTAATGGTTTCAATACTCTTCTTGTGTTAAGATTTCCTGCACTCCATCAGTTCTTCTCACACTTCTATGTGTGTGTGAAATGGCTGCTCTCAGATTTTTCAAATCTTTCTTCTGTGCTTGGATGCCCAAGCAACAAAATATCTGAGTGCAAAGTTTGAGTACAAGCAGAGAAAATCTCAGCACAAGCTCTGTATGTATTTTAGTGCAAGCGCAGAGTTTTGAGAATTGAAATATGATTTAAACCAGTTATGGATGATGATGAACTCAACTCAAGTAAAGAATCTTTCAAAACAAGCAAAATAATTGAATCCACATTGAATCTCAGAAAAACATTTTAATGCCCTGTGACATTCCATCGGCAAAAGTAAGATGATGTCTGACATGACTATCAATCAGTATGGTTTTGTGCATATTATGGATTGGCTAAGGGAGATAATGCCATAATATAGCTCGCACTGTGTGTGTGTGTGTGTGTGTGTGTGTGTGTGTGTGTGTGTTTGCTTCAGGTATCACTCATGTTGTGGGGGCTGAGAGGAGAGTTTTGGCATTCTATACACCTTTCTCATAATTCACTATAGAAGTATGTTTCTTTATGTTTTTCATAGGGTTCCCACTCACAGAACTGATGCAAGTTGAGTTTTGGCCCCAGCTTGGATTTTTTCTTTGGGATATTCCAGTGGCACTCAAACCCTGGACTTGGTGTTGAGTGAATCTGTTGTGCGTCAACACAGGTTTTTGGCTAAGTGATCTGAAAGAGTTTTGCAAACTCACCAGCATGTTCAGATAATATAACAGGCTATAATTTTTTATATTGCGCAATATAACTCCTCAACACTGGCACTTGCCAACATTCATGGCAGTGATCCCCAGCACAAAAATGCCAAAAGATGATGGTAGTTATCTTTATATCAAACACAATTATTAATTACAGTGACAGAAGATGAGGTCAATTATCCCCTAAGGGTTATGGTGAGGCTTGAGCCAAGCCCAATTTACAGTTGGTAAGAGTGCAGAACTGTAAACCAATTTGTAAATGATTACCCATTGGCAAATGTTTTTATTCTGGTGAAGTTCACCCTGTGAAAGGATTTTTCTGCACCTAAGATGTTTACGATGGTTCCTGTCTGTTGAGACACACATGAGATGCATATTGTACTGTTTGATTGTCTACATTTGAAAAAACTATATGAATCATTGATGTCACTTTTCTTTTCTTTTAATTTGTCCTCCTCTGGTTAAGATGGGCTTGTCGTTCTAAGTTTACAGTTGAATCAAAAGTTTATTTTATACCATCTCTTAGTAAGATGCTTAGGGCAAAACAGTGAACTCAGATACATGTTGAGCAACGTAGTGTAAGTATGAGTGTGAATGAGTGATTGTAAAGCAGGGCAACAGTACAGTTTATATTCTGTTCAGGCAGACCCAATGATATCTGATTCATATGCCCTGAAGGTTAATGCTATAGCTGGAAGTTACATTGTCCCATTGAAATGCAAGTGCTCACCTGAAGAACATTCATCAACGACTGGATGACTGCAAGTAGGATAATGTGGAGGAGTGGGCTTGGGCTCTCACTGTTCAAAATTCCAGCTTCTCCTCCACAATATGTCCCTCTGATCTTTATCTACAATGCATTGTCATTGCTGTTTTTGTTCCTATGGTAAATGGTAAATGGTAAATTGTTTTGTATTTATTTAGCGCTTTTCCAGTCTTGATCAAGCCTGGTCACAAGCTCTCGGCTTGTCACGTCGACTGATCATACATCAAGTGCTCATGTCATCTTTATTGTCACTCCCCACTCTCGCTGTGCTACGTCTGGTGCTTCTTGTTGTGATTGACATTGTCAGAGCCCTGACAACAGCTACAAATACTGCACAATATATATAATCATGGAATTATCCATAATATATGAATTGGGAAAGTGAACTACAGTTTCACCATGAAATTGAATACTCTGTGGCTTCATAAGTAAAATGATTTTGCATCTCGTGTTGTAGTATATACAATATGTAGGGTTATAAAATATGAAGAAAGCTGAATTGCTGACATTGACTTTTTATCCACCGTGGAGGCTGTGAGCTTGGATCATACTTAAAACACATAACCAAGCTGATAAATTTGTTTTTGTACAGGACCATTGCTGTAAAGATGGAGCTGAACCACAAGGCAAAGTTTAGTTGTAAGTCTACATTTTAACCCTCACCAATGGTGGGTAAGAACTCTGTCTAGTGACTGAAGAGCAACAATGCTAACTCAAGCAGCCCAACCAATTTTTTCTGCCTCCGGTGGCCAATCTCAGCCTTAGACATAGGGTTAACGGACACCCAGATGGATCTTCAGAGTAGAACCCTGCTCCTTCTCGTCAAAGGGGACAGCTGCTGCTTCGCGGCTGTTCCACCTACAGTGTGGCCAGGGCATAAGAAGAGGGACGTCTGGGATACCCTGCTTGTCTTATTACCTCTGCGATAATAGATGGATGGACAACCACAAATGCAAAGTGACATTGCGCTTCCTCCCTAATATCTGCAGAACCTACTCATGCTGGGCCAATTAATAATCAGCAGGAGAACCTTTTGTTGAATAAACTGTCACATTCTTCACTTTGTTTCTGTGAGTTTGCTGTAATTATGGAGGATTGTAGGCTCTCTGAAGAAAAATGGAGAGATGAGAGAGCTGACATTTATCAAATATTTGCAGATGCTATAACTAGTGAAGCTACAATGAAAACTATCTCTATAACTTTTGACATGTGGACGTTTAACATTTAGCTATTAGTTTAGTGTTAGAGTAAGATCTGAGCTACAAAGGTTCAGCATGGCGAGAATCAAGAGCAGTCAGGTTTTAGGTTGGAAACAAAGCAGCTGGTTACCAAGATTCTCAAACCCCTTAATTTGGAGGTTAAACTGATAGTGTGCACACAAAAGTGCACAAATGACATGCACACAGCTTGTACAAAATAGAGTTAGTCTGTGGTAATGCAACAGTTTGGAACGTTTTAGTTGCTAGGCAGGGGCAAAGTGCTTGCTTGACTTTCTCCAGCTTTTCTTTCTCTCTCCCTCCAGTTTTATCTCCAGATGTTAACAAGCTCATTGGCTTCCACTTGTCACCTGTCCACCCACACAGTCAAGTCTCCTTATTGGTTTCCTCTGACTAAGGCTGCATCCAATGACTGATAAAAAATAACCAGGGAGTAAATGCAAGTGACTCTGCCATTGTAACCAAAGCTCTCCATGTGTATCTCTACCATACTAAAATGAGGAGTTTTCAAACTTAAGTGGGCCCTGCAGCCATTCCAAGTGTCTGTTTGGGCAAGTATTCAAACGTCAGGTGTAAACATATATACATATGCAACAGTGACCAATTTAAAACTAAAATACATTTGTCTTGAATGAGTCTTTAGCTGACCTTTAACAATCCAGGGCCCTGAATAAAAGCAGCACACCTGAGCTGTCACTGCTTAAAGGAATTAAGAAACATTTTTCAATGTCTTGTGCAATATCAGTACAGTGGAAACAACTTACAGTGGTCAAGTATGTCACAGACCACATTGATCACTATAAGCAGTTGATTACATTAACCCAATTGTGCTGGTTCTGTACGATAGTCCCACAACTGGAGGGAAAGTTAACTTCAGTTTTTAAGATAAGGGCAATATCACAATTTTTTGTATTTGTGTATGTGTGCATGCACACACACACACACACACACACACTCTGTCTCTAGCGCTAACTCGCAGACAAACACAGACACACACAAAGGCACACACTGACGCCAACTCAGCTGACGTCTCTGACCCGCTACAATTTAAACATCTATTATTTCTATATGACGCCGCAATATCGACACTGATCACCACATAATGATCGATACTTTTCTGAAATTAAAAAATCTTTCTTCATTGCTGCGCACATTCATTCATTAATTCAGCTGGTCTTCACTCCCATCTTTCTCTTGCTTGCTCGCTCGCTCACAACATGCAAACGCACACTGACACACACTGACACACAAACAGTGTCGTTGGACACAACATAATTTGTAAACTTAGGAAATGTATAGAGAGCTGGAGGAGATGTCTTGGCTTGCCGTGCTCTGTTTGGCTCAATTCGTTTTAGAGACATAGAGAGGAGCAGTACAGAGACGGTAAAAACTGTCAAACATATATTTACATTCAAACATGTATAAAACGACCCAAATGAACAGTGTAAGCATACTTCTTGATCACTGTATCATCGAAACATAATGTGTGTAGTAACGATCTTATCCCAAGCTTTTTGATCCATATAAAAAGTTGCTCATTATATCCATGATTTCCACTGTAATAGTCTCAGTAACACTTTGAGACAATTATTCTGTGTCTGGTTCTTGCCGTTGTGCAGCAGCAACAATCACTCACACATCACACAATCCTGCCTGAATCTGGTCTGGTGAAAGCGGAAAGATAATGTTTGAGATTAGTTTTTTCGTCAATGTCAGTGCATCCCCACAAACCAAGCCCACTGGGTCATCTTTATTGTTTAGCTGCTTTTCCTCTCTGGACCAATTTAGTGTTATTGTCTTTATTTGCAGAAACATTAATTCATTAATTCTGTTTTCTGAGTTTTGATTTCTTTTTGCAGGCTGTCGGAGTTTCCCTATCCCAGTTCTAAACTAACCAACTCCTGTTTTCAGCTTTGTTTATATATCTTCCCATCTCTCTGAGGGATTAAGCTGTGGTAAAGGGATTGGGACTTCCTCGTGTTCACACGTTTGCAGGTGTGAAATTCATTTTTTTTTTTTTATCCAATCCACAAGTGCATGTGTCCATATTCTCCAATGTGTGTCAGAGGTTTAATCAGCAATGTGTTGGAGTAATTATGAGCAATCAGCCCTGCTAGAGCCAATCATACACGGCTGAGAAGACAGTGGCTTTACAACAGGAAGGAGGGGATGCGAGGAGGAACAGAGAGACGAGCGATCCAGAAACTGATCCTGAAATGGCACTTTCATTTGATCTCAGAATATAGATTATAGTTTGTTTCTTAGATTTTAGTATTTCTATTTGTGTTATGAGATGTTTCCCCCCGATGTTTTCCGACTGGGACATTATTATGAAGTAATGATCAACTACTCAATAACTGCTCAGTGTTGTGTGTAACTCTGGAATATATGGTCATTATTCAGTTTCAGATAATTAAACACTTTTCATTGAGTCTCTCATAGTAGATCACTACATTGTACGATGTCAGTTCAGGGTTCTTCAGGAACACCATTAATAATTCATCATCAGGTCTTTACTGAATCTTTCACTTGTTCCGTGCGGTACAATAATACATTGTTCTGTACTTTCATGCGTTACTTTATATACTCAATATTTTAATATAGAGAAGGCAGAGGGAAATTTAATGCTATTCATATACACTTTATTTCTTTTACGTTCTCAAATTAGAACCATTAGAACCAAGTTGTGAAGTTGCCTTTCGAGAATCTATTGTATGTGTTGATTTTTTGTTTACACTTGTAGCTTGTAGCCTCATCAACAATAATTTTGTTTTATTGTTTGACAGTTATTGCCCTTTTAATAAAACAGAGGAGGTGAAAGAGAACTCGACTGACTAGCACTCTGCACTGGGTTATGAATAATACCCATAATTATAACCATATCAATAACAATGTGGATAATGTGATGGAAAAATCGAGTCAGCTGCTGGGAGGATGTGTGGAAGACACATGTCTTTAAGCAGAAGCATTTGTTGATGTTTGATAATGTTTGATACTGTGTATGCCGCTCAATTGTGAAGCTGAACTTTGCCGGGTGTTTTTAAACAGAAATGTCAGACTGGGTATTTGTTCTGTCTAACTTATCAGTAACATGAAAAAAATTATTCAAAAAACGTATAGTAAATGTGAGTAGTGTGAGTGGGTTTGACATGTGTAAAGAAGCATGGTCTAATAGAGACCTAAAGACCTAGTACTACAGAAGAAGACACGCATCCTCACTTATGAGTGTTAACATGAGTACCGGTACGCACTACAAAATATAGCTGCAGCTTTCCACTGACATAAGGATTTTGACTATGAACACAATTTATCTCAAAACATTGTAAGGTCTCGACCGTAAAGTGCCTTGAGATATCGAATGTTGTGATGCAGCTCTATACAAATCAAATTGAATTGAATAAGTTATAGGAACACAGCTGAGCTTCTCTACTCCACATATACACAAAGATACTGTAATAAATACTGCATACGAATACAGAATTAGCAAGACAATATTACACACCGGGGTCTATGTCTTCTGTTTGTTTAGTTTGTTGTAATTTTATAGATTCTAATTTTGTGTGAATTTGACCTGAAATTTCAAAATGATTTTTCATCAATTTATCATGAGTAGTACCCAACCAGGGCAAACAAACACACACACATATACATATATATATGAGTTTGCATGTCTTCAGAGGAACAATTTTTAATCTGTGATTGAACAACGAGATTGGTCTTGTTGTTGTCATGGTCATCAGGGTCATGTCAGTTTAAGTTTGGAGATTGAATTGGTAAATTTAGACTCAACGGTGTTGGCTTCAAATGGGGATGTGAACATGAGGGTTTATCAGCAAGGAACAGGCTTTAGTTTTGGTGCAATGTATCAGACTTTACACTTTTGACGGGTGTAGAGGAACCGCTGGCAGCATCCTGTCAGGCCCTCGTGTTGCCCTCAGCATCAGATACAGAGGACAAAAAGGTTTCTGATAGCTACACACTGCTGCATACATTTGCAATCTGTACTTCCATCAACTCAATTAATCTAAATGCTTGATGGGATGAATGCCTGATTTTCAACATGGATGTATTAGAATTGTCCTCGTCACTCAGGTACAATAAAGATTTCAGCCATCAAGAAAAATAACAAAACGCACATACAGATATGTAGTATTTACAAATCGTATTACACTTGCAATATACATTACAAATAGATCTCAAAGTTAGATTTCAAGGTTATTTTTTTTAAAACATTTCTTTATCCGATTATGCACACGTACAGTTACACAACTCTCCAATTCAACGCTCAATCCCATAAAAAGTGCTGTGTGTAAGTACACTCCCTTTGTTTCTGATGTAACTGTGCGAGTTCCACCAGTGACTGAACTTGATCTGAATCAGAGATGGTGCAGACTGTATCTCACGGATGAAATCATCGTTTATCCATTGCTGGCGGCATAAAGAGGGAAAATGACAACAGATGTGCGTAGCAATCTGCTGAGGCTTTGCCAAAAGTGGGGATGCATTTTAACACCAGGTGTAAATGTAATCCTCCTTAATCAGAGCAGAGACACATGCCAGATATGAGACACATGCTAGTGCCATTTGGCAAGGAGGCGAGAGTAAAAGACAGAGGAGATACCGAGGGATCATATCCATCCTTTTGTTATTCCTCCGCTGAATCATTTGATGCTTTAGTCAGAGATCTGGCAGCCACATCCACAGGGTAGAGCAGAGCTGAGATCTAGGGAAGACTCTTAAGGAAAAGGAAGAGCTCCATCTAGTGGCAGGATAATGTGTGATTAATCCAAACACACACGCACACACACACACACACACACACACACACACACACACACACACACACACACACACACACACACACACACACAGTGGAAGAGAGAGAAAAAGAGGGTGACCAAACACGCTTGTCAGATAATGACTGTGGCACAGACAAGACGTGTAATACAAAGACTATTTTTAACGCAGAGATGAATAGGCGGGTGTGTTTGTGAAAGTGCAAACCTTTGCTCACAAACACACACCTACACACAAGTACACTCACACAGGCTAAATAACATGTCTGCAATACCTGTTTCTAATGCCCTCTTTTTTTCCATCCTCTTTGTGCTTTTTAATAGCAGCCAACTGCTCATCACACACACACACACACACACACACACACACACACAGACACACACACACACACACACACACACACACACACACACACACACACACACACACACACACACACACACACACACACACACACACTTCAGCTACCTCCCTCCCTCTCATGTCTCCCTTAAACACAGCTTTATAGAAGGTGTCAGGCTGGTTCACCTTGCCTGATGAACACGTCTCTATTAATATGCAAGGCAGCTTTTTGAGCGGATTAATTCGTCAGCGTCAGCGCTTGTGTCTCTCTGGCAGGGAGAAGTGTTTGTTTGGTAATTTGTCGGCCGCTGTTGATGCAGCGCTGCGTGCAGAAACGTATGCTGTGTGGCAGGTTATACAGTGCAGGCCTGTGGTTTGCCAAGTCGGGGAGCGCAGTTCCTGACAAGTGTGATGCTTTGACTAAGATGGGAGCTATGTTGTGGGTAGATATGTATGTGAGAGATATGTACAGACACATACACGGTGTGAAGAAGATCAGTCACGCTGCTGTCCAGCTGCTGCTGACGTTGGCACTGCACAGCGGCCTCTGAGCTCGGATTATTTGTTGGACTGGGAGAGCTGTACGTGGTGAATGTGGAAAAGAAGAGCATTTGTATGTTCTTCACCTGCCCTTTTGATTTCTGATTTAAGATACGGACTCAAGATCACTCCCACCTTAAAGGTAGGGTTGGTGAGTTGTTTCTAAAATACTTTTTATCTTATGTGTTACAGTTCTCTTCACCCCCTGATAGCGATGAAGAAATAGTCATCTGTCCTTTTATTTGGACCAAATTAAATAATTGTCTGGCATGCCTGACTGTCATGAACCAACCTGTCTGTCTGCCCATGTTCTCACTGTAAAAAGGTCTTCCAGAGTCTTCAGCTGAAGAGGCATTACACCGTACTGTAAAGCGCTTTGAGTGTTTCTCAGGACAAAGGGTAGCCTGCTATTGCTAGGATTACCAATCCTTGTTTTAATTGAAAAATACATTATTAATAAGGTACTGCCCAATTAAGACATCCTTGATTAAAAGACAAAGAATATAACCCTGCCTGTTGAAGAAACGCAGGGTTAGTACTCCTCTCTTTTCATAGCAAACACTGCCCCAATTTTGCCCTAGAATGATGCTCCTGTGAGGTTATTTAGAATAGATAAACATGCTTTTGTCTTCATAATAACCATATTCGTGATTGTTAAAGCAAAAGAAAGAAGAGAAAAACATTATAACAATAGTACAGCAAATTTATGAAAGAGGAGTTGTGACTCTTGTCTGTTAAAAGCAAAGAGGATGTAGTGTTTTTTTCTGGTAGCTCCACAGTCCATGAAGATGGATGGATTAATTTGGTCACTGCTGTTTAACTGGCTATAACAGGAAACAACCCACAAGGCTGCTGTGACTGTTTATTGTTACAAAGAGTAAAGAAAAAAGCCAAACACATGCACATACAGTACATGCAGGTCAGAACAGAGTAACCTCCTGCATATAACCACATACACACACACTCACACAAGCACACAAGCACGCACACACACACACACACACACACACACACACACACACACACACACACACACACACACACATACACACACAGGCAGTGATATCAAGCTGATCTAGTGTGGGTAGCTCCAGTGGGTCCACAGACAGTAGCCAGCAAGGTGCTTATTGCGAGATACAGGGAGATTACACTGGTTTATTGAGCCCTACTGCAGACACACACCAACACACAAACACACACACACACACACACACACACACACACACACACACACACACACACACACACACACACACACACACACATTCTCCCCTGCTGCTCTTACAAATAGCTGGTGCATTAAGGCAGATACATACTGGACGCAAATACATAAACTTCTGTGCCAAAGCACTCACACATGTCATTACAAAAAGCACACCTAGATAATAACATACACACACATACACAGACACACATACAGTAATAAACACAGCTGCTTTTGTTGAGCTGATGGTCTTTTATCTAACCACTGCAACCCCTTTGGTGTGTATGTTTGTGTGTGTGTGTGTGTGTGTGTGTGTGTGTGTGTGTGTCTGTGCGTGCGTGCGTGTGTGTGTGTGGGTGTGTGCGTGTGTGTGTGCGTGCGTGCGTGTGTGTGTGTGTCCTCTCTGAGAAACACACACAGACACAGACACACACATGCACAAACCTTTCAGCACAACAATGACTCAGCACCTCATCTGAGGGGTCCAGCCAAAGCTCAGATTTTAACCAGATTTAACCCTTTTGTGTGGAGAGATCTGAAGATGACAGTTTACATACATTTTCCATTCAATCTGACAGAGTATGAGATGATCTTTCAGGAAGAAAGAGTTAAACTAAAAATACAGCTGCAAAGAGCTTTTAGAAATACACACATGAAGACTCAAAGCTGTAACTGCTACAACAAAGGGACATCCTACTGAATTAAGACAATCATGTGTACAATTTGTGTCATGTTTTATTATTTAACATAAAACCCATGACACAATAAACAAAAAGTGTGCAAAAAGTATTACATGAAGGGCCTGATCTACTAAAGGTTAACGTGTAAAAATGTGTGCAAACTGATCTACTAATGCTGCTCACTGAGGATTGCGTGCAGAACTAAACCCTCTTTCTATTTAATACGTTTGCATTAATGAACATGAAATATCAGACGTTTCTACCACACAACATATTGGGAGGAGTAGATGCAAATACTTCTATTTAGCCCCACAATGCGATTTACAAAGCCTGTAAAGAATTGCGGTGGTTGTGACTGCTTCGAAATTTAGTACGCTTGAAAGGTAGGTGCTAATCGGCCCAGCGTAACGCACAGATGGCTGCAGTTATTGTGGTAAGGAGGCGACGACATGGAAGAAGACGGAGAGAACAGGAAGCAAAAATAATCCCTCTTGCCAGGGCACTGATGGCCATCGTCACACAAGATACAGCTCTGACTCGCTGCCGTGTGTGCGCTCCGTTTGTGTTCAACGGCCCGAGTGTCGCACCACAGATCTCACCTTCTCCACAATATTGGTCAGAGGCATCTCTTCCACAATTATGAGCTATTTTTTATTTTGTTCTTCATCTTATGTCCTGCCATCTTCACTTAATTTCATTGGTTGTTCTTCTAGTTTTACCCACAGTATTTACTTTCTCGCAGATACTCTCCCCTATTTCAGCTCTTGGAGTAATATTAATATTTCTTTGCTGCAGCTCAACAACATGTTTGTTTGTCTCTTCCACTAATACAAACCAGTAAGGCAGGCAAAACACTCATTTAAATACAACTGCATCTACCATGTTTGCGCGTCTTAATAATGCACATCCAATGTAAAACTCTTTATTTGGGATCTTAGTAGATCAGGCCCAAAATGTTTTGCCCCTGGCGCTGTGACACCATAGGAGGCTCGTTGAGTTTTGTTTAGTGACTTGATTTCGCAGTGCCATAATATTTTAGCATACACCATGACTCAGAAATACAGATCCATAATGGATGGATGGTCGACAGGACTATGAAGCCAGGAGTGAACTGAGGGAAAATAGAATGTAAACAATTAACCCCAGAGACCAACCGATTTGGAGGTGTCAACCAATGTATTAATGGATGGAACAAATTGAAGATCTGAGGACAGTTGCTTTCAATTTCCTGTTGACCTGATACATCACCACCCATCAAGGCAGTGTTATAAAGGTTTTCTGCAAACTGCTGAAAGGAGAACTCAGGCAGCAGCTGATGTCTCATGCAAAAGGTTCTAATGTAGACCTGATGCATCAAGGAGACCAGATGGTGGGGCAACATACATACGCTTACAGAGTAACATGAGAAATTGTCACCTTCAAGCTGAAGATGTCTCCTACAACATTCCCATATACCTCCCTCTACTTGCGTCACCCATTCCAACAGCACATCCATGACTGGCTAGAATTGCTGTCACTCTCTATGTTACATGTAAGTGTTCACATCCTATTGGATAATTAGGCCTAAAGCATGGATTCCTAAATCACATTGTGTCCTTAGGTCTTGCCACTGGTGAAATACGCAAAAGAGTTACAGTTGGTGAGAGTTGAAGTTGGTGTCTCTCTGTGTGGCTCATCTGAGTTAGATATGAAAGTCGCTAAGTGTAGACACTACAATGTACTGTTGGTTGGTCCTTTATCTATAACCTGACCCTTGGTACTGCTTAAAGAGAGAAGGGAGAATCTGTGGAATTAGACAGGCACTATTCTCCTGTACAGATATAATATAATATTACATTATGTCCATAATATATAGTTGCCTATACAGTAATGTGTGAGGATGGTCAAAAATTCCTCAACAGGCTATGATTAATGACAATTGAGATGAAATCCTATATATTTTTTTTTTATGTCAACACTTTCACATTGACCCAATCAACTATTAAATATAATAACATTGGTGCCCAAAACAGCTGATTTTATGTTTAAGGCTCAGAAGTAATTATGCCTCAAATGTTTACTTTATGTATTTCAATTACATAAGAAATTTCCATTTAACTTTACTGGAAGTGTTTTTCTATAATGTTGAATTATTGTGAATAAATCAAATAGCTTGAGTTACTTGAGTTCATAAACCTTAACCTATACATGAAACTTGTGTTTGATCTATGTATTAAACTATACAACTGAATTAATTTAATATAGGGTAATTGCTTTATTCACACCAACTATGATGGAAAACCTGTCCTTACATACAACCCTTTAAATGTAACTTAAACGGAAAATTTGTATGTAAATAGGTAATTGAAATACAATCAATGTTTTAAGCATATATATTTATTTGTATTTTTATTTTAATATATAATAATGTTTCAGTGCAGCTAAGTTGAGGAAATTTGGTTTAGTAATGTCACTGTGCAGACACTTTGCTCAGAAATTATGTTGAGCTGCCATCAGAGTAGTGAGGACAAAACCAGTGTGTTCAAAAACCCTGAGAAAGCAGAATGTCTCAGCACCTCAACAAGATGAATGGATTTAATCAATCAGCTGTTTGCTGCCAACCTCCCTCTGCTGCTGAGCCAATCAAAACTGATGATGACAACGCACACATTCACACTCAGACACACAACACCCCTTTGTATCAGTATATATGTGACAATAGTAATACAGGTGGCTTAATTCCCTCCTGAGACAGCAGCCTTCTGGCTCACTGCTATGGAGCCCAAATGAGTGATACTGGCAATCCTGCATGTTTTCATTTTTTAAAAGTAGTCTCACGAATTGGGACATTTTCCAGAAAAAAACAAAGAGCTTGTGAGAACCAACAGACTTTATGGGGACCGAAGCCTGCTCCTAATAAGGCAGAACGTCATTCCTGACTAAGGTTAAGATTTGGGTTATGTTTGAATTAATCAGGGTTAAGGTTAAGAGATAAGATATTGGCTAGGAGGTTCTCAATGAATGCAAGTATAGGAAAAGTCCTAACATAGTCATGCAGTTGAGATCAAAATGAAGGCAGAGTTCAAAGAAGGGTGTGCTGGGAATAATGTGTTGTGAGTACTCTTGCCATTAAATATGAATGACTACTGAAGACTTATAGTGCAAAACGTTAACATGTTGTCTGATGTGTTGGCAGCTGTGATTGCATTCCAACATGGACTCTTATTCTTCTTGTCTCTCTCTCTCTCTCTACACCTATAATCTCTCTTTAACTAAATCTATAATACAATAAAGTGTGAACAACTCTATACCCTCTGATACTGACTCTATCCCTCTGTCACTCAAATATGTTCATTCTCGCCAGAAAACCTCTGATAGACAAAACACAAAATAATTAGAAGAAACGATAAGTGTGTGAATAAAATGTGTTTTGTTTCTCTTCCCTATTTCACTCCTTCTTCCCTCAACTCCACCATGCTCATACCTGCCCTCGAAACGTTGCTCTGATCAGAATGTTCTGAAGAGTATTACGTTTTGTTCGGATCACTTTTGTTAAGACTTTTCAATCTCTTGATTACTTACGTACACATTCCACTCATTTTGTTCAGAGAAATAAAGCAGTTGGCTGGGTATTGATGTAATAATCCATAGAGTTGGCAGAAATTAAAAATGAATGGTCAGCTCATTAGTGGTTGTAGGTTTCCGCCTCTCTTTGCGGCCTGGTCAAGAGTTTTTATGACTGATCTGATATGAGAACAATCCAATACATTTCGTATCTCATTAAACTGATTTTCATTTCTTTGTGCATGAACTATGAGAGCTAAGGTAATATGCATGTATGTATGTTTGACTTTGTACTAATCTGCCTTTAATTCGGGTTTTAACTCTGACGTATGAATGTGAAATGTTACAGCTCATTCAATAAGACTTCTGAAAATAGGTTAATTCGGATGAGGAAGTGAAGGGTTTGGAGTCAGAACCTTCTGGAATTACTGTATGTAAGTCAGTGCTGTAAAACCTGACTGTGGCAAATATAAACCAGGCAATTGGAACAATTCAGGGGAAATTTCATGCACCAACACACCTCATGTGATAATGATCATACTAATTTACAGAAGAAAAACTCAAATCTATCTACTGTTGATAAGTGTGAACACATCCTCTACTCTAAATATTATATTATACATTGAGTTATTTTTTTCACTTATATTCGTAATATTTTATTGTCTTTATGGTGCAACAAAGACAGAATCTATGTCCTGTTCACTCAAATTTGTTGTTCTCCATAAGCTGCAGTGTGGTAATTTTTCCTCCAGGGGGCTCTGTGTGGCCGTTTCCTCTGCCTCTCCGCTCTCAGGCTCTATATCAGGGCTTGGTGCTGTTAGTTGTGGTAAAAGGCGGATGACTCATCGGTCTACAGCGCGCATGCTGAACCTCTAGGTGTCACCCATTATCTAGCTCTCAAGGCAGCAGAGGAAGGTGTCCGCCCCCCCGCCCTCCTGAGACTCTCAGCACCTCTCACAGATATCCCCTTCTGCTTCCACAGCGCATTTCTCCCATCAGGAAACACACACCCGAGTTTGATCCTTTCCAGTTGTGAATTCAAGTGACTGTGGGTTTGAAGGCAGAATGCAGAGCCTCTGTCTTCCTTTATTTTATTTTATGGTATGAGACAACAATCCAGTTCAAAAACCACCGATTTAGAACAAAGAAAAGTCTTACAAACAATGACCTGACCATCAAAATTATCGTAGGGTAATTTTCTGTTGAATGAGAAGTTAGCTGCCATAATATGTCAGTAGTGATCTACAAATTTAATGAATTGGTCCCCAGTCCAATAATTTGTCTTCAGTTGTGTATTGAAGTGTTGGCAATAAATTATTTACACTGACTTTTGTCCTGATATCATATGAACAACTTGACTTATTTTTTCATTTGAATATGGATTGAATATCTGAACCAGTCAAAGAGTCATGAAATAGCTGCTCCGAAGCTTTTACTCATAGAGACATCCTTCAAATGCCCAGCAAAGTAAGAATAAATTAACTTACAATTCCAATAACTGTAGAGGAAGATTGTGTTGTTAATGTATCCTCCATTTGCATTCGACAAACTGTAAAGACTACCTTTGAAGGAAATGTTTATCATGACATGTGAGATCTAGTTGTAGAGCTACACATTGAATTGTGAAACTACTGCAAACGTTGTACATGTTTATTCAGATAGATAAAAAACTAAAAAGATATAAAACACAGACTGAAATGTTTATGTATTATTTTTATTTGTGTACTCTCCCCTTCTCAACAACAGACCACAAAGACAAGTGTCCATTACTTCATTAATATATTCATGTATACATATCATAGTGACAACAAAAGAAATCACAATACAAAAAACTGTTTAAATACATAGAATGTCGATCGCATGTCAGTATTGATTCAATGTCTTTGTACTCAACATGCATTCAAAATATAAAAATAGACTTCTGATTAAGTTTATATACACTTTTTTTTTATAAATATAAGAATACAAATGTATTTTTAAAATACAAAGATAAATACAGTCACATAGTGTACATTGTGTACCAAAACAAGCAATTACAAACAATTTTTTGGATATTTAGCATTCACAAAACACAATTATTACATTATAAATGCAACTTTAACGACAATTGCAGGTCTTGTTTTTTTTCTTCGTTTCTCCTTTAACTTATGTTTCTGTCGTTTTTTGCCACCCAAGGGTGCTCACTTTTATACTTAAGCTAAAAGGAAGCAGTCATTGGGTGGTGAATAAATAAAGAGGATAAGAAACAGGAAGTCTAGCTCTGCCGTACATCCTGCAAAAGTTTGTTGATTTCAGCCACCAGCTCGCTGGCATCCACCAGCTCATGTCTGCTGTCGCTGCGTTTGCCCTGAAGGTGGTTGAGCACAGAGTCAAAATCGTCCTCCTCGTAATTCTCTGGGATCTCCTCCATCGCAGGCAACCACTTGCAGGAGGGCCCGGGGAGCGGCACCTGTAGTGCCACAGGGGCTGGGGAATGCTGCATCAGAGTGGGACTGACCAGTGCTGTGAGCAGAGGGCTACTGTGGGGCTTACAGGGGTGGCCGCTGTTCTGAGGACTGTTTTTGGGTGCCTGCGAGCCCTTGTGGCTGCTGCTCTGAGAGCTGAGCTTGGTGCTGGGTTTCAGGGTGTGGTAGCTGCCACCCTGATGATGGCCAGATGGACCGATGCTGCTTCCCGGGTTCTGGAAGTGGGTATTGGCAGCCCAGGCTGCCACGCCTTGCTGGTGAACAGAGGGGCTGGGCTTGCCAGGCAGATGGCCCCTCCTGCGATCCAAAGACCCAGTCATAGGCACACCCACACCACTCAGACTTGTCCCTTTCTCTTTCTCGTTGACCTGGACATAGGAGTCGAGACCCTGGGGTAGCAACCTCTGGAACACGCTGCTCATCTCTGACAACAGTGACGTGGTCCCACACAGGTCTTCATCTCTGTCCCCCCTGCTGTCCTCTCTCCCCTCCTCCTCCTCTCCACCGTCCTCACCGCCCAGGTCCTTGCCAAAGGTGGAAAAGCTCTGGTTCCGGGCAGTCACAGTGTCTGTGCAGGGCTGTGGGGTCTTTTCCTGCAAGAGGTCAGTTACTTGGCGGGCTTCTTCTCCTGGGATATAGAGGTTGCTCCTGTAGTCGGAGGATGATGAGGCTGGTGAGGCCAAGGGGGGCATCCAGCACTGATCTGAGTGACCCAGAACACGACACTCCTCTGTGCAGAGCCTCATAGCTGGAAGAAAGACAAACCACGTATGAGTATCTAGAAATACTGAGCTGCACACACAGTAAAGTTCATTTGGAAATGGTTAGAGCTGGGCATCAAACTTCAATTCCCTTTGAAAACCAACAGAAATGTGTAGCATTAAGTATTAAAACCGAGCTGTACTGATAAGTGGCATTGAATATCTAGCCAGATATTTAGCCAGATCTTTTTTGATCAAAACGTTCCAGACATAAATTAAAATATTACAACAGCTTCCAGGAGGAGCCCAAACTGACTTCTTGAAAAAGATATTAAGACCTTAAATTCCGTTGATGCAAAACACAGAAAAGCACAAAATCAACACATTTGAGAAGCTGGAGCCAACGTAGTGTGCCATATTTGGTCGATTGAACAACTTTAACAACCGATCCATTATCCAAACTCTTGCGAACTACTTTTCTGTTGATAAATCCCCCTCCGCCCCCCAAAGGTTTAAGCTCAATTTATACTATAATAATGTATAGCCTCTACCAAGGATTTATAAAGAGACTTTGATTTAAAGGGCCACAAAACCCAAAGAGGTGGGAACCAAAGGACAAGTCTCATTATCCAATGATAAGTGAATTGTTATATTTGGTAATTTAAAGAAAAATTCTAAAATGATTAGTAAATTTCTAATTCATATGCTGTGAAAGTTCTCTCTGAAACATCCTGATTGTCAAACCGCTTCAAATCTTTACAAAGATTTAAGTTTTTCTTGTTTGAACAGTTGACTTTTTGCAGGCAGAGAATGTCGTACATTACGTGTCTTCACATTGGATGTATCTTGTAGATAATACTAGAGACATCTCGTCTTTTTCTTGTGTGAAGGAAACAACCATGAATAGAATCTCAGAATCAAAGAGATGTAAATAAGGTTCCTGACAGTTGATTATTTTTCCATCCAGCCTGCCTCTCCTCAGGTGTTTTGTCTGTGGAAACACCACGGAAATCTGCTCTAATTAGTCTGAAAGCTCTTCGCAGGAACACTACCTGCTGCCTTCCAATGTATTTACCACGATGAGACAATTCAGCAGAGCCGATCAATGCCTATTACCCATTCAAAATACCTCCTCCTCTAAAACCCCTGCATTTTTCCCTTTCAACTCGCCCTTTTCAATATTAAATCTTCAAATAGAAAATCTCTGAAGAATAAATTAGACAAATCAAATATGCCAACTTAAAGCCTTCATTAAAGGAGTGCGGCGCTTTTCAGTCGTGCCATTGAGGGACTTCATTATACCCTCATTAACATGAAAGGAACATTTATAATACATCTTAGAGCAGATGAAAAGTGCATTTGAATGCACTGGAAGGGGGAGAAAATCAGTGCCGGTTAGTGGCAGATTTGGTGCCCTGGCCCGCTGATGAAAGGGTAAAAAATGAAAGATTTAACCCCACTGATTTGTGTGCAAAAATAATAACGTGTCAGGCAAACATTATTAGAAAGCCTGCCTATGTGACTGACTGCAATGTCAATTCAGATGACTTACTAACTGAGTTCCTTGCCCCTGGGTCATAAGGCTTTTGTATTTAGAACTCAGGGCTAAATGACTCACTGCTGATAATGTGAGAAAACCTTTATGTTTGAGAAGAAGGAGCAGAAGGACGCCGTTATCCACTGAGCAAGCAGAATGACCAAGACTGTTGGCATGATTTAGACTAAACCAAGGGAAAAAATTTGACACATTTCAAGTAATTTAACATTACAGTTAAATCTTTTTTTTGAATGCTAGTACGAGACAGATAGTAAACACGAATGGTATTGGGTTAAGCTCCAAAAACACTGGAGCCTACTTTTCCCATAATGCAACTTGTTGATATGTTTATCAGAAACTCTGTGCCTGATTAATGCCCATATCTGTCAAAGACACCCAGAAGCACCACACTGGTAATAGTGTAGTAGTAGTTAACTGATTTTGACTACTGTTATAGCTTTTTCAATTGTCATTTTCCTGTCCAAACACCTAGGTTGTTTAAGTAGCAAATGCCCCTTTGATTAGTGTGGTCAGGTGCATCGTTGGTTACTGATCTTGAGGCTATTTCCCCTTTGAAAAACGAAATTCTGAGCAGTGGTCCAGTATTTCACTATTATCTTAAAGAGCAATATCAAGATATAATATGCCCCTACATAGACAGGTGAACAGTGCATACACATACCTGGCAAATCTGCCCTTATAATATAAAAGCTTCCAATGTGAAATGAGAAGGGAATGAGAAATGGCAGTCTAATTGGCTCACTACATTTTATGTCCAAAACACTGACGATGCCGTGCTCTTAAATTGTTCAAATAGAGCCTGGAAAAATATGTGTTGCTCCTTTAACCCATTTAGAACAAATTCATCTGCAGTGCATATCTTCAATCACCCCTGCATGTGACAACACTGTTTTCTCCTCATTCATTATGCAAAAAGAATAAGGTCAGGCTTGACAGTGAGGATATTTTTAACCACAATTCAGGTTATCATAAACAAACTGCCAGGAGAGCTCTTGCCATCTGTTGATCAGTGTCTGTGGATAAGAGGTCCACTTCTATCTGTAACACTGACAATCGGCCCTGGACTTCAAGGATGTTGTACATGTTGTTGGCCTTTAATTTGTCCTTCACATTCATGTGATTAATGTCAAATGTCTTCTTAGATAACCACCTGTGTGGGCCAGAGCATAGTGGGTTCTTCAAATGTTTTTCTTTGGTCAGGGTGCCATTAGGACTCGGGGAATAATTAACTTCACTTCTAAGAGCGAGTTGAAAATATTGATATCAATATCAGGTCGGTGTGTTTGTATGAAGACTGAGTGATGTGTTCAGCTTAGCCGTTGGACTGGAAGTAGGGCAAAACAGATAGTGGCAATAAGTTAAGAAAAATATCTATGAACATATTCAGAATACCCTTACTTTATCGTTCCACTCAGTTCTTATACAAATTGCCTATAGATTGAACAACAGTGGCTTATAGTTTCAAACTTTGAGTAAGGCTAACTGTTTATCCTGCCTCCAACATTGACTGTTAGGCCTAGCCCCACCCTGATTCCATGTCTAAACAAACCGGTTTGTCACACTAGTCTTTAAAAAAAGCAAAGTCAAGTAATGGAGAACAGAATAGCTGTTATTTCTTTTTAAAAGAATTTCATATTTTTCTCAAAAGGTTGTTAATAATCATTTGAGGATGACTTCTGCTTCTACATGAACCACATACCAAGAGTTTCTACCTCCTTCTACACCTGAGCAAAGATGGCTATATCCAGTCATAATGACAGGAACCAGATAAACACTGTTCGAAATCATCTATGCTGCAGCGGACACGCGGGTGGAAGGCGGGTGAATATACAGAATGAGAACTGTGAGCTTTGAGATGTAATTATGCTCTTTAGGGCCTAATCATGAGCACAGCTCAGAGCAGACGCCATGGCAACTACTTGTCACATGGCAATTAAATGCGTCCTTTTCATCAGGGAAGCATGAGGGCTCCATTTTGGATGGCTGACAGTGAAAGCTTGAAGGTAGGAAAAGGAGAAGGACTAACAAGCACAGCTCCTCCACACAGCTATAAAGAAAGTGAGGAAGGGGGTGTTAGTGATGAGATTGTCTGCCCGTCTGGGTCAACTTTAATTGCGATGTAGCTCAAATGCAGTGTCGCATGATGGCTGTGTGGGAAGCTGGCTGGAAAGAAGTGGGTGCTTTGGGAGGAGGAGGATGACTCGATAAAAGAAGTTGCAACCTCTGTGACATTTGCTAAGTCAGGCTGAGAGACAGAGGAACTTTAGAGCATGTGTCTGAATGTTTCTAAAGCAACAGGTCTGTGAAACCTGCCAGATAGATAGATTTGAAGGGTAGAATATATCGAAGTCAGCAGGTCAGTCAATGTTCAACAAGTGCTCAAATTCTTCCTTGTTAACTCGACAGTGGAGAGAATGGAAGAGAAGAGGAGTACTGTAAGGGAGGATCTGCTGAGCTATCTGAAGCCATGAGGTGAAACTCAGTGGATGAGTGTCTACAGTGTCTCTGACAAACATTCCATGCCAATACACATGCGGTCAACTTGTAATGCAAAATAAAAATGAGGAATGATGAATGTATGGCACCTGCTTTGTCCTAACCCAGAGTTTCTTAACCTGGTCTGACCTGTTAATACGTAAGATTATCATAATTCCTGGAGTAGACTTGTCTGTTAGTCATGTGAATTGTGTATGGCACCTTGTGAATTTCAGTTTTTAAAGGATGGGGAACTGAATAACCGTAAGTATAGTCTTTGATTATTTTTAAGACCGTCTTAATACACTAATGTTATCGGTCACTAAACCTGTAGTTATTCCTTATACGCTTGACTCCACTGTAAGACATACGAGACAAAATTCACAGCCCTCATCCTGTGGTTGTTCAGCTTAAATCGGGTGTAGCTGATATAAGGCTTTAGCTCCTGAATTATATGGAGTGTGTATCTTTTCATTTGTCTCTTTATATGAGACTTCCTCTGAGTCTGGGGAGCCACACAGGCAGAAATTTGAGACTGTAACTTTTGTATATATCTACTTGATTTGTGTAACCTAAGACTGCTGTAGCTTCATATTAGTTTTGCCTGAACTGTGGAATCCATTTTTGCACATAAAAAATGTGTACTTCATCCCCCATCCCCACTTATGCTGGAATTATGCTATAAAGGGATTGCTGCAGGGCCAGCCTGGACAGGATGAATGATTACCCCGACCAAAAACCGTTCCAACATATAGCATTGGAGAGTTCTAACTTACAAACTGTTTATTTAATCCTTACTATAGTACTGTATATCAAGCGCATCAATGTGTCAGTCTAAGACATCTGGCACAACCCTGTGTTCACCAGGTGACCCCTGGATGGGTTTGCAACCGCAGTGTTGGGAAACTGGTTAAGCCCAGTTGAACCATATTTAAAAATTCAAGAGACAACTTGGGGGGGGGGACACACGTTTACCATCCTGTGTGTAGTGACAAGGTCATAATGATTAATTACACTGAGCAGACATATCATGTTACTTGTGTTTGAACTGAATGAATAGCTGGTTACTCAATTTGTCAACTGACAGGATATTAATCAGCAACTGTACATTTAGATTAGACATATCACTTTTCAAGTAGAGTTTGCTGCCTCCAGCCTGTTAAATGTCAAGATTTCCTGCTTTTCTTCATCTTCTAAACCGGCTCGTGTTTACCAAGGGACTATTTTTTAATTCAAATTTTTAATTAACTGAATTAATATTTTAAATGTATTTGGCAGATAGCTCAATAATAAGTGAGCCCTACATCTTTGTCCTATGAAATTTAATGGATCTAGTGTAATGTATTGTGGCAAGGATTTAGTTAAATTTTAAACATAAAATTGATTTGGATTCAGTACTAGATGATAGGAAGAAAGGAAATTATGTGATATGAAGTCATGGGTGTGAAGTTGTGGATGGGGGGCCAGTGGTATACCTGCATGCGTTCTGTGCTGGCCATCAGGGGCATATATCTCAGTAAAGCCCTCACCAAGGAGCCGGTCCATGGGGGACTCCCTGCCAGGCTCATAGTCGCTGTCCCCGGCCTCACTGTCTCCACGACCGCTGTCCTTCAGACTGAACTTATCCATCTCATTCAAAGCATATCTGCAAAGAGAGACAACAACTTGATACATTTGTCAGAAAGGACTAATCATTGAAAATAATATTATCAAATGGGTATGGTACAGCATGCTACCAATGGATAATAAGGTTCACAGAGAGGCAGAGAGCATGCTGCAGAAGGGGTTTTACATAAAATTATGCAAATGTGATGTTACTGAGCATACAGTTTGACTCTAAACCTAAAAGCTACGACTTATGGATGTAAGGGGCTATGCGAAAGTACTGACAGCAGACAAATTCATATTGGAATTATTTCTGATATTTCTGATATTATACTTCTACGTAAGTCTAACAACAAACTCTTTAAAAGCCTTGTGCATGCCCATTACCTGTAGCTCCTGGTGTATTTGTTGCCTCTGAAGCTTGGTCGTGGCTGGTACTGACCCTGATGGAGCATGGACAGAAGCTGTGAGACTTGCTACAATCAAAACAAAAACAAAAAAAAGAAGAAAAGGACACAAAAGAAAAAGAAAAAAATGAAGACGGGAAAATGAATGGAGTCAAACAAGCAAGGCCACAAGACAATGTAGTGTGGGGGGGGGGGATATGTGGGGAAATGGTAGGTCTGCTGGGTGGGGTTGGAGGGTAGGGGGTGTGGTGACAAGACTTTGTGACTTGCTCCTGAATGTGATGGTCAACAAAAATATGACACAAAGGGCTGGACGTAACAGAATATGGGAGCAAGGAATAAATTCAGAACAAATACTGAATATAAGACATAAACAAACTACATAGTTCATGATTTTGGGCATAAATACAACAAGTTGTTTATCTCTTAATCTTTTTGAGAATATGCAGAGGTACTTATTACAATAAAATAAAGATTAGTGACCACTAATTTTAATAAATTAATATAAGTAAAGATAATTAAAAAAATTTACTGCAAGCATTAAGGAAACTGAAATCTGACTGTCTTACCTCTACAGGAGGTGTGGCGTGGGCCAGCTCCAGGGCAAAATTCTCTGGAACATGGTTGGAGGAGATGGTGACCAGGCTGTTGAGGGACTGGCGGCTATGATGGCTCTGCCTGCTACCTAGGGTGCCCCTCTCAGGCGCTGGAGAGGCTGACGGGGAGCGTGGGTGAGCCCGGACAGGCAGAGTCCCATTGACAGTTGGGACCAGGGTGATGTCTGCTTTGTGGATCTGCCTGGCAGGCTTCTTGGGGTGGTTCTGGTAGCTGTTTTCTGCCACACGGCAGTTGTAGTTATGTCTTGGGTCTTTCTTCTCTCTGGTGCAGCGGGTGGTGGCAAACATCACCATGACGATGAGTAGTAGAGCACAAACAGCACCTAGAGAGATGATGACTATGAGAGAGAGATCCAGTGAAGCTTGGCTGGTGCCAGTGGGGTAGAGAGGGGGGAGGATGTCCATGGTCTCCTGCAGGGAGAGCCTGAGGAGGGCGCCTGTGGACAGCCGACTGGTGCCCCTGTCTTGCACTTCTACCTTCAGCTCCATCACATCCCGAGGAGCCTGTTCCAGGCTTGCATTGGTTCTGAGCTCACATCGCCGGGCATCCATCACAAACAGCATATCCTCATTGCCACCAACAATGGCGCAGCTCAGCTCTCCATTGGCACCAGCATCACGGTCTGTGACTTTAAGCGCAGTTATCAGCTGGCCCGGGGATGCATACTTCCAGACCAGAAGCTCAGCGGTGTGATTCTGGAGGGAAGGGGAGTGGATGATGGGGGGGTTGTCATTTTCATCCAAAACAGTTAGAAGGACGGTGGTGTTCGTGGACAGTGCAGGGTTTCCCCCATCGCGTGCCTGAATGGTGAAGGCGATTCGGCTGACGTCTTCATGGTCAAAGCTGCGTAGGGCATAGATGGCGCCATTAGAGGGATCAATGGTGACATAGGTGGAGATAGGGCTCCCTTGGACCAGGGCATCTATGATGGTGTAGGTGACCTGGCCATTGGTTCCCAGATCTGGATCTGATGCCACCACAGTCATCAGATATGCTCCTGGTGAGTTGTTCTCTGATTTGAAGACCTCATAGTGGCTCTTCTCGAAACGTGGAGGATTGTCATTTTCATCCAACACCTGAACAGTAAAATGTTTGATGGTGGAGAGACTAGGAGACCCCCTGTCCTCAGCTATGACAGTCAGGCTGTACTCTGACCTCTTCTCCCTGTCCAACGAGATGTTAGTGAGGATCATATAATTCTTCTCGTAGGTCTTCTGGAGTCTGAAGTGGCCGTGGCCGTGCAGCCTGCAAACAACCTCCCCATTGAGGCCTGCATCACTGTCGTCAACACGCACCAGAGCTATGAAGGTGTCCACAGGGGCCCCCTCTGAAATGTAGGCCACCTCCTCTTTACCAGGTGTCATCAGGTTGATGTTAATCTCTGGTTTGTTGTCATTTACATCCACCACTTTCACCACAATTTTGCAAAGTCCAGGGATGGAGTTAGGTCCCATGTCCTGAGCCTGCACATCTAGCTCATAGGAAGCAGCGCTTTCATAGTCCACTTTTTTAATAAGAGTAATGTGGCCATTTTCTGGGTTTATCTTAAATGTTTCCAGGATCTTTGGTGGAATGTGACTGCTGAAAGAGTAGACTATTTTCCCATTAGTGCCCTCATCTGGGTCTGTGGCGTTTAAATCAATGATTAGAGTCCCAAGGGGAGAGTTTTCCAGCAAATTGATGATGTAAGCCTGCTCATCAAAGACTGGGCTGTTGTCGTTGGAGTCAGAAATGCTGATTTTGACCAAAGTGGAGCCGGATTTGGGGGGTACACCGTTATCCGAGGCTGTGAGCTGGAGCTGGTAACTGGACAGCACCTCCCGGTCCAGCTCCCTCATCACCACCAACTCTGCGTACTTGGCCCCGTCCGTCCTGGTTCTCACATCAATCTTAAAGAAGTTATTGGGTGTCAGTGAGTAGGTGTGCAAAGCGTTTTCTCCGACATCTGCATCCACTGCGCCGTCCAACGGGATTCGCGTCCCCACCGCTGCGCTTTCGGAAATCTCGACTGGGACAATGGAGCGGGAGAAGTGCGGGGAGTTGTCGTTAATGTCCAGCACTTCCACTTCCACATGGAACAGCTGCAGGTACTCCGTCGGGAGCGTGACCACATCGAATTCAATCGAGCAGTTCAAGTTTTTCTCACAAAGCTTCTCGCGGTCAATTTTGGTGCCGATGCTGATCTCCCCGTCCTCCTCCCGAACAGACAAGAACGGCGTGCTCCCTCGTTGCATAGCGCGGAACCGAAAGGTCAACGAACTCGGTAGTTTGGATAAAACCCCGGCTACATCTTCCCTTAACCGTGCAATAACCGTGCCTACTTTCTGCTCCTCGTAAACTTTATATTTCAAAGTCTTACCAGTGGCTCCGTGCGTAAGGGCGACCAAAAGCAGTAGTTGGAGCAGTGCGGGAGAGAAAATATTTCCTTTTGCTTGAATCATTTTTGCACCCATCTTCTGCGCGCACATCTCGACGAATACTTCCACAGAGGCAAAAAAAATCAGGTCGTGGGGCCGTGGGTAGATGTCCTCTCAGAAGTCTGGCATGTTGAATCCTGCGCTGCTGCTCTCCGCTCCTCAAAAAAACAACTCCGCAAAACAGATAAATAAATAAATAAATAGATAAATAAGTGGATAGTTACACGAGATACTGTTAATGTATTTCCTTAGTTGAAGAATAAAATACACGATCAAATCGCGGCGCCTTCCTTGTGGCTTTCTCACATTACCACATATGCCCGCCGCCTCCTGTGCGTGCGCCTCCTAGAATGAGTGAGAGTGTGTCTGAGAGAAGAAAAGGCGCAGCTTTCTCCCAGTGTGTGTGTGTGCTCCTGTGTGTGTGTGTGTGTGTGTGTGTGTGTGTGTGTGTGTGTGTGTGTGTGAGAGAGAGAGAGAGGGAGAGAGAGAGACAGAGAGAGGGAGAGAGAGCTCAGTGTGCGCGTGTGAGCGACTGTGTCTGCCCCCCCCCAGTCTCTCTCTACGCCCCAAAGCACCCAAACTGCGTCTCTCTACCACACAAAAAATGCCCCGCACCTTCCCCCAATTCCACTCCCTCACCCCCTCTCCTCCTAAATCACCAGAATGGCCTCCTTCAAGCATCACAGGAGGGAACGACCATTGGGAGCCCCGACTCTCTCCCCCACCTCCCTCCCCAGCACAGAGACACCCCGGCATTAAAAGTGTGTCACAACAATGGGCCAGAGGAGGAAGTATTCTGGGCTCACAACACAAACTGACCCGCGGCAGGCTTACATTGTTATGATTGTAATTCACAACGTGTGCCAACTCTGCTCCTTTCGTGTGTGCGTAAAACGCGACATTGTCGCCCTCAGAATAGAGTATGAGGAAACTAGAAACACTGTTCGCTCTAAAGTGGTTGCCTGACCAGGGCGCACACATTAAACCCCAAACCGGGAAATTAAAAATATTTATCATCCGTGCCCTTTTTTTCCACAATATCCAAGAGCCAAGTTGCATCTACCTTGCATTATTGTATCGTGTTCATCCTAATATTGCAATGAATTTCCTCCTGGGGTTTATCTTAATACTTTTCATCTCACCCATATCCTGCCCCTTCTGCACTATTACGCACAAGTTGATTCTTATGCCATTAAATCCTGATCCACCTGTCTGCATGAGGAGGCGGCTTATTGAGCTTTATGTTTGAGATCTGGCATGCCCAAAGCCAAACATGAGTCCGTGTGACTGTAGAACACACAACTAGACAAAATCAGACATCAAGTGATTTAAACAGTGTCTTCCTGGGACACACAAAAGATCAATCATACACAGTATTCACAACTTTATAATCAGATAATTACAATTTTGTATTTAATTGTTTCAGTATTCTGTGTAATTTATATGCTTTCTTTGTAAGCACAGGAAGCAGTAAACAATGCAATACATGCCCATAAAAAAGTGTTTTACCAGTTAATCTGTTAACCAGTTACAAAAGTAAAAGTTTACCTGGCTCTTGGTTATAAACCTGGACAACTGACATGTCTGTAATTGTATATATAAAATGTGTGCCAGACAGTGGAAACAAAAGCACGTCAGTTTACAAAACAAACAAAAACATTTAACTATTTCCACGGAAAGAATCTTCTTTTAGGTTATTTGATTTCAGCAAATGGCTCATCATTTTTTTGATCTTTCCACTGCATTGTGACGCATGAAAATACTCTTTCACAGGCAGTATTAGTTAAGGTATGGCCAGCTGACCCCCACGTGCGCTCTTTTCATAAACCGCCTCCGCCTGCTGCTGCATAATAATGTTTTATGGAAGCGTACATCTCCTGATCCGACCGAATTACCATCCTGCAAACTCAAAGTGTTGCTCAGAGAGCAAACAACTGGACAAGCAGAGCTTTATGGGAGCACCACCAAGCCATCTGGCCAGTGCCTCAGACAACCCAAACCTACAATTACCATCTATTCAGACTCCTACGCCCCCCTCTGCCAAAAGCTCCAAGTGAGAATTAGCTCCAGCTCATGTCAGATAAATTCTAATACCCTCATCCTGTTGTAGTAAAACTGACTTCTGTAGCAGACTTTATGAGTTTACTATTCAGTAGTAATCAAAGACAATTGGTGCATTTTAAATAAGCTTTATTTGGTTGCCTCATAGCTGCTGATATGTTACATTGGAGGAGAAGTGGGGAAGCAGCCAGCATCAAGATCACAGAGGTTGATAAGTATTTTATAGCCTGCATTAATCCATGCTCCACTCCTAAAATCTTTAAAAGCTCTCATCACAGCAAATATTTCTACAGCATGCCCTCATCACTGTGTCACAGACTCAAGCAAGCCAGCACAAGCCTGTTTTGAAGATCACCCAGATTCCACTTTTGCCAAAATCTGAAAGTAATGAGTCTCACTGCACAGGCTTATATTCTCAATAAGTTTCATTTGGAGTGCGAGCCATATCTGATAACCGCAGCGCTGATTGGTTTCAACAGAGCAAATTATCTGGGGCCAGCATCTTTGAGGGGATGCGTCTCTGTGATGGATTTTATCTGCATTTTAAATTCCAATGTGCGACCCGTGGGAACAGGCTCTCTGTGCAGCCATCTGTCTCTGAGCAAACACATGGACACCGGCTCATGAGCTGATATATACACATACTGATGCTGAATGACTCCACAAAGTGTCCAGACACTTCACAGTTTAAAGTTGTGCATTTTGTGTGCATTTGAAAAACTGCAGCTAACTGCTGATTGGTGTGAATTAGTTTGACTCATTGGTGGTTCCAATATGTCAAGAGTGACCACTCTCAAACTCCCTGTAATATTATTTTCGTAATATTCTCATAAAAGCTAACGTGTGTGATACATAAGAGTAGATTAGAGTCATCTTAGAGAATTATATGTTGTGATGACCATAATATTAGCATAATCATCTCACTGGAGTTTCTTGCGCTCCCCAACCTCTTGCAATGATTCTAATAAAGCTGCGATCATATTCCAAATGCCTGAGCTGAGGTTCAGTAAACTTAGGTGCATTAATATCTGTGATTATTTCTTCAGAGAGAAGGCAGAAGGGCTGCTGTGTCATCCCAGGCTGCTCATATGGCCAGTTAAAGGTCGAATGACCGGGTGGGTGATGGGGGGATGCAGAGATTCTGCCCTCAGGGACCATAAAATTACTGAAAGGAGTTTTGGGGGGGTGTGTGCGGGGTGAGAGGCTCGGCAACTTTGTCATTGAAATGAAGCAAGAGATCCTGATGACAAAGGCAGCTTAGCAGGTGGAGTGAGGGGGCCCTACAAACCCCACCCCTCCCTTTCGAAAAAAAAACTCTGCTCACCAGGAGCTAGCAGTGGTGGTGGTGGTGGGGTGTGTGCGCGCACTTTTGTAAAACTCAGGGATATTTAGTGTATTATATTATTTAACTCTCTGTTGTTCTCCATCTTATTTCCAATACAAATGTACAGAGGGAGTTAAAGCAATCCTATATGAATCAAGAAACTATTGATAAAAGTCGTGGACAATTGCTACAAAGACAAAGAAATAATACAACAGCAGTACAATGATATAATATTCAGTATATAACTCATGCAGTAATGCAAATGTAATAGTAAAAGAGACATTTTGATCCCTGGAGGTGGACATTTCTGATTTCTTTCTTTTCATCAGGGAGAGGGGGAGTCACGGCGTGCGTCCAGGGGGTCTGGAGAATTGTAAAGGCACGCGAGCATCTGCCAACATCTCATTACCATGCTGTTAGCTCGTGTGAATCGGAAGGGATTGGAGACGGGGGAGTCAGGACCAAGCTGAGCCAGAGATGACACATCATGAAACCCAAAATATGATGCATCATCAGATGATCAGTGGTCTGAAAGCTGAACGTGGTAATAGAATTGGTTATTGTGAATTATACATACATTTATTTAAAAATAAATATTTCCAGAACATTATTCTTCACCAACAATATATTTGTTTTACATTTCTAATTGTGAATGGATGAAACAAAAAGTGAAGTGTGGGTGGGTGCATTTTTTAACTTTGGACTGGTAAGGCTAGCTGGTTCCCCCTGTTTCCAGTTTTTATGCTAAGCTATTTGCTAACCCTGTCCTGACTCTAGTGCATCGTTATATTGTGTACCCATTGTACATGTGTGGCATTTTCAGGCATGTTAGTAATGACACAGATAAAAAATTACACAAAGACAGAGATCGTTTTAGTTTCAACGATCATTTTCAGACGGGTATAGTGGGATGGCTATAGCCTCAATCTTTCAGTCTCACTCTCAGCCATTTTACGAAGTTTTTGTCACTTTAATCTTTTCTCTTTGTAAACTGCAGGTGGTTGTTAAACTGCTATATAAATAAATTGACTTGACTTGAATCTGTGATGTTCTCTGTATTTCAGAAGTTGTTTTGAGATGAAATCTTGCACTTTACTTTTCTGCTGCATCCTCTCATTTCCGAGACTGAATTGTCTTACCTCGCTATCAGACAGTGATTTCCCACGTCTCTGTAGTGCTGCTGCCTCTCACAGGAAAGGGCTTTTCTGTTAAGTTGTGACAGGGAGGAGAGGGTGGAAACAGCCAGGATGGTGACAGATCTGCAAACTTGCGCACAGCAAATTGGAATCTTGGTGTCTTCCTGATTAGAGGGGCTTCACGTTGCGCTGATTTGGAATGAAACTCCACTTTAGTTTGACAGAAGTTAGGTCAGCATGCTATCATGTTGATTATATTCATAGCTATACACAGGAACAACAACTTTAAATTATTAATGGTCAGGCCTCTCAGTGCCAATGATGGACAATCACAATGCTCCAGCACAGAATGATATTTTAATAGTGTCCCCACACCTTTTTTTCAATGCTGGTTCTATTTTAAGCAAACTACTGTCAATCATTAACACCAGAAAACTATCATTTGCATGTTTCACTGATATATTAACTCTTCAATTATTTTAATGAATATCTACCATACACACGTGGACCATTGACATCAAATGTTCTAAATTTTCCAATAGACCTGGTTATAACTGCAATACATCCATATTTGCACGAGATACAGAAAATGTGGCTACATTCAAGCATTTTATCTCTGTATCTGAAGCTATCTTCATCCATATTAACATATCACTCGACCCTTCATTTACACTGTAAACAAGAAGTGATCTAAGTTAGTGATCTTGATGACCACTGAAAGTGCTTCATATTTTCTATTATTATGCATAGTTGAGGAGAAGAACTTTACACCAGGTTGGTTCCAACAATTTGAACAGAAATCTGCGTCTCCATCAACATCATTTCCATGTGTACTTCTAAATGTTAGTGCACAAGGGACAGTGTATCGTTTCAGTAAATACTATAGGTATGCAGGACACAAACAAAAAAAAACGAAAGACAGAGCAAGACTTTTACGGTAAAGGCTGTGTAATTTGGAATTCCTGAATTGTTTACACCCCATGTAAAGCTGTAAAGCCTGTTAGCCTTTCTCCACAGTGGAGCAGCTTGTTTGCTCTCCTCTTGTCTCTGATCAACTCTGATTGTCTTCGCCAGGATTGCCAGCCCATCCATAAATCCTCTGCCTTTACCTAGGGTGCAGTCTTGTTAACTGCCCCCCAGGACTCCATTCACATTTGGTGCCGATTGAAGGAGCTCCTTTACTTGGTAATGGGGTCTCTGAAGCTCTACAAGGCCCTTGTCTTGTTAGGTATGTGCTGTGCTGCACCACTATTTACCTTGTTTACTTTCTGTGTGCTTTGGAAAGAATGTGTCAGATGTCCTGTTTGGCCTTGAAGAGCAGCTTTCACAAAGAGACCACACAGTATAAAATATGTGGATGTGCACGGATGATTTGCCTGTGAAAAGAAAAGAGAATGCTCTTCATTTCTTCAGAGGGACTAACTGGAAGGCACATTTGTTGCTTTGGCTTAGAAGTAGCAGATTTTCAACTAGGCTCTTGTTGAAGTTGTTTCACACATGAAATATTCATGAGCTCCAAAAATCAGGAACATCTCATCAATACTCTCTGCAAGCTGCAAGTTGTCATCGACCCTGCTCTGTAAATTAGAGCAGTGCTGACAAACAGCACAAAGGTACCCGTCTGCGAGGCCCGTTTTTTTCCACCACAAAGGCTAATTGACTTTACTGGCTTGCCTCAAAAGACTGGCTGTAGTCTTATGTTTCATGCACAAACAGTGCAGGCTTGTTGAAGATGATCACAATCACTTTTGCACGAGGGCCTTTCATGAATTCACATTGTGACAGAGCCAAATCCCTCCTCTCTGATGGACACACGTCTGGCATATGCTGTCCTGATACCTGATCACTTGTTTTTGAAGTTGTACAATAGGCTCTCCTGGTCTACGCCCTCTTTTGGTGTCTTGGGAGCGCCAGTGTTTATCCAGTGGTGGTCACAGTATAATAACCTCTGTATCAACCCAACCTCATTCACCTTACCCCACCCCTCATTTTACTTGTTTCTTTTTATCTTCAAACAGGTAGTTGTAAGGAGTATCTTCCAGATGCTAAGCATCATTTAAAACCTGTTCTCTCTTCTCATCTTCACCAAAGCAGAGGAGCACCTCTTTCAGCAACACTATTTGCTTTGGTGTCGATCATAAAACTCTCTAAGTTAACCAGGTTCTGGGCAGAGGGTGTTCCGCCTTGCATGGGTCACTAAAAGCGTACCTAAGACAACTCATTACATTCGCCAAGACAATGTCGTCCCTTTTCAAATAGTGTGTGTGTTGTGGGTGACGCATGCTACTGGGACAATAGAGGAACGACAGCAGCATCTAAAGTGATTTTCTGCTCCAACCCGAGAGGGGGTGAGGGGAGCCAACAAAAGACCTCCTATGTGGCTCAAGTTGAATGTTTACCATGTGCAGGTCCAATGGGTGACATATTTTCAGGAGTGCTCATTCATTAGACCAAAGATTTACTACCCCCAGCCGCCCACCAGCCCCCACTTCTTCTTCTCTGTTTCTCTTGGCAGATGCGAGGCAGGCGCTGGCCTTTCTTTCTGTCTTTTTCTTTTCATTTTTGGTGTGGGGGTAGATTCTTTCTCGCTCCAGCGCCACGTGTTCCTAATTTTGAGGCCATTTGTGTGGAAACTCTTATAGATCCCTGGATCAGCTTTCACAGCAGGCTGAGCGCCCTCCCTCTGTTGTGATTTGGATTTCGGAGTGGTTCAAGGCATGCCTGAGTCCTGCTTTTCCTCACTATAATCTTTGGTCTAAGATTCCTTCACTTACTTGCTCTTGTGAGTGCATTTACCTTCTGTGTTGATACTTTATCAGCATGGCATTGCAGGGGCAGTTAACAGTTTATTAAACTGCAAAATGATTACTTATTGCACAAATGTAATTAGCAAACATCTAATTCATTGCAGGAGGACTAATAAGCCAATGCAATAACCATCAAATTTTTCATTTTAATGATTATATGAAGCAGTTAGATTGCAATAAAAATGCATAATCAACTGTAAAGGGGGGTAGTCATCAGATCTGTGTCTCACAATTGTCTATTACTTCACTTTACATACAGACAAACTTTTCATTGAGTACTCTGGTGCACTGCTGAGCTTTGTTAATAATTGCTTTCTGCAGTACCCCACACAGGCACAAATATTTTATTTAGGGTTTCACAGCAACTAACTATTGCAAGCAATTCACTGCCATTAGTTATCACTGCAGGATCATGTTTTACGACCTTAATTAAAAGGTCCAGGCAGTGAAAACCGCACTGTGTTTATCATGGTGGCCCAATGGGTTGAGGGAACTAAGGGGGTACTTACACGGCACATAACCGGGCCTGTCGTAATGAATTCTCTCGTGGTTTATCTAAACACATTCCAGGTTGGGACTGAGGAGGAAACTGCAAGGGGCCTCAACTCGTGAACCTTAAAGTCATCAGCATTTAACTAGCTAATGACCGTGGCATGATCCTCCACTTAGTTTGACCTCCATTAGAGGCAGGGCTTTTAAAAATAATTAAATTCCTATCTCTAAGTCCAATAATCTAAGAGAAACCCCTTCAATCATACATAAGCAGTGGCTTTCCTGTGGCAGCATGCAGCAAAAGCCATTTCTTCCCAAAACATGACAGAGTTGAACTTGTAGAAACAACTGTAAGTGTATATTTGTTTGAGTCGGCTCTGAAATCCACCAGTTGGTTTGTGTTGTGAGCAATAGGCAGGGGAGTAGCACATGTGCAGGCAGTACAAGTTTTCGGAAGTGTATCAGGGATGAGAAAGCCCCAGAGTGGGGCTATGGCGGGGTGTAAAAATGAAAAGTAAACAAGATTTTCTGACAGCTTAAGAGTCTCCAAGCATCTACTGTGCTCGTGTTCTCCAGACAGACCCACTCCAAGCTACTGAGGGAAGAGCACAGGCACAGCAACAGGCGACTGCAGTGTGTGTGTCTGCGTGTGCAGATTTCACGTGATCTCACATGGCTGAAATGTGGGCCAGAGCCAGCGCTACACTGAGGGCCATTACCTGTGTGTTGATGAGGAAAGAGACATTAAAAGCACCCTCCGATTCACATTTCGAGCTGAAAACACTTAGCGGAATGCTCCTTCCTGAATCATTCATTGGCAACTCAACACATATATTTAAAAAAGGCCAGAAAAGTGGGGGTGGGATTTTAGAGGAAGATGATTTGCATTAGGAAAAACTGAAATGCCAGATGAGTGAGGAGGATTTTTCTGTCGAGCTCACTCTTCTACAGCACTGGGTTCTGGAAAACATGTTAATAGTTGGGCTAATTGACTATTAATTTGAATCAGAGCCTTGCACAGGGTAAAAATAATTTTGAAAAAACACACTAATGATCTGATTTGGTGTGTTGTGAGCTTTCTTTCACTTCTCCCTACCACTGCTCTTCTTCTTCTTCATTCATCCCAGTGGGTTTGTTAATGAAAAACTCAAGGCTCAGACAAATCCTATGCTCCCAGGAGGGATATTCTCTGATGGGGTAGGTTGAGAGAGAGAGATCCACCAGAAGCATCTCTTTGGCTAGCTGTGTTTAAGCTAATGAAAGAGCTTTCTAATTACTTTGCCAGCATTGATTTCCATGAGAAAGCCCCAGTCATCAGTCACGACACCTTATTCATTAGTCTTGCCTAAAGGACGGCCCCTCCGTCGCTTGTCGCCCCCCTTCCCATGTCTACGGCTTTCATTTCTAATCAGCTCTTCCTCACTCTATTGCTTTTGGTCCTATTATAACAAGACATAGCTTTTTTAAGTGAGAAAATGGAGAGGTGCAATAAAGGGAGTTACTGCAGCTCACTTGAGCCCGTAACTTTATAGTGGCTATAGAGTAAGTCACAGGGATGAATTTTTGATGCCAAAAAAAAACATTTTAGTTACATCAGGTTAAATGAAGCACTCAGTTGGGGACTTATTTTAGAGGATGTAAGGTGCTGATAAAAACTCATAGAGCAGATGCTGTGGACAACATGAAACACATGAACTGTATATTTACTTACATTAATAAATAATATACATAATAAGTTTCAATAAAACTTATATAAACATAAATAAAATACTTTACAAATTACATATACGTTAAAAGAATGCTGCTCAGTCGTTTCATAAATAATTTTTGATTTGTATATCTAAATCTGTATAGATCTTAGTTCACGTTTCCTATGGAGTATTAAATCTCACACCTGTTTACAGTGTTAGCGAACAATTGAGCAAAGGCCAAATTTAACAGGTCTACAAAATAAGAACCACAGACACTTTATGACATGTAAATACTCAAACTAGACTTGCCATGTAAAAAACTGTAAAAACAATTATTTTTTTAATATTTAATATTTAACATTTTTTAATAGTAATATTTCATCAAATGAAAGTGTTTACATTCTTTAAAACCCGAAAGTCCAAATCTCTCTGGACATTATTTACAACATTAACAGGTGCTGAGTGATCCTCCGCCCCAGATCTCAAAAAATAAAAAAGAAGTGGAAGACCTACAAACTTCCCTGGATGCTAAATAAATCCAAAACAAATGCTATTTGGTGACAAAGACCATGAGATGCTGTTGAAAACTAAATGCCAAGGCCAATAATGCACTCTCAGTCTCAAGAGAGAATCGGACATCAACATGCACCAATAGATAATGAATTAAGTACCTACTTTCGTATCATCTAAAAAGCAATTTAAAATGCAATCATTTCCATTAACTTTTCCTTTATTCACTCCAGCAGATTCTGTGTTGAGCAGTGCAGGTCCAGTCTGAGCTGTGCACTCTACCTTTGTTCATCTACTGGCACTTGTGGCCCTCATCCTTCACTTGTTACTGGACAGGGATTTTCATTTTACCAACTGGAGTTAATGAATAGCTGCGGTGAGATGCAGATGGATAGCAGTCTAAATAAGGCAATCTGTCGCTGCATGACAGCAGGCACTGCTCAGCACCACAACATGCTGTCACATATATAAAGATGCCTGCACCCTGCAAAGCCTCCCTGCACACACACCCAGCCCCCCCACCCCCTGTGCCCCTTTCCCTCTCTGGTGCTGACCATCGAGGTCGCTCTCCCACTGAGGGATAAGTATCAGTGTGTCAGGATGTGCAGATGCTGATCCATCATTGTTACAGGCCAGACGAGAGCCGATGGTAATAAGCCTATTTTCCTCCCCCAGCCCCCACTGCCAGGCACATGGCTTTTTGAGGTGGGGGGGTGCTCCTTTTGTCAGGCCACTGGTGACCCCTGACCCCTAAGCCCTTCCTCCACCGGGGACACACACACACACACAGTTAAACCCAAACTCACTTTCTCATGAGTCGTGTGCAGCATCACCCACCTGCAGACACACTTTCAGACAAAGACACTTGTGTGCTGACACTGAGTCAACCCTCTCCCTCTGTCAGCTCTTTGTGGGAGGAGAAGCCCCCTGCAGGTCATTAGTGCACAGTGGGCTGAGATTAACAGAGCCTCCTCCCTTAATTAAGAGTCAAATAAATGAGGAGCGACACAGAGGGCAGAGAGATATCAGATGGAGGAATAAATGTGGGGTGCTGCTGGAGCCATTAGAGCTCACAGAGCAGAACTCTACATCTATAACAAACATCCCCAAAAATTATCCATCGCTGTGTGATTGAGGCAGGCTGCCACCCCCCCCCCCCCCCCCCCCCCCCCCCCCCCCCCGCACAAACACACACAGGATACATCAGTAGAGATAACATTAGCATTATCGGTTTTCTGTTCGGGGAAGTTTCAAGTTTTTAAGGCCAGCAGTGAGTTTTTCTTTCTTTTCCTCAAGCACAGTAACTTTAGCTCACAGTTTTTGGGATAACTGAGAGCTCAAGTGCTTTGTATTCCACTGTGGCCTACCTCACCGCCTGGATTATAAGACATTATACAGAACGCCCCACTAAGTATGGAGGTTGGGTTGGGGGGTGGCGGTGGTGGAAAATGAGCGAGAATCATAAATGTAAAAAAGATGAAAGTGGGCGACTTATCGGGATGAATATTGATGTGGAGCCTATTTGGATCCCCCTTTCCCTCTACTTTCTCTACTTCAAACCAGGGAAAAAACAACAATACTGACCTCCTTTTACCTTCGCCTCCTCACTCACTGTAAGAGGAAGTATCAAACAGTCAAATCTGTGAAACTTCTTCAAGGTATTGCCAGATTCTCTGTGTTATTTTAAGACATTTCACACTCATCGGGTTAGATCATGGAGTCCAGTCATCTGTGCTGCCGAATGAGTGAATGAATGCATTATTTTAGAGATAGAAGTGGAATAGTTGTGTGCTGAAATAAAGTGCTATAGTGATGAGAGAAGTCACTGTGCTCGCAGCTTTCGTTTTACTGCATGTGCTGTTCTCAAGTCATGTGTGCCTGTCGAGGTTGTAGTCTCATCGAGGTGCAGCATGCAGCATAGGCTAGGGACACAGTGGAAATACATGCAGTGTGGGCTGAACATGCACTAAAATGTATTTTTGTCGTCACATGTGCCAGTTACAAATTTCACAGAAATTTAAATAGAATGTTGCACTTCCGAGTAATCCCTGCAGTAACGGTTAAAAACAGCAAACTTGCTCCTATAGTGCAGGTCAAAGCAGGCAGTGTTCTCATCAGTGTGGAATACTCTTTTATGAAACTGGGAAAACGCAGGCACGTGTAAGCACATCAGTGTGACCGGGCACACATCTTGTAATTTTGGTGACCACTGGTGGCAGTGCAAACCAGGCACAGCTTGGAGCAACATGAAAGAGAGGCTGAATACATTATCAGTGGGAGGAATGGAGAATCAGCAGGTGGAGTCGGGGCACAGTTCAATAATTAATGACCAATCACATGTGCCTCTCTCATCCCATCTAAAAGCAGCAGACGGCTGAAATTAGTAAGGGGAGAGAGAGAGTGGGACATCTACGAGAACACTCAAGTTCACCCAAAGCCTGGAGTCCCATCACACAAGTAAACAACATTACAAATAAGAATATGAACAATATCAACCCAAATAAACTGCCAGCGACAGCCTCCTTTCTTGACTTGTGTTAGTTTCAGCGAAAACTGTCAGTCATGTCTGTGCATAATGAAAGGTTTAACTGTGCCATTCAAAGATAATATATTAATTTATTAGTCAATAGTGAAATTGTATGCAATGTAATTCCACTCCTGTAAATACTGAAACTAAGGGGCCACTTGACTTAAGCAGTTGCGAGTATTTTTGTTCATAATCTATTTAAGTAATTGTTAAAACTGCAACACAATACATGTTGTGCATTCACATTATGCGGCTCTTTAACCCCTTACTGTGACCAACTGTTAAATGGTTAGAAAAAGTGTACTGTGAAGCATGGATGCTCACATTTGTATGTTTATGCATTTGTGCACATGCAAGAAGTCCAATAAAAAGTGGAACTAGATAAACAAAGAAAGTTACACATATTGCACATTAAGTTAAGTAGAACAATGATATACACTTACCATATATCACTCTTTATATTACAACAACACATATAAGATGTGTGTCATAGAGGGTAGGACCAAGTAACAGAGGTTATTTAGGTTGGAGGACAATTTGTTTCTGAGAGGAAAACTCACTGTCAGTTAAAGTTAAAGAAAACATAATTAAGTGGAAAACCAAAAATGTAGGAGATCAAATTTATTTGAGAGCTTGACAGTTTTTCAAATTCAGGTTCAAGAAAATATGAGTTAGGCACTTCCTATAAAATCTCAATATGTCATTAATCAAACATCATCATATACGTTTTGCCAAATGCCCATGCTGCATCTCATCCTGCCAACTCGAGGCTGCATGCTTTGTTCTTTTTCAGTCTAAACACCACCTCAGCTAATTAGCCTATGTGTGTGTGTGTGTGTTCGCTGCGGCGCTCATTCCTCTCCATTTGGCCCAACCCTCGTCAACAACCCCCCCCCCCCCCCCACCACCACCACCGCCTTCTTCTGCAAACTGTCTTTTCACGTTCTGCCACTCATTTTATTCTCTTTCCCACATCATTCATTTCTTTCTTTGAGCAGCCATCCAGTCCCCTCCCCTCCTGCAAACGGGCTGTCGGCTTGGCAGGAACCTGAGAGTGGTCATGGTGTGTGTGTGTGTGTGTGTGTGTGTGTGTGTGTGTGTGTGTGTGTGTGTGTGTGTGTGTGTGTGTGTGTGTGTGTGTATGTGTGTGTGTGTGTGTGTGTGCATGTGATTTCCGAGCAAGGCCACCAGTACACCAGCATTCACATTAGACACATGCTAACTAAATGCCCATATGCACACACACCACACATATACTCATTGAAGACATAAGGAGACCAATTTTCACACACACACACACACACACACGCACACACACACACACACTTGTGTCTCTATAGTTGTGAGGACAATCATTGAAATAATGCGTTCCCTAGCACCTTATCCTAACCTTAACCATCACAACTAAATGCCTAACCCTAACCTAACCCTAACCCTAACCCTAAAACCAAGCATTAACCCTCAGCCCATTGAATGTGTGAGGACCATGCAGCCAAAATGTCCTCACAAAGTCAAAATGTCCTCACAATGATGGTATTGAAACAAAATGATAGATAGACATGTGCACACACACAAGAGCGTATGCAGATGAATATGTACCACATCACAGACATAACAGTGCACCACATCACACACTCAAAGGAACACACACAAAGAGGCTGCACCTCCCTCTCTCTTCCTCTTGAGGAAATCAGTCTCATCTGGAGCCCTGCAGCTCTTAATCTTTCTCTGTGTCTCTGTGTCTCTTTCTTCCCTCAGAGGAAAATCAGCTCCAACAACAACTCGACCTAAAGCACAGATATTATGATGGGTCAATGGATGATACACTCACCACCATCACACAAAACAGTTGTTAATGAGCAAACGCACCAAAAACATAAAAAAAATGCTGTGCTTTTATGCATGTAAATCCCTGCATGCCCTCTCAATTGAATCAATGACACATACCCTCACATATTTAATAAGTTAACTGTGCTTTGCTGATGGGGAGTAGGCTACAATTTTTTTGATAAATAACAGTTTTATAATGTCAACACTACGACAGCAAATCATGCATCAGCTGTTCAGTAAACGCCATAATGCACAGAATACAATCAGAAGAAACATTGTGCAGGTGAGCAAAGGTAGAAGAACTGCTGATGCACAATAGAAACCTCCGAGGGAGGAGAATGGCTCAACAAAGTGTGGGACATTGACCACATTTTCTCTCTGGTGATCTGATCACAACCAGACAGCTGTGAGTTTATCTGTTCACATCTGGTATTGGAATGTGTCTCCACAAGTGTCTCCACTGACCAGTGATCTGATCTCACATCCTCGCTCTCTACGCAAATAAATATTTGTCATCTTTGCTCACAAAGACCAAATTATATTGTGTGTGTATATTGTATTATATATATATATATATATTATAGTATATAACTGGACACATTAAGGACTGGTCTTTTGCATATAGTTACAGTTTAATACATCCTCTGTATCCCTGCTCCCCCAGTGCTCTCAGGAGCATCTGGTTGATGGTGAGACAGGACATCAGGATGAAGGAGCAGAGGTTAATGTGAGCCTAAAGTGACACATCTATAAATGTGTGTGTCTGTGTGAGGTTGGACACACACACACAGACACACAGACACACACCATGTCCATTTGAGATGTTCTGAGTATATTCCCTCATGGTCGTCTGTGTTTTAGGAGGCCTGTGCGTCATTCACTGCACACACACATACACATAGAGTCATTAATGGCCATATATTTGAGGACCATTCTGGTGCCATGCGGTTGCTAAGTAGATGGATCACAGCAACAATTTGGTAAGGAAAAAGCTTTTTGGTTGTTGCCCACAAATAATAATAGCCTGACATTAGATTCATTATAGTTCATAAGTAGGATACATTTGGAGGAATGCACTTGTCCCACTTTTTGGAAATGGACTTATTTTTTCAAAGACTAGAAAATCACCACTCATCTCTGTGTGTATAGGACAGTTAGGTCCAGGATGTGTTTAGCTTATTTTAGCACAGGGGAAACATCTGGCCTAGCTCTGTCAAAAGGCCCCAAATCAGATGACCTCACCCTCCTTTCTGTTTTTCTGTAAAGTCAGGCAAAACAGGCCAAATGTCAGACAGGGTTTTTATGAGCTTGCAGAACTACTCCCTTCATATTTCTTACCCATTATATGATGTGTCATTTTAAAATAAAACCCAACTCCCAAGTGTTTTTGCTCAACATCAGAAATAGGAACATAACTGAAACATACGTGACCATTCCTGTGGTAGTCTACACTGAGCACGTGTGTGCTGGCATAAGTTGCTTATAGAAAATACTACAAATGAGAAACAGCACATGTGAAAAGTAGAATGATGCATTTCTTTTCTTGGACTGATGACGAGGTGGATCATTGACCGTAAGTTACGTGATGCTTTGGATTCATCACTGGCAGTCAAGAAGTGACTGAGAACCAATCAAGAAGTGAACACAGGCGACATGTTTCTGTCCATCCAGACTGAAACAACCCCAGAGTATTAACTAAACATCAGTGCTCTAAATTCAGGAGTAGTATTAATATATAAAGTCGTATAGTATCAGAATCAGAATCATGTTTATTGGCCAAGTAAGTTTGCACAAACAGGGAATTTGACTCAGTAAAGTGGCTCTCAGTGTGCTACACAAAATATACATCACAAAACAAAACAGTACAATACGAACAGTCACCAAAACAATACAAAATACAAACAGTGCGACAGTCTAAGAAAAAAAGTGCAGGTATAACACGTATGTGAATTACGGTTATACAGTGAAGTGACATAAGATAACCATAATTAAAAGTAGTATATATATTATATTAAATATGGTTAAATATGTGCTTGGTGATCTACAATGTGCACAGGGAGACTGTGCAGAATAAATAGCAAAAGACACATGCGTCCAGCTTTCATGGAGGAGATGTGAACGGGTGAAATCTGACTCTCGAATGTAAATCAAAACCCCCCCCACAGGTACTGTACATATGGTGGGACTCCAGTTAACCTCTCGTATCAACGATAAATCCAGCTTTAGAGCCGAGCAGCTGCTGTGGTTCTTTTTGTCCACTCTGCAACATGAGACGTGCTTTCACATTAGATATATTGTTGTTTGTTAAGGATACAATTTAACAAAGACTGCACACATTGTGCCTGTTGTTTTTTTTATAGTGCTTACTTCTGATGAGTAAGGTGTTGTATTGTATTATCTTTGCACGTCACTGAACAGTAATCACCGTTCTGAGGGGGTTGCAGGCTGCTTTTGACTGTCACCAGTTGAGTTAGAACTTTCTACATTACTGTTCAGTGCAAAGTGTCAGAAGAACCACTTTTTTTTATAAGGTAAGTGATTCTGTTATCACATTCAAATTGTACAGACGGATGAAATCACAAAGGAACACAACATATGAAGGCTGAGTGGTGCGTGCCTCACTGAACAACAACAGCTGGACACAGGGAAACAAAGGAAGATGGAGGACGATTTAAACACGATGAAGCAGCAGAATTCCTGTGTATAGCCTGCTGGGCTGTGTGTGTGTGTGTGTGTGTGTGTGTGTGTGTGTGTGTGTGTGTGTGTGTGTGTGTGTGTGTGTGTGTGTGTGTGTGTGTGTGTGTGTGTGTGTGTGTGTGTGTGTGTGAGTGTGTGAGTGTGTGAGTGAGGGAGAGGGAGGTTTTGATTGGAAATATTTATTTTGGAAACCGAAGGCTGGAAACCATGGTCTTTAATTCCCTCTCTTTTTCCCTCTCTTTTTCTCCTCCTCCTCCGCACCAATCCTCCACCCTCCTGGTGTCCCATAACCAAAATGGACCACTCCACTTCACTTGAAACATAATATGTCCCCCTGCCCACCCCCGTCTCCCTCTCTTCTCCCTTTGAGGGAATTCAAAACAATGAGATCCTTTATGCTCCCCCCGCTCCCTCTCTGTCTGTCTTTCCAGACACCAGCTGACCCCCGGCTCCCTCTCCAGTCCATACCTTCACCCCTCCTTCATCCTGTTGCCTAAACATTGAAAAGGCACCCATACCTTTAGAAAGTGTAATCTGATTCTGGGAAAACATGTACATTTATGAACACATAGGCACAGTTTCTCAAGCGTTTAACAAGCAGCTCATATATTTGAACCACTTTAAGATGGTAACATCCAAAACACGCGCTAACAAACAAACACACTCCTACGCACCCACACACACTTGTATCTTTGTGAGGACACTCGTTGACAGACTGCATTCCTTGGTCAGTTCTAACTTTAACATGAAACACAACACACACAACACACACACACACACACACACACACACTTCTATCTTTATGAGGACACTCATTGCAATAATGCATTCCTTGGTAACTTCTAACTCTAACATGAAACACAACACACACACGTACACACACACTGGCTTTAGTGTTGCTTCCAGATTGGCATTGATCAGCACCTTTGCAGATGACATCTTTTAGCGTCAAAGCCTTTACACACCAAGCCAATTCAATCAATCAATCACATTTATTATTATAGCCCATATTCACAAATCACTATTTGTCTCGTAGGGCTTGATCCAAATTCATTCACCCTGGAACAAAGTACTGTGCAACAAACACTAAAGAAAATACATTTGACAGATGTATTGGAAATATGTATAATGTAAGTTACCCTGCTTTTTAGTAGTTTTTCCTTACTCTTGTTTAGGGTTAAGGACAGAGGATGTCACACCTTGTTAAAGCCCTATGAGACAAATTGTGATTTGTGAATATGGGCTATACAAATAAAATTTGATTGATTGTTGAAGAAAATGCAGCATCATCTGCACGAACAGGACAGAAGTGGACATGTAGTCAATCAATCAATCAATAAATAAAATTGTATTGTATAGCCCATATTCATAAATCACAATTTGTCTCATAGGGCTTTAACGAGATGTGACATCCTCTGCCCTGTCAACAAGAAAAGGAAGCAGAAATATAGATTCCAACAAGTTAACCAGAGATCTTAGATTGTCCTTGTTTCAAGCTGTGTGTCCAATTAAAATAACAATATAGTTTCTGTTCATAAAGATAGAGCTGATATTAACTTATAGGCTCATAATAACAATCCCCATTTCAATACAAAAATGGGACACACGTAGTAACGTTATTGATGCATGTATTGATATTGCCCTAAATACCCAAGTCACTCTTATTTAATTATTTACTGACTAATGAATGAATATTAGTGATTCTTCCTGTGTAAGTATCATTGTAGGACCATTCCACATTTAGAATTTAGCTGAAAAATACTAATATATTGTTGCCACTTAGTTAATTTCCTTTAAGTTATTTTAGTTAACGTTCACCAAGTTAACCAATTGTTAACAAAATTATTATTTTGTTTGCTTGTTGAGGTGTCACACTGCACTTTCTGGGCCTAATGCATGATTGTATCTCAAGAGCCAAAGAAGGACAACAATATGAGTTTTGTTAGTTGTGACTATGTACATGTCACAACTAACTTCATGTGTCATGAGGGGTAAAAACAGGACTGTGTGTTTTACTATAATATTGTTGTGAGTACTCTATAATGGGACAATGCTGTGGTCTTTGCATTCCCATCTGAAACTAGAAGTTGAGCCACAGTCTTAGTCCAGATGTTTAGTTCACAGCAGATAAAACAACTGGAACACACCAGCCAGGTTCAGTTTGAAAACCCCTTTTCATTTGTAGCTTGTCAAAGTGGAGCTAATTGTTACTATATTTTGTCTTTGTTTGTCTCAATTACAATATGTTTTTCTGAAGTTGACGCTTCAGTTATGTTACCTATAGCAGTAAAAACAACCTGTCTTTTCAAATAAGATTTAACCAAAAGACCAAACTGAATCATTGCATCCATTGTGTTATTGTTAATGTGCAGATTATATATTTGTAAACATGCATTCAAACTGCACAATTGACTTCCTTCAGACAAGCTACATGGAGAAAAGTGCTTGAGGCATGGTTTGATTAGTCTCAGATTTCTCTTTCGGTCTGTGTTTCTCCCCAATCTTACTCTCCACCTCTCCCTCCTGCGCTTCCTGTCTTTTTTTCATCCTCAAGAGAACGTTTTCAGCCACAGACTTGGATCTTTGACCTCACATTAACACACACGCACACACAGAGAGAGGGAGAGAGAGAGAGAGGTATACAAAGTCAATGTATTTTATGCCACATTCAGCAGAAAACCACTCTAAGCCTAAGGGATCCCTGTGCACCAGACATGAAGACTTGTACAAAATAAAAGAGGCAAAATCGGTTTGGAGGAAAGAAAGACGAAAAGTGATGATGATGAGGGAGTGAGGGAGAAAGGAAGGAGGGAGTGCTGCTTTGGGAACAGCTCTGGCTCCTCTGATACTCTCAAATTGCAGCGCCACAGAGTTCGGGGACTGCAGCTAGTCAAATATTGGCTTTGAATGATGTAAGTAACGTGACATTTTGGAGCGCCACAGCCAGCACTCAGCTCTGGAGACCCTGTCTGAGACTCACGGTGGCTATGGATATCCAGGCACAGAAACATGGCACTGCCTCGCACTAGAACATGTCGATTCGGAGAGCATGGGGAAAGAAAATCCTGTATGTGTTGACTGTGGATCCCTTCAGATGGCTCTTCTTACTCCTGCTGATCCCCTGATGTCTGATAGTTAGGGAAAATATGTCTTTTAAATAGGAAATTGGTAATATTTAAACTTAATACCTCTGCAGGGGGTTGATTTGGTCCTTGATGATTGCCAGTAACTCAACAATTATTTGGCCAGCTGCTGAGATTTTTGGCCCAACCCCCCCATTCCCAATGATGTTTTGATTTAAATACACATCATCTGCTGCCAATACTGAGGAAAAAAGTAAAATTCTGCTTCTAACCTTTAATTTAAGTCACGTAAAGCATGATTTATATAGCACAGAATCACAATTCAGAAATGTGCTTCAATCTTTACACCATATATCTTCCTCTGTCCTTAAACATACAAAGCAGCAAAATAAAAAAGTCCCTCAAATAGTTTAAAACAAAAGCAGTTGCTGCTGTCAACAGTGTCCTGTAGCCACTGAGGCCAGTAATTCCTGTAAGCCAGGCCAGTGAGCCAGCATGCACAATATGTAAACACATTTAAATAGAATACACTCATCCATATTGTAACTCACTTCACATTAATGTTGGTATGTTTATGTCTGATATTCACAACTCTGGATTTTTCAAGTGCCTAAAACCTCAAGTTTGGAAACACTGTTGGCACTGTTTTGCTTTAAAAACACGTGGGAGCGATGTAGTCTGGACGGGCAAAAACTGAGACGTTTGTAAACAATAATGTCAGCCGCACTGGCTTCCTGACTGGTTCTTATATGCCATGACTCGATTCCCAGCGGTGAAGGCAAAATATTGTTAACACAGTTCCACCTCATTGTTGGTCCAAGAAAGAAATCCCTTGTTTTACTTCTAACTATTGTTTTCCTCTTTATAGTACTAGTGCAGTGCCTGCTCTAAATGTTGTCAGTTTGGAATGGGCTGTTTGTTTAGCCTATGGTAATGCAGCTCTCAGCTTTCTGTCTGAAACTGTGGAGATGACCTGCAGTAATTGAGACACAGCAAGTAAAGACTGGCTGCACGACTCAATCCATAGTCGCTGTTGTTGTGGTGGTGCTGCTGTCCTGATCAGTAATATTGGTAAGGTATGTTACTCTGGACAGGGACTATTACTGATACAAAGCTAAAACACTGTTTTGGACAGAGATCTATTAAGTTTTAAATATTATAGTATGGAAGTAACATACTGGATGTGTGGGCTTTATTTTTTTCCCAATTCATGCTTCTGCATCAAATCTATGCTATCGCTCTGGCGTAGCCTTATGTAGACATGTACCCTACACAGAACCCTATGCCACACCCTGTCTTTGTTCTGAAGTGCAGAGACGCCAGGGAATTATTAAATATAAGCCGACTGCTGCGTTCTAAAAAAAACATCACATCAGCTGAAGTGACAGACAGATGACTGCCTGACTTCCGGGTGTTTCTGAAGACAATCATTAAGCCTGAGTGAGTATATTGTTTAAATATTCTGGCTCTGTATGGGAGTTGTCCTGAAAATACCCACGCTCTTTTTCCTTCAGTGCTCAAACTACATGGTGATAGAGTAACCAGTAAACTTGGGGAAAAACTATGTCTGATGTTCTGCAATAATGTTTCGCGTGCCAGCATGCTATCATTTGCTAATAACACAAAACACATAATACAGCTGAGGTTGAATGTCATTATTTCTGAAGGAATTTTTACCCATAAACAAAAGCTTGGGACAAACATTGACCTGATGATGGTGCCAGAAGAAAAGCCCCCAAGAGTCATACTCTGGCTTGAATGGCGATGACTATCTGAAGAACATTTCAAGATGTTTTCTTTGGATGCAAAAAAGCTGCTCCAGATAAAACCAGTTTAGTATCGGTGCCAAAGAGCTGGCATGTGTCTCAAGAGAAATGCATGGAACACATTAGTCAGTGGCACCAGCACCCTATTGGTGGAAAAAGACTGAGGCTACAAAAGAGCAGCATGTCTGCACAAAGGGGTGGAGTGAACGTCTGTAAGATGGCTGCTCTCTTAACATCCTGATAGCATGACTCTCAGACACAGAACATTCATCTTCATTAATGTCCTATGTCCTGTCAGTGTGTGTGTGTGTGTGTGTCTGTCTGTCTGTGTGTGTGTATGTGTGTGTGTGTATGTGTGTGTATATGTGTGGATGTTCTTGCTTCTTCAGTTGACTTCTAAGAAACCGCAAAACAAAAACACAAAAACACAAAAACACAAAAACAGAAACACATCGCACACACACAGACACAAACACAAACACAGGCATGCACACACGCACACAATAGTATGACATAGTTTGATGACACATAAACAGGGATTGTCTCAGTTTCAGTGCAACATTATTCCTGTTTCACTTGAGGTCAAACAACTCACCTAAACAAAACCTCCAAAAGAAACAATCAGAGCCAAGAAAAGACACACAAACATTGGTGCTTATAACAGAGAGGACACTTAAAGAATAGTTTTGTTCTCAAAAGAGAGGGGAGAGGACAAATTGTTCAATGAACCCCAATTATGAAACACTTACCTTCCTTTTCACCATAGGTTTTTTGCTCGATAGTACAACACTGTGTGATCAGAACATGGAATATCTGAGCTGTAATAAACCGGCTATAAGAGTGGCCAACACCCTTAACGGAGGTTATGTTTTCACTAGCTGGATTGTTGGTTGGTTGGATTGTTTTCCAGCACGATAACACAATACATTTGGGCACGGAATTTCATGAAACTTAATGGAAGGACGGGACATGGGCCAAGTAGGAACCCATTTGATTTTGGCAAATAAACCACATTTAAATCTGCTAAATCCTGATATTTTATTTGATGTGCACCAAATTCATGAATATCAGGCCTCTGAATATGTATTATTTTACCAAGATCAATCAATTATTCTTTGGAAGATCTGTTAAAATGTCAAACAACACATGTTGCAATATTTAAGAAAATAAAAAAAAAATCCTAACTCTAACTCTTTGTGGCACAGTGTATATCTCAGCAAGCAGGCACCATGTAATGATTAAACAAAATCCACCCCTAATTTTCAGACTGTCTTTTCATTTCATATTCGTATCATAATAACTAGACAGATGGACGCATCAGACTTTCTGGCCTAGGTGAAGGGTTGTGTTTTACTCAGTGCCAATCTAGTATTTACTAACCGGTTGATTATAATTATTATAATTATTATTAATAATAATAATAATAATAATAATAATAATAATAATAATAATACAGGAATAAATGGGTTATTTTATGATTTACTTTTATTGTATGCAGGAGTAGCAGAATATATACAATGGCCTGGAACTGTTGGCCTGTCATGATTACAGCTTTTTAAATTCTCAAAATATTAAGGAAAGGAGCTTCTCCTATCTTATCTCCTTTAGCAGAGAAAATGACATCCCACAATTGTGGATACACCAGGGCAGACCGTCAATGTGCACCCCTTCACACTTTACCTTGATCTCATGACTTTTTCCGTGGGGTCAAGGAGTTGTGGTTAGGAAAGGAGATACTTTTGACTTTTTCAATGGATTAACATGGATACTTCTTTTACAACCTCCAACAAAGAGGTTCTTTTTTCACCCTTTTTTTTGGTTTGCAAACTAGGTGGAGGGAAGGGGACGTACATTTTTGTGCAGACGTGTGTTCTAGTTTTTACTTTCTTTGACTTTATAGTTGACTTCTTGTATATGATTAACCTTTGACATTATTTGTGTTAAATAATGTATGTTAATGTTGATTTGTTATGTTATTACTAGGGCTGGGCAAGTTAACTCGTTTTAATCGAGTTAACTCATCACTTATTTAACTCAGACAATTATTTTATCTCGCATTAACTCAGGTTTGATTATTTATTGTTTTATTGTGAAAGTCAGGCTTTTATTTCGTGAAAGTCTGTTGCTGACTGCTGCGGAACCGGAAAAAAGAAAATAATTGGCGGATAAACAACCATGGATAAGGGTACGGAGCTTTTACATGGCCATTTTCATTTTAAAGTTCTTCCAGACGGCGGAGTCGACAGAACCAAAGTAATTTGTAGCCACTGCCAAGGTGCAAATCACTCAACGAAACAGCGAGCGGAGCGAGGCTTCGGCAGACTACGTTAGACGCAGGGAGAAGTATACATTTTTCATAACGAAGAGGATAACATTAATGCCCTGGCAGTGGCATTGAGCTTTAATTTTGTATTTGCTTTGATAACATTGTTAAGTTGAGATTTACACTGAATATTTTATTTAACTGCTACTGTATTAAATGCTGATGTTAAAAGTGTTTGCACAACAAATGTTATGGCACTTTCGTTCATATGGCAGAACATTGAAAATAAAATTGCGCTATACACTACTTTTTAATTCATTATTGGATTTTGCGTATACAAATGCGATTAATCGTGATTAATCAGGGAAATCATGCGATTAATCGCGATTAAAACTTTTAATCGTTGCCCAGCCCTAGTTATTACTGATTGTTAAAGCAATTCTTGATATTTGTTTAAAAACTCTTGGCAATAACAAAATTGTTGTTATTTTAACTTAATAATATTGAGTAGTAGAAAGTACAAGAACATTTCGACATCTGTGACCAAAAGTCATTGGGACAGTAGATCTAGTGTAAAGAGCCACTAACGCTATGGAACAAAAAGTTTAGCAGAGAGCTATTGGAGAAGTGCATGAAAGCTGAGCAAATTTCCCTGGAGAAGTAAAAGTATTAAAAAAATCTGGTTTCACGCCTCTTTTATGTTTTGTATGTGTGTGCATGTGTGTGTATGTGTTTGCAGTCCTGTGTAGTTGTGGGCGATGCTCTGTGCTTCCAGCTTCTATTCTTGCTCTGGTTGTGGGGAGGAAACTGGGGGAAGGAATTTGTCCCACGTCTCTCTCGGGAGCATGGATCCTTCAGAGACATATTTCTCGAGCACACTACTAACTTTACCAGCAAATTTATTTATATGTCAAAATATGATCCTGTGATATATGCTGCAGCAAGTGCCGACATGCTTTTGGATTTGTTATAATGGCTAAAAATAAATAATTGTTTTCCCAAAGTCTGGCCAGAACACATGATTAATGAAGGGGCCCTGAAATGGGAGATTGTGCAAAGGTCCATGGTGTGTTCAATTTAGCTTGTAGGCTTAACTGGGCCTCACAATCAACATACAGACATTAACATGTTTTTAACTGATAAAAATGGTTATGCAGCAAATTCAAATTTTCAAGGCAAAGGATACAAATTAGCTGTGTGGTGTGATGAGTGACGTCTTGGAATGTCTGGGTACTTTTCCTTTGTCCTTCACTGACAAGAAATAAATGAAAATCTTAATCACACAAAAAAATCTGCTCAACAGGGATTTACATTTGCTGAATTTCCAATCATTTCTATGTTTTGCTGAAAACCAGTGAAGACCGACCAGCACAGAAATATAGAGATTGCTCGTTTTGGCTCCAGTGAGAAGGATCATTTTAAGCAAGCTGCAGCAGCAACTATGAAGACTAATACCACCAGACATGGAAATACATTTGTCAAAGTCACAAGAAGAGAAGTTGCTCCAGTTCAACAGGCGAGGGTAGACTTGACTTTGGATTTTGGGGGGGGAAATGGCTGTAAAATTAACCAGTTTTTTCCTCATCTTGACGAAGTTTTTTAAAATACATTGAAAGAAAAATTGAAAGTTGACATTTTCTATTGGCTTTGAACAGTTTGCAGCTAACATTTACCTGCTATGAAGATAAAAAACATATTTTAAATGCTGAGCATGATTCTCATGAGAAAGAGATGACATGAACAACAGGCTAGCTCAGTATTTACAAAATGCAAACTCTGGTAAGATGTTTTCAGACATGAACTCCAGAGGATGTCCACAGAATTGGGTCTAGACTTTCTCGGGAGGTTGCCTTTCACACATGCACAGCAGGAGATTCTCTGCTCAGACGCGTTCACTACACAGAAATCTCGCAGCGCTCAGGAAAGGGGTGGAGCAGCAGGCAGAGGCAGGAAATTACATATAAATTCAGCTGTGGAGATCACATTTTTTTGTTTCCAGCACATCAACATCAGCATTGGCCCTTATCACCTAAAGCTCATCTTCACCTATGTCTTCTACCCGTGTGGCATCGGTTTTTCATCTTGAAATGTTTCTACTCTTTTTGTGTCTTTTATTTTTGCTTCTCTCATGTGTTCTCTCTAGAGAAAGTCCGGAGCCTTTCACTTGGACATTTGTGCTCTGATATACAGCCCCTCTGGAGACTATTAGGAGAATCTCAGGACTCAAGTGCATGTCTGAAAGCAGCTGGAAACTGACCCATTTTATTGCAACCTACCACAAGCCATTAGTTGCTTTTGGTTAGTCAACCCATATTACATTGATGAGATGAATATATGTATATACCCCTGAGCTCAGACTGCATCATTCAAATATTTTAATATTTCACAGGATCAGAAAAGAAAGGGATGTTACTACAAACAATTATTTTTGATATATATTTGCCATACATCAAGAAACAACAATCAACAAAGGGACATTAGAACTTTTTATTATTGTTATTATTATTATTTTCCCCTATATTTAGGATGAGCAAGCTCTTTCAGTTTTAGTGTATAATGATTATTTTTCAACAATAATTAATTCATCTGTTGGTGGTATTTTTGCATTGCCTTCCCCAGAGAGGTCCTGTCAATCACAGCACTGTGAGCGACAGTCTGATCCTTTGTTTGTCGTAGTGCTGCTACTTTGTGTATACCACTAGATTTTCACTACAGTTTCTTATAAACTTGCAAGAGGATATTTAATTATATTATATTTAAAAGAATTGTTTTTCCTTTTTGTGCAACATTTTTGCACTAAATGAAATTAGAACAATTAGCATTCATCTCAAACATTCGTTTAGTAAATTTAATCAATCAATTCTCTTTCTCCCGTTCTAAATCATAAATGGAGACAGCCCAGGCCTCTGTGAGACATGAGCGACATGAGGTCAGAGCCTGCAGCTAATTTGCCACTGCTGCATATGCACTGGGGTCGTGTGTGAGGGGGAGGGGGGGATTTTAGGGAGGCATCACAGAAACGTGGTGAAAGAGACAGACGGTGGCTGAGGAGAGCATGACAGATGCCCTTTTCTCCACCAAACACAGGCTGTCCGCCAGAGGTCAAAGCATCAGTCAGAGGTCACCCTGCCTGCAGTATGCATGGGCAGGCGAACCATGGCACAGATATGATAATCAGGGGTCACAGCATCCAGCATGTGGACTGTGAAAACATTAGTGAGGAGACATTAGTATGATGCACCCCAGTGCACTAAGAACACACAACATGGCTGCAGTGTATGCATGGGCACACACACAAACACACACACACACATAGTCGCTTAAATAAAAGCAACACTAATGCCATCTCTAATGCCTCGGCATGAAAATGAAAGATTTATTCAAGAAGAGAGCAACAGTGAACCCGGAGGCCTCTTTTCACAGGAAATGGATCCTGTCTTCATCGTGTGTGTGCGCGCGGTTGTGTTGTGATTATGTGCATGAGTGACTTGTTGTGTGAGATGTTGGCAGAGCATGCCTGCGCACACAAACACAAAGACCTGGATGCTGGAAGGGGTAAATAATAATACATCCTATTTTTAGAGGTCTGCTCCAATTTGTGCTGCGCTCCTCTGAACCCAAACAGAGTCAGAGCTAATCAGCGCTGCCTCCCCACAGCCACAGAGAGAGTAACAAGCCATAACCTGGATGTGCCTGTGTGGAGAAAATACCCTCATCTCTCCTCAGCCGAGAAAAAAGATTGTCATATTAGAGTCGGGGGGGAAAAAAAAAATCTGTTTTATAGACCTTTTTTAACCATATGCTATCTAGTCTCCCTTGTATTTTATTTTATTTATCATGCATTATGTACTTAACACACTCTATAATAAAACACACTGAGTTAATGCAATGAAATCTAATGCAATGAAATGAAAAAACATTGAAAATAGCTTTTCAGGATACTAGCGCAACAAACAAAGGCCATGAGACATGAGACTGTGTCTTAAACAGGTCAATCACAAGCTCACATGGTCATGTGGATTTATTTGTATTTAAACCTGGTCTCTACTATCAAATCAAAAGTGCGACATTTGTCAACTTCCAAACGAGGCCGATTCATTGTCAAGTGATCTCAGTCTGATTGTTCTGTCCACAGTGAGGCAGGTAGACAGCTTTCACACCAGCCCAATCAAACCACAGGCAATAATATGCTATTTCTTCATTGTTGTTGATCCAGGTTAAAGGCCCCTAAAATCCAGGCTGACTTTGGTAGGGTTTGTCTAGGATTTTTGCATAAATTAAAAAAGCTACTCAAGCCCTGTCTAGAATATCATCCATATTTAGTCAACAGGGTATGGCAGCATTAATGTAGGAATTATGGGAAAACAATTTAAAATGAAAGGGTTTTGTGTATTTTATCATGAGCAACCAAACATTAACTATTTACCTGTAATATCACAGTATATGACAGTTTCTTTCTTTCTATCTGCTCTCTACCTTTTTGTCATGACTGATGTTACATAACTGTATGACTTACAGTTTGTCAGTCGCTGGGATTGTTTACCTGCTATGAGTCCATGCAGTGCTGATGATGCAGGCTGACATTCATCAACCCTGTGCAGTGAATGACTTACAGAACCTGTCAGCACTAGATGTTTACAACGCAGATTTTATGAACCTTGCACTTATTTTGTTTCCTGTGAAGCCTCTTTCTGTTCTCTGGCAGCTGGGTGAACCCATGCACGCCATCAACAGTGAAAGCTGCACATGGATAATGTCACTTGGATTAATGCTGTTTTATTTTGACGGTAGACTGACATACTAACAAAATGGAACACTTTGTGTTTAACAACAGTTGTGATGATGAGTCTCAGAAAGTTATTTAAGGGACAGTTCAAAGAAAACGTTTAATTCACATACAATCTACTCACTTGACTCAAACACTTCACCAACATCTCCATCGGCACTGTGGTGAGTATATGTGAATTTGTATTTTGCTGTATTCGGTTGAGGGACACAGGGACGGATTTGAAGATTCCAAAGGGAAAAAACATTTACATTGCAGCATCAATGTCAGTAGTAGCAAATACTGTTGGAAGAAGTTGAACCACTTCACTGTGATTCTTTCAGTCTGGGTATTCCCCCTTGTGTTGGCTGGGCTCGTCTCTGGCTGCCCAGTGTTGAACTGACCCTGACCTCCTGCACACCGCTCCATAACAGCTCACATGCTCTGTGTGTGTGTGTGTTTGTGTGTGTGTGTGTGTGTGTGTGTGTGTGTGTGTGTGTGTGTGTGTGTGTGTGTGTGTGTGTGTGTGTGTGTGTGTGTGTGTGTGTGTGTGTGTGTGTGTGTGTGTGTAGGGAGGGCTCTAAACTCATGTTTAGTCAGAAGAATTTTGAGTGTATACAGACAACATCTTGACCTCCAACTTGAAAACTCTCTCTCTCTCTCTCTCTCTCTCTCTCTCTCTCTCTCTCTCTCTCTCCCTCTCAGATACCAACACACACACACACACACACACACACACACACACACACACACACACACACGCACTACCACACATCATCATCATCATCATCATCATCATCATCATCATCATCATCATCATCAGTGCACACTGTTCTGCTCTCATTCCTGCCTGTTTGCTTTTTGTTGAGTTTGTTTGGGAGAAAAGAGAAGAGTTACAAAAATCCAATTCTTACTATATTGACCTAAGTTTGCCTCATTTCAGGAGGATGTTTTTTCTACGGTTGGTCAATGGACGATTGTAAATCTTGTCATCTACATATCATTTAATAACAATAATTTTCCTGTATGGATCCATTAGCAAAACTAATAATATATCAAGCATTTGGTAACTGTGTATCAGTGTGTGCATGAGACTATAGACACATAAAATTGCTATCGTCTAAATCACCAGACAGCGATACTGATGCAGGGCAGCAAAGGCATTGACAAGCAAAGGGGGAGATGGGAAAACTTTGCAATTTACATAGACGTAGACTGCCAGATTGGGAGGGTTTGTATGATAGAGGATTGTGGAGCTTGACGCATGTCACATGATTAAAGCACCGCAGATGAAGTTTTTAAATTATAATCCGTAAAGTAACTACAACTGTCAGTGTAGTGGAGTCAAAAGTGCAATGTTTCCCTTTGAGAAATAAGTGAATAGACAAAAACGTCTGTGTGGGTTGACAAGGAGACTGTAACATCCTTCATGTTAATACATCAGAAGGAAATTATTGTTTGAGATTTGACTAGCACTGTTTTAATGACATCCTCTGATTGAGGCCCCAATTAGAGCATTTGTTTAATGAAGACATAAATTAATGTTCCTTCTGCTCGTTGTCTTGAATTTTTTTTTAATAAGAAATAAAATGTGGATGAAGAACAAACTTAACTTGTCAAGTAAAAACATCACATAGCACCAAATTGTAGAAAAGAAACAGCCTTCTTCCTTACTTAATTAATCTTTGTTCCAAAGCAGGTCAATACAGAGAAGGTGAAGTTATATTCAAATTTTTTTTAATTAGTTAGAAATGTGAAGGTGAAAGGAAACGTGTTACTTGTTCTTGATAATTCTAAAGGTCACTTCCCCCACCTGGGGTCGTTCTGTGGGAGCTGCAGGGCTCCATCACTGTTTCGAGAAAGCAGGTGAGCCAGAATACTGTCCAAGCTAAATTTACATTGATTTGGTATGAAACTTCTCAGTTGGTGCTGCAGTGCTGCACAGGAGGGACTACATGTCTGATGATAATCCAATCTACTACTATAAAGGAGTAACAGCAATAGTGAGTACAAATAAATGAAATTTGAGTTCTAAGTGTGTTGATTTACAGTATGGGCTTGTATGCTTTCTCTTTTTCTGTGTGCGTAACAAGCAAATTATAACTTTGACAAGGGTGTCAGATTGGAAGCTCATGTGGACAAAACGCCAAACGAATACATTGTTGTATGGATGTAGTATCAGCTGAAGTGCGTGTGTGTTTCGATTTCACTGCATTTTTCAAATCAGTATGGCGACAATTCTTGTCAGATATGTTTTTTGCACGAGGTTTTTTTTGGGGCGTGAGGGTCGGGCATTACTCTATTAAGAGCACCTTGTAACATATCACAACATAGTTCAGCGCCTATGACTGCATTACCATTTGAACCGCTGATCACAACATGTGGTTGGTTAAAATAAATCATTTGGTGCACAGTCCGGGCCGGGTACTGTTTTAATCATTTCAAATATGAAGATGACAGACAGGTGTGAAAACTACAGCTTTCAGGCAAAATACTATTGCATTCTTGTCTACCCAATTTTAAGCTTAGTCAATCACATAGCCAGAAAAGTAATTTGAGCTCAATACGAATACTTGAGTAACAATTCAATTTTTACAGGCTTAACACCAACTAAGAATCATTTAAATGTAAATCTAAGCTTCTTTGTTACAGGGATTCGCAGGGCTCAGTTTTTAACGATCTAAGTGCACGGCCTGTGGTTTTAGGTGGCACACACATTAAACCAGTCAGAGCGCCATCTCCCATCCTCTTTAAAATTAGGGGAGCTGTTAAACTTTGTGGATTGATACTCCAATGATGGATTTGTCAGGTAGCAAAAGAAAAACTTTGCTGTGGTGGAAACTTATTATTCAGTCTGTGTCTTAACCCTTAGATGCACGAGTGACTGGACCCTACACTCTTCCATAAGTGGGTCAAAAATGACCCATATTCAAATCAATGGGTTTTTATACCATTTCCATTCATTTTGGTTAAGAATAATCACTTGTATAATATTTTGTATTATATTTAGGACCACACAAGAATGATTTCATGTTTGAAATATCTTTATTTTTCACTTTTTAACATTTTTGAAAAATAACAGCAATAGAGGAAGAGCCGTCGTGCATTGTCAATGCCGCTCTTGAATTCTGGGTGCTGAGCCGTGAAAAAGGTGTAGGCATTCAGGGTGGCGATGTCAATTATGTTGTACCACAGCAACATGGGCCACCTCTGTGTTTTTCGCTTGCAGGTGTAGGTGCCAACCATCTGGTCAGTGGTGTCTACACCTCCTTTTGTCTTGTTGTAAAATGTGATCACTTCTGTTTTTTTCTTTCTGCTTTCTTTTCATCCACTACTTTGTCGTGGTGCATCGTGCTCAGGAGCACAATAGCTTTTCCTTTCTTTCTGACATAGCTGACCATGGTAAGGCTGTCATTGAATCCAAACTCCTGGACTTGGAAGGCTTCATCAGAGGAGGGATGTCTGGCTTGTTCTGACGTAGGGTCCCCACAATAGTGAGATCCTTCTCCAGGAGATGCTGCGCAAGAGGCACACTGGTGAAAAAGTTATCCATGGTGATGTTGCGACCTGTGTTTCTAAATGTACTACACAACTGCTGGACAATGTTTTCTCCCAGATTCTTCTGAACTTCTTCCCCTGGTTGTCCCCCCGTGTAAACTATACCATCTATTGCATAGGGGATGCGTGCATCACAAACCCAGAAGATCTTTTGGCCGTACTTGGCGGGCTTGCTTGGCATGTACTGTAGAAACTTGCACCTACCCCTGAATGGCACGAGCTGTTCGTCCACAGTGACACAATCACTGGGGATGAATCGCTGTGTGCAGTTGACCAGGAACAGGTCCCATACATAGTGGAAGGCTGCCATATGGTCTGTTTCCAGTCGGAAGGCTCTGGTCCTCTAATCATCAAAGTGCAAGGTACAGCGAATGTCTTCAAATCTTCCAACAGCCATAGTGGCCTTGTACATGGGATTATGTAGAGGACTCCCAAACAGCTCACGGACTGATACATCCCAGTTCTTCTCACTTCCTGCAAGCAGGGTCAATCCAATGAAGGCCATGAATTCATCTTTGGTGACATTTTTCCATTCATTTCCTCTAGCTGTTGCTACTCTCCGTTGCTACTCTCCGTCCATATGAAGATAATACTTACACGTATCAGCTCTTGCTGTGTAAAATAATCTTCTTGAGGGGTGAAACTTCTGATATAGTCTGTGTGGTCCACAGTTAATTTGTTCCTGACAGCCACAGTTGATAAGAATCAAAGGTTCCCATTGGATTCCATAGAAAATGAATGCGGGTCATTTTTGACCCACTTATGGAAGCTTGGGGTAGTAATACAAAAACTACAATTTCTAAAATGTATAAATAGTAAGTTAAAAATGTAAATGGCATTTTATCAAAAACATGTTTTTTGAGGAATACCTGGAATATTAAATGATAAAAATTTTTAATTACGAAGATATTTCAAGAAAACAACCTCACCAGGTCATTTTTGACCCACTTATGCATCTAAGGGTTAAAAATGAGCATTAAAATAACAATGAAATACTGTATCACTGACTTCAGACCAGGTTTTGTTGCTGTTGCTCAAAAGTGTAATCTCCTTCCACTGTACAGTTAAATAAAATACTAATGATAAATATTCTATAATAATTAAGTAGATTTCTCCATCAGGCATATCATTAGTAATAATAATGATGTGTTCACCTAATCAGTCATTAAGATGTATTCACTGGCTGGAAACAAACCACCAAGTTGGTGAAGCCGTTTTGAAAGAGAATACAAAGATAAACAGTCAAAGTGATTTAAACAATCATTATAGTTCACAGCATCCTGTGTCGGCGCAACCTCCCCTGTTTGCCATTGCTGTGCAGGACACAGAGTCTCTGTGCAGTGAGGGGTTTCTAATGACTCCCTGTATGCTCACTGACCTCTAAATAAAATGCTTTAGATAATCTGGCCACACCTTTGCCCTGTTTATTACTTTTTTGGTCGACTGAACATTCATGTTTTCAGCCTCGTCTGACTCATCGTTTCACAATCTTCCAGTTTTCTTAGATCTCAGAACAATAACTGATAAATCCAATGTTGTCATAACAAAAATGGTGAAAATAAGGCTGCAGTTGTAAGCTACCTACTAATTGCACAAACATCTGTCTGTCTAGAACGCATATCTCATCTTAAAGGATTAACACTTGGGGAAGTGCAGTGTTGAATTTGGTATGATCATACGTTCAATGATAATAAATTAAAAAAAAGGTAGGATGAATGCTAAATTTATATTACTTCACTCTGCACCATATACTGAGCTTTATACTGAAAATTCCAGTTAGATTTTCCCCCCACTACCATTCCCAGGTAGGGAATATTGAGTGAACCGTTATTAGGATCGTTTCCTGCAGCCTTTGGATGAATGCCTTGTAGCAGGAGTGCTTGTTCCGCAGTACGATTAAACAGCATCTGTAGCAGATACCACATTAGCTGCATCTTTGCTGCTGCATCTAATTATATAAAAAATTGGATGTAAATCCTTGTCATTTTGTCTGCCTTCACAAACTCATGTTCATCTTCCCCCCGTTTGCACTCCTCACATGCAGCTGCTTACATTAGTATCACATTAGCATCAATGATTTATAACTCCTGACATATGTGCTCATGTATTTACCACATGGACTTATTCCCCTGTGTAGTCTCATGAACCCGTGGAGCAGATTAATGATATGCAAACTCCCACATATCTGCACGTGTCTTCCACATTAACAGGATGAGGAAATGTCTGGCTCCTGGACAATAGTTAACTTAAATACAAGAAGTTTTTCCTGACTTAATTTGATTTGCAAAGCAGAGAGTAGAAAAAAACTCTTTTCTCCCCCTCTCATTGTTTATGCAAAGTCAGCTGCTGTACAATCCTTTTACACCGATAACAGAGATGAGATCGCCGCTGCGGATCTGCAGTTTTCTGCCAACATCTGCACTATCTCAAGCGGGTGCACACACATTCGCCTGCAGGCGCACACACACACACACACACACACACACACACACACACACACACACACACACACACACACACACACACACACACACACACACACACACACACACACACAAACACATTCTCTCTAATCTGATTGTTCCGGAAAACTGAATGTGAAATTGCAATCAGTGTAGTGCAATTATTACCCATCCTGCAATTCAGTCTGTGCTCTTCTCTTCCTCTCGACTGCTGCTGGAAATCAACACATTCACTGCAGAAAAAAGAGGAACAAGTTGGTTGAAGGAAAGATTAAGAAAGAAGTGTCTAAAGACAGAGATGAGCACAGCAGGAGGAAGACAGGGAGAGGGAGTCAGAGAAATGTCTGGAAACAAAAGCAAAATAAAAAAAATAATTAGTGTCAAATCTGTCTGAGGTACTGGAGCAGTGGAAAGAAAGAAGATGAGAAAGGTTGAGCAGGGGAGTCACATCTGAAAACCTAGATCTAAAATTCAGAAAGCTTCTTTCATGAACCCACTGAAATATTCAAATGGGAAAAGCGCAGGGAGCGCATAACCATTGGCCTAATATGTTTGATATTTCCATGTAGAAATAAAAGCCAGGGTGTAAAATATTGATATCTGTGTCCCAACGACCTGTGGAGGATGTACAGGAAAATGATGATGTTTAAAAGAAGAGACAGAAGAGGAGAAATCGAATAGAGGGCATGAAGAAGAGAAAGTTTCCCCCAGGAGGGGTGAAAAGGACTGAGGACACACATCATAATACCCTGCACAGAGATTAATTCATGACATACTGACACATGCATATACTTTTCCCACTTTGTATTGTTAGACATCATTTTCTCATAAAAATGCAAAGTTTCTAAAGCTCCATTTTTGTGGGGTTGAACTGAAAAAGTTTGGTAATTTCTTGACCTAAAAATGTACTTTATTCTTGTGTTATGTGGTATTTTGTGCAAAACAAATGCAGACACTGTTCATCCATCTCTGTGGGCCAGCACAGGCAGTACTGGCTGGACGGCCATGCTATTCATTGGGAGTCATTATAAACAAGTGAAAAAAAAGCACCTGCACAGTTTTATCTTATCTGTCTCCTCCATCTTCATCATTTTACAGAGATGTTACCATCCATGATTTTTTTCTAAGAAGGATTTGAACACACATAACTGTGTATTTAACTGGGCTGACACATCATTTGTCATTTATACATTTGATAATCAGCAACACATAACTTGCAGGAATAAAGGTAATTTCACCTGGTTGGTGAGAAGGTCTTTTAGATTGCCATACAAAATTTAATTAAAATCTAAATGAGCAGTGATATGCAATTCATTATTATGTAATTATATTTAACAATATGACACTTTCAAAGTTCACATACAATGTATCCCCAAAATAAACATTTACATATGTGTAAATATTTGTAACAACACAACATAATAGGGGAGTAGTACCTCCAAAAATCCAAATAATATCAGAATGTTGCAGCATGAAGAGCATACAAGATATATACAATTATATGTGTGTACAAACATCTAATCAGTGTTTTCTTATAGAAAAGGTTAGTATCAAAAGATTTAATCAGGCCTCTTGGAGCACGGTCATCCAATGGCCGATGTCAGAGAGGAAGCTGTGTATTAACTTACTATTACCTACTCCTCTTCCTCATTTGTTTATGGTGTGTATTGGTCTGGTTCAAATGGTAATGATTTTTATAATCTTGAAATCTGATGAAGATGCTTAATACTCAACATTCACAGATAGCACCACAGCATGACTGAGGAAAAGTTCAGTGTCCTACTTTAAATGCAGGAGAATCAGAGTGTTGGAGAAAAATACAAAATGACCCGATTAGATTATAAACCAGAGTTTGTTTTGCTATATTTTCAAATTCAGCTCCAAGAGAGAATATTGAGTTAAAAAATAATACAATAACTGATGATGCAGATTTTGTCTTTTTGCCTGAAGACACTGTTTTTTTTTTGTTAAATGTGTGCAGTGTTATCTGTGAAGGGTCTTTCTTTAAACCTCCTCAGACTCTGGGAGATATTCAAGGAATGTAGATGATGAAGATGTGTTTCTCTCAAAGACCAGTGTTATTGTTTAATTACATTTCCATTGGATTAGGTTTTAATAGATATCTATATGTATAAACGTTAATATTAAAAGTGTACATGCAGGCAAGGTTTTAGTGTTCATGAATGAGCCACTGTCACCTGGCCAAAGGTCTTATCTCATATCTCATCACAGTGAGGCTCCATCTCACCTCTCCAGCAATCACTTCATTCCTATCACCCAATACATACATACATACACATCTGTTTCATCAGTAGGGTTAATTTCAAAGTCTTTATTGATTATATATTTTCTGAATGACCCAGTCCTGGCTGCATCGCTGGTTTGAAGGGAATATATGGCATTTTGAGTTTTCACACAGTTTCCAATTGTTTATTTCTGACATCAAAAATATTCCAAGAAGAAATTCCTACATTTAATCTGTTATGTGTATGCATATAACTTCACTGTGAATTGTTAAAGTATTGTGGATGTGAGATGTATTTGGGTTATGTATGTGTGACTTAAGCCGTTTTGCAGATGATAATGCGTCATCATGCTTTACTTTTATTTACAAGGTTCTACACACTCTCATCTTTACCTCAATCTCATTGAAATTTACTGTGGATATTCAAGATCCACAGAGCATGAACATTATAGTGATTACTAGACGTTACGTGTTGCACAATCTCTCCAAACACTGCCACTTTATTATCAGATTCATGAAGCATGCTAATGTTAGCATCCATAAAGTTTCTTCATCAGCTGGGTTATATCACGTCATCAAACTCAGTGTTTACAAGGTCTCAACCTTACTATGTTAATTACTTTGGGGTGATGTATGTTATAATTTGATGTCAGACAAATACAATTTAATAGAATAGAATAATTCAGCCATGGAGGGTCAACAACTTGGTATTTAGTAAAACAGAAATTGTATGCTACTTTATATACAAATTGCACCAATGAGTTCCATGCAATATGGCATGACAATGTTAAATGGGCGGCTGTGGATGAGGGGTAGAGTGGTCGTCCTCCAACCTGAAGGTCGGCGGTTCGATCCCCAGTCTGACCCATCTGCATGCCGAAGTGTCCTTGGGCAAGATGCTGAACCCTGAATGGCCCCCCATAGAATAACAAAGTGCTGCGAATACATGCACTGTATGAATGTGTGTGTGAATGGGTGAATGTGAAACTGTACTGTAAAGAGCTTTGAGTGGTCATCATCAGACTAGAAAAGCACTTTATAAATACAAATCCATTTACCAGTTAAATGTTGAAAAACACAGAAAGGGATATCATAAACAGGTGCTGACCATAAACAGCAATGTCCATTGTGATCCCAAACACCTTCACAATTTCTGGATGCATGTTTTCAAAAATGTAACCCTGAATAAAGTTAAAAAGTAACATAATTAGCACTAAATAGTCAAATTAAGCTGATGAATCTAATGAATAAAAGCATGACCCAGGCAAGACAATTAAATTTTTGTATGTCATGTACTCATTTCCATTTAACAGGTTTGGGGAGTTTCCCTCAAAGTGGTCTAAATGCTTATTACACACTCTCTTTCACAATGACCACAATACGATAATAGGGAAAACACTGAACATTATTATTCACTGGTTCCTTCCTTCAAAGTCAATATAAGACAAGTTGTGGTATGACTTCTCCACATAGCATTATTACAGCTCATTACTGTTCTATTAGGCTCAGCAATTGCTTGACCAGCCAAGTCTAATGGAAAGACACAGTGCAGAGACCAGAGCCAGCCCTGGACGCTTCACTGCACCACCAGTATTTTGGTCAAATGATTCAATTATTCCTTCAATGGAGAGCTGAGCCAAACAAAGCACATCGTCCCACTATTTTGGTGTGTGTTTGTTTGTGTGTGTGTTTATACACGTGCACATGGTGACCTAAAAGGGGACCTAATTGAAACCAGCTGTTCCACAGAGACGGGGCTGGAATGAGGCCAGAGCTCCACATTAGTCTGACATGGATACAGCGAGAGACACATACAGAGACACAGAGAGACGAGACAAAAGAATGTGAGGCTCACGAGGGAGTCAGTGTTTGATGTAGATTGAAGGCGGAGTGGGGGCTTTTGATTGATTCTCTCCAGACTTTGGTGACAATTTGATGTTTTTTGTAGTTAGAGAAGAAGCGTCAGGCGGCGTGACAGCGAGCTGACAGGAGGAGCTCATGTCAACTAAAACCATCACCCCCGTCACAAGCAGCACGAGGCAAAAACAACCTCATTATGAAAAGGAGCTTACATGTACAGGACATAATCACGAGCACCTCCATAGACAAAAGTTTCTTTTTTTCCTCTTTTCATCACTTTGACCTAAATATCATCACTTCTGAGAGCGACAAGTGGGACTTACAGTGAGCTGTGAAAGTTTGGATCTCAGCACCTCCCCCTCAAAGATTCAACAAACAGCAAACTTCATAATTGGAGGTAAACACTCTCAGTGAGCTGGATGGAAATAAAGAAAGACAAGTGAAGATTAACATAAAATACCACAGACATTATATTAATAGACAACTATATAATAAAGATCGTAGAAGCTGAATAGGCCCTAATGATACATTTGAAAATGTATTTCTCAAACCACAGCGCACTGCATATTTAACAAGTACACAGCCTGGTGCTACAAAACCTTTGGCTGCAGTTGTTGTGACCTGTAGAATATTTCAGAGGTAGCTGTTATTCGATGTAGAGAGGAAGCAGTGCAGGAATGACACAAACTGTTGTTATCAGAACGATCAACTGTGTATTCACATCTTTAACTCAGTTTGAGAAATACAATTCTTGTTGGCTATCATTTTGCCGTACTCCTGCAGGTCTGAGTTCACCAGAAGCATCATCTGGTGATTGTGTCATACAGACTACAATGTGTGAGTCTAGCTGTGAACCTTTAGTACAACATTTGAATCAAATACAATCAATTTGAAAAGTCAGACAACATAGATTCTCTGAAGGCTAACTCAAAATTACTATATGAGCAATAAATAGTCTCTTGTTAACTCTTTTCTTGTTTACCTCCGCCAAAAGGGGTTATGTTTTTGGTTTTGTTTGTTAGTAAACAGGATTACACAAAAGCTACTGGACTGATTAAAGACCCTATTAGATTGTGGTGTGAATCTGAATAAATGAGTAGATCCAGTAATTTTGTTTGACTTTATTTGCAGCATTTCCCGAAGAATTCATTCATCTTTTGTGGTAGCGAGGTTGTATGTGCACTCACGCAAAGGGATTACAGTGACAGGTACAAAGACTGAAGAATGAATACACACTTGATAGAAGGGTGCAAAACCTTTCACTGTGTTTAAGAAGGAAATGTTGGTTATTTAGGCTGTACTTTGCAGTATTACATATCAAAGTATATTATATTAAATATAAAAATATCCATCTCACAACAGATTGGAAGATTTATTTTTCTGTTAAGGACCTGTATGTTATGGTGACTGCCAGTCATTGAGTCTTCTGCAGGGGGCATAAAACAGAGATGCAAAGGACCCTTCTACCAGTGAAACCAGTTAAACTGTTTGCAGATAATCTACAGTCACCAAAGGTTGAAGCTGCAGAAGGAAAATATTGATTTGGGTATAAACTGAAACACAATGTATGATATAGATCCTAGTTGGATAAACAGTGGTAAAATAAAATGTGTGTTTGCAGAATTGCAACTGTAGGAGAAACTTGAAAATTGAAAGGAGGAAGAGTCTCCATTTTTTTTCTCTTTCTTCTTCTCATCCCATCAATTTGTATGACTTTCCATTACGTTGAACAGCACAGATGTCAACATGGTCACACAAAGAAATCTTCTCCCTTCACCTCTTTGTTGTTTGCCCTCACGTCTCCTCTCCTCTCCTCTCCTCTCCTCTCCTCTCCTCTCCTCTCCTCTCCTCTCCTCTCCTCTCCTCTCTCTTTCCGTTTCCGGTGTGAGTGAGTGGTGGTGGTGGACGCGTGGGTGGCGCGGAGAATTTGAACTGGGTTTGCCTGTTTACTGGGATTTCCTTGGTTTTTGTTTCTCATTTCCTATCTGCATGATAAGGTAAGCCTTTTCTTTATTATTGTTTTCAAGTGGCAACGACAGACCGCGGGTTTGTCGGGGGTCTCTGGAGGAATGGCGTCCACGGAGACGCCACCTCCGTCACTCCGGCAGGGAGTCAGAATAGTCCCGCCGGGGGACAACGTTAAGGTGGAGGAAGTCCTGCTGGCTGTTGGAGAACAGGTGGGACATGATAATGTAGTTTATGCCTCCAGAATGAGCAAAGCGGTGGTGGTATTTCTCAAGGAGGAACCACAGGTGCACCAGCTGATTGCCAGTGGAGTGTTTATTAGGGACGGCTTCGTGCAGGTGAACCCGCTGTCGGTTCCCGCAACTCGGATCACGGTATCCGGAGTTCCGCCTTTTATCTCAAATGAGATCTTAAGATCCGAGCTCAGCAGATTCGGTAAATTTTCTAGCGGGTTCAGAACGTTAAATCTCGGTTGCAAGGATCCCAAATTGAGACATGTACAGTCCCTGAGACGGCAGGCGTTTATGTTCCTGTCATCCACCACGAACTCTCTGGAGGTCTCCTTCAGAGTGAAGCACGGGGACGGGTTCTACATGGTGTACGCCAGCTCCGGGAGCTTTAAGTGCTTTGATTGCGGGGATGTGGGGCACAAGCGCTCCTCGTGTCCGCACCATCGGAGGGCCGGTGAAGCGGCAGGTGGCAGTGGCAGCGGCCCGGAGGCGGCTGCCGCTGCCACTGCTGAGGAGGCGGCGGATGCGGCGGCTGCCGCTGCCGCTGCCACTGCCGAAGGGGCGGCAGGTGCGCATAGCACCGAAGCAGCGGCTACACCTGGCGGCTCGGGGGCCGCGGCGGCACCGAGCACCGAACCGGAAACTGAGCCGAGCGGCTCGGGGACCGGGGCGGCGGCCGGCGCTGAACCGGAAACAGCGCCCGGCGCCGCAGCGGAGGACGCTCCTCGCGCTGGAGTGTCAAAGCCCACTCGCGGCAGAGCCTTAAGTGGCGGTGATGCAGTGAGTGGGGGGGACGGTTCACAGCCTGAAGCAGAGAAGTCAGAGGGGCAGAGTCTGTCCAAGAAATTGCGTGTGTCTGAGGACCTAGAGAAATCCTCCCAGTCTGCAGCTGCAGAAATGCCACATGTTGAGGAGGCAGGTCCCTCAGGTGCCACAGATCACTGTGTGAACAACGATGAGGGACAGAGTCTGCCAGCCAGTCAGGCCCCAGGTGAAGAGATGGAGGAGGAGTCAGACCTAGAGAGTGTAGCATCTTTTGGGACCCCAGCTAGAGATATCTCCCTCTACACTTTGGAAGAAATAAACAACTTTCTTGACGTAACATATGCGAGAGTAGCCAAAGTGGAAGAGTATTTTGATGATACAGAAAAATTTATTAGATCGGTGGCGTTTCTGAAAAGACAGTATGGGTTGGATCAGCTCGACGAGAAGAAACGTTTCCGTCTGAAAAAACACATGACAACCCTGAGGAAACAGGCTAAAGGAAAAACAACGAGACAGACGAGGAGCACTGTAAAATAATCATGCATCACTTGGTGTTTTCTTCTTCACTGATTTCTGTATTTTTCCTGTTTATTTTCTTTTCTGACTTTTCTATGAGGAAATTAAAAATAGGGTCACTTAACATTAACGGGGGAAGAGAAAGTAAAAAAAGAGCTGTTATAGCAGAGATCTCGACTCAAAAACACATTGATGTGTTATTTTTGCAGGAAACACACACAACATCGAGTGATGAAGTAGACTGGGGTTTATGGTGGAGGGGTCCTCATGCCTTAAGCCATGGCTCCAACTTCATTGCAGGAGTAGCTGTAATGTTCACCAAAACAATAAATGCAACCATCTTATCCGTTACAGAATTAGTGAAGGGGCGGTTGTTATTAGTAAAAGCAGAAATAGAAAATACAGTGTTGGTTTTTGTGAACGTCTATGCCCCTAATCAAGGTGCAGAGAGAGTACGCTTTTTTAAGTTACTAGAAAACGAACTTAAAAACTATCAGCAGGATCAGCTAATTGTCGGAGGTGATTTCAATTGTACTCTAGATTTTACTAAGGACCGGACCAGTGAAGAACCTCACCCCCAGTCAGCGCAGACCCTTAACAGTCTTATTAAACAGCAAGATCTGGTTGACACCTGGAGGTTAAAGCATCCAATAGCCAGACAATATACATGGATGAGGGTCAGAGAAAGCAGGGTGACGGCAGCCAGACTAGACATGTTGCTTATATCCCAAAACCTTCGAGCCAGACTAAGTGACAGCATCATTAGCCCGGTTGGTTTCTCAGACCATCATCTGGTTAGCATAGAGTTAGTAATTTCACCAGGGGAGAGGGTTAAATCCTACTGGTGTTTTAACAACAAACTGCTGCAAGACACTGCGTTCTGTAAAGCTTTTGAGCTGTTTTGGCGCCAGTGGAAAAATAAAAAAACAGATTACGTTTCTTTAAAGCTCTGGTGGGAGATAGGCAAGGCACAAATTCGTGTGTTTTGCCAACAGTACACCTCATACTCCACTGCCACAGCTAAAGCAGTCATTAAAGAACTGGAGGATAGCATTATAAACATAGAGGAGGGCTTAGTTGCAGATTCCACCACAGGTCAAACACTACTGAAGGAAAAAAAGTTGAAATTGAGCTCATACCTGCAGGAAAGGGTTAAGGGAGCTCTCGTGAGGTCCCGGCTGCTTCATCTAACAGACATGGATGCACCAACTGCTTTCTTTTTCGATCTTGAAAGATCAGTTGCACAAAGAAGACAGCTCACCTGCATTAGACTCCCAGGGGGCGGAATAACCACCTGTCCAGGCGAGATGAGGAGCCAGGCGTCAGCTTTTTACACCGACCTGTTTGGTGAGGAAAGTTGCTGCATGGAGTCCCGTGAGGAGCTGCTGCAGGGACTACCCCAGCTTAGCCAAGAGGAGAAAACTGCCCTCGACTCTGAGCTAACTCTGCAGGAGCTGACAGAAGCGGTGAACCAGATGGCATCAGGACGAGCGCCAGGGATTGATGGTCTCTCCAATGATCTGCTAAGGAGATTCTGGAGCATCATTGGTCCGGACCTACATGGCGTCCTTTTGGAATGTTTGAGAACAGGTTCACTTCCTGTCTCTTGTCAGCGAGCAGTAATCTCCCTGCTGCCAAAGAAAGGAGATTTGGCCTTACTTAAAAACTGGAGGCCCGTTGCTCTCCTGTGCACAGACTACAAGGTACTTTCAAAAGCCTTAGCCAACAGACTAAAAAACATTTTGGAGATGATTGTCCACAGAGACCAAACGTACTGTATACCAGATCGGACAATCATGGACAATATTTTTCTGATTAGAGATGTTATGGATGTATGTAAAAAATATGAGTTTAATTGTGGAATTGTTTCTTTGGATCAAGAGAAAGCTTTTGATAGGGTAGATCACTCTTATTTATTTGACACTTTAAGAGCTTTTGGTTTAGGTGATGGGTTTATTGCATGGCTCAGCCTATTATATAATGGTGCACAATGCATGATAAAGATGGGGACAGGGCTGACCAGACCAATCCAGGTACAGCGGGGGATAAGACAAGGCTGTCCAATCTCTGGGCAGTTATACAGTCTGGCCATAGAGCCTTTGCTTTGCAGGTTGAGGGGTAAGATCAGTGGCCTCTCGCTGCCTGGCTTCCCAGATCCCGAGTACTCCCTCATAGTCTCTGCATATGCAGATGATGTAAATGTGGTGGTCTCTAATCAACAAGATGTGTCCTCTTTACAAGAAGCACTGTCACTGTATTGTAAGGCTTCCTCTGCACGGGTGAACTGGGAAAAGAGCGAGGCTTTGTTGGTGGGACAGTGGAGCGGGCAAGCAATACCAAGTCTGCCTGGTGGTCTTGAGTGGGGGAAGGAGGGGTTAAGAGTTTTGGGTGTATTTTTGGGTAGCGATGTGTTTCTAACAAAAAACTGGGAGGGAGTGAAGGAGAAGGTGTGTGCTCGGTTGTCTAAGTGGAAATGGTTGCTACCCCAGCTGTCCTATAGGGGAAGAGCTTTGGTTGCCGGCAGTCTGGTTGCCTCGACTCTCTGGCACAGGCTTACGGCTCTGACGCCACCGAGAGGACTAATTGAGGAACTACAAAGAGCCATACTGGATTTCTTCTGGTCTGGCAAACACTGGGTTCGGGCAGCAGTCCTCTATCTGCCGGTGGTGGAAGGAGGACAGGGACTGGTGGACATCAAGTCCAAAATTGCCGCTTTTCGCCTTCGGGCAGCTCAAAGACTACTGTACAACTGTGGGCCGAGGTGGGTTGATGCGGCACGTCTGCTGCTGAGGAGAGCTGGAAGATTGGGCTACGACAAACATCTCTTCCTTTTAAGAACGGAGGACATGGATCTCACCGGGCTGACCCCGTTTTACAAGTCAATGTTAGATGCATGGCAGATTTTTCATGTCAGTAGAGAAAACAATGAAACACCTGGTTTGTGGCTGTTTGAGGAACCGCTGTTCTTCAATGACTTTATGAGGTCGGAAACACTGCAGTCTGCCAGCCTCAGAGACAACCTCAGACGAGCTGGATGCACCAAACTGGGCCATCTGATAAAGATGACAGCAACATCGGTGGATACCCTGAGAGCGAACAGCAATATCAACTCTACCAGACTGATAAACAAAGTGTTGGAGGAGGTCTGTGCCGCCCTGCCACAAACCATGAGAGTCTGAGAGACAGGCCCCTTTTTTTGCCATTTTTCAGACAGACAGCCTCTGATTCATGTGCCCATCATCTCATCCGCCTGAGGGCCATCGGGCCAGGCACAAAAGACGTGAGCAGTCAAGCATCTCTTTGTCCTCTCTCTGCCGTCATTTTCATGCCTCTCTTCCCTGACTTGTGTCTCTTTCTTCTCCTCTCATTCCCATCGTTCTGTCTTAACGCTAAGTATTGCTCTGCCATGTATTTCTCTCTTTGTCCATGATACATCCTCCACTCATTTCTTCTCTCAGTCTGTTTGCTTTTATGTTTCTCTCAAGGCCTTCGTCTTGCAGCTGGTTTCAGACTCACCTCTGCTGCTGGATTCCACTCTCTGCACGTGTCACTCATCATGTTCATTTAATGGAGCAGAGAAGAATGTGGGGCGGTTTGAGATGATTTACAGAACTGAATCTATTTGGACGTCAGGTCTGCCAGAAACAATAGACAGAGTGTGGTCAAAAAGTGAGATTCTATATGTATCAGGCATTGACCTTTAAATCTGGCAAAGAATCCAGCTTCATTCTGCACACCACATCAACATTTATGAGCAGCAGCTATATGTACAGGCCTTTAGTTCAGTGGTTCTGCTAGTGGGCTATAGAGTGACCTATAACAAGACAAAAGGCAGGGACATGCATTTGTTCAGGTGATTCTGAACATGACTGATGTGGCCATGTTGTTCCAGTCCGGGCTAGTTAGTGTTGAAAGTGGAAAGATACAATCATGTTAAGATCAACAAACAATGATGTCACATATGTTTTGGCACAGACATAAGATATATATGATCTATTTGGAGTGTGTATGGCATAAGGAATCCTTAAAACTACTGAGTAGAAGAAATACAATAAATAAAGTAAAACAGTGAGGCAGTGGCAGGATATCAGTTTTCTATATTTTATTATGGGGAACGGATAAATATATACTGAAAATTCTATAATTACAAACTGTTAATGCTCAGATGGGACATTCAACTGTTAAAGCTGACAAACACATCTAGAAACAAGAATATATGCAGTAGAAATAGTGTAAATTATATGAGTATTATAGTATAAAGTGAGATGTATCTGTAGTACAGTGTAGCTGTAGCATACTGTTATAATGACCTAGGTGGTCCGATGTTTGAGAAAATAACATAGACATGATATGTTAAAAATAAAGAATATTAAAGAAAACAATAATATAATAATGATATCAAACACTATATATATTTATATGGTTGTAGAATAATTAGTAAATGCCAATAGCAATAGTAAAATGAGCAGTGATTAGAATAATATTATGAAATAACTTTTTATGTTGTATAAATAAAGGGCTTTTTGTTTTACTGCTGAGAATATGGGATAAAATATGTTAAGAAGTGATGGGGATGAATACAGTCTTGTACATTAACACAAAATGTATACCATAATATTATTCATGGACGTTATATTACATATGGATGTCTCCACAAGTATTAGAAATAAGCTAAACCCATGTTTGTTAAATGTGAGTTTTACATTTCCTCTTGAGAATGAGTTATTTTCCACCACAGCAGTAATTCAGTTCATGAAGTCCTAACAACAACTTGTTGGAGCTGCTTGAGAAAGGTGAAAGTTACATTGTGCTCCTGACAAACTGCTGCTCCTTTGTGTACATATGGTCAAATCCAATATGGTGGTTGCATTGACATATTGCTGCAACAGACAGAGAAGTGTAAATGTCGACGTACCGAGGCATCTGGGAAAGTGAGCAAAACAAATGCTTTTAACAATTCCATGCTAACAGTTGTCATGACATCTCACTCCAAATAAAAAATGTTGCTAGATGATAAGGATACATCATCTGGAAACCATGAACCTCTGTAAACATTTCTATATCTATTGTAGATGTTTTCACCTGGGAAGTAATCAGACTTTATGACTGAATAAGAATATATATATATATGGAATAGACATCCATATATATATAATCTTATTTAGTCATAAAGTCTGATCCAGAGAGGTGGACGGATGTTTGCTGTGTGTGTGTATGTGTGTGTGTGTGTGTGTGTATGTATGACACACGGATAGTGTGTCTGTGTCATGTCATGTCATGTCATGCATTACAAGATGGAGTGCAGCCATAGTGAAGGACAAGTGTTACTCATCCATACATGAGGCCGTCAGCATAAAAGCCAGCCAAGCATCGTAATGACCTATGACTCAAGCCTGGGAATAATCGGACACACACACAAACACAGAAACACACACACTCAGACAGGGTTGAGTCACACAAAGTTCACATGTAACACAAACTATAACCCATAAAACACAATCACTGAGGGCATCATCATGACCATATATCGTACATCGCCAATAACATGGTGAAACATGTGACCCAATTTCAGCCATAGTGACCCTTTGAACAAAAGTGTTCATTAAACAGATGGTAACAATATGGACTCTGTAAGGATGACTGTCATAGTTATGCTCAACGTCTTCATTATTGAGAACTGCAATGAATGCTGCGTGTAGCACTGCACATCCACAAAATAACAATATTTACAACTTTCGTGATAAAAGACATTGCATAAATGTGGAAGTGTATTGACGTTTAAAGTATTTATACAGAAGTAAATGTAGTATTTGTGTTATCCTGACAACAAATAAACCAACAAACATATATAAAAAGAACCTTACTGGCACAGGAAATTAGAAAAGGCAATTAAATAGTCAATGTACTGCATTTATATAGTTATATTATTTCTAGATTTACCGAAGATTGCACTCTCTAATGAAAATGAAACCTCATTATTCATGTCATGTACACACACGGACTTCTCAGTTACCCTCCCTCAGTAAACTAGATTTAGATTCATAGAAGTAACAAATTAGTTGATTATCTTAATTTAAACTCATGGATCATGGTGGTCATTTGTGGGTTTGTAAGAATCCAACATTTGAGATTATGAATCCAAACTGTCCAATTTGATAAGATAAACATCATGGAGATAAGAAACGTTCACCTGCCAGCAGTTGGAATCTTCTCCCAAGCTAAGTCTTCTTTTAAATGCTGGTGAAAAAAAGTGAGAGTAACAGGAAATCATAGCAAATACAGCATTATATTATGAACATGAGCTATCAGAGACTTGTGTCTGTCCTTTATTGTTCTCCTCTCTGCCAGTGTCTGTCTCTGGGGAGCTTATTGATCTGTGCTGAACAGGAGTTTGTTTACTCCTCAGGGTTTAGAAGCAGTTAGCATACTGGTGAGATTAATTTTCTAATCTTTTAATCAGCGGTGAATATTTATGATTTTTTACATGTGATTATCTTCATGTTGTAGTGGAGGGGACGTTTTATGCTCATTTTATGTATGTGGTGAGCAAAGATGTGATGGGTGTATTGGCAGAGCATTATAGGCATCATTACTGCAGATAGTAACACAGCAACTCAAATAGCTTCACACATATATTAACACAACATTAATTACTGAAGAGCACTTCACCAAGACTGATGAAATGCCTGAGCAGGCAGGCAGGTCTGGAGGTATTAAGTAGGAATTAAATAGAACAGTAGATCCGTCACTTTTTCACTTGAATTAATATGAACACCCCCCAAATGGAGTCAGGTAGCTGCTCTACATTATTAAGTCTGCAAAAAGCCTCATCTTTATTGGTAATTTTCCAAATACAGTGTAGAAGAGAAAATATTTCTTACATGCTTCTTTCGATCAACGTAGCTCGCTAGTTTCCTCCATCTTTATTTATTTGCTTCGTTTACAAAGAGGATACAGGGATCCACTTGATTGTAATAAGAAAATGTCAAATTACTGCAGTATAATTGGTGTAAAAGTGGTCAAAGAGAAATAGAGCCACTTCTGCTGTTCCCCTCAGCTCATTTTATCACCTTAACTCATTTGGGTTCAGGCCCACAACTGAGCAGTTTCGGTTTCAGTCTCAGCGCTCTCAGTGACCTGCTTTCCAACTGCAGTCAAAGTAATTTTCATTGGAAATGCTCTTTGTCTGCTGCTTCAACCCCAATAGCAGCAGACAAAGTAAGAGAACAAAGTGGATTGAGAAATTGGTAGACACAGAACCTAAAAGGAGAATAAATTAGAGCTTTATTTGTTTAGTGGCCGTAAAGCTAATCAATATTATATTGGTCCCTGGCTGCTGTATGTCTTCGGCAACAGCTGTTTATTAACACTTTCATTGTCAAAACTTTACATGGTAATATGTCAATGTTGTTTGTTCTGCTGCCCCAGGGTAAATTACTACTTGACCTGAAATAAGACATTTAATTATTTCATACCAGAAGGCTGTGAGGAGTGGGCTGAGCCGTACCAGTGTATGTTTCTGACCTAAGTTATGGTTATTGGCTTTGGGTATTGACCAAAAGAATAATATCCTAGACATAAGTGGCCGAAGTTAACTTCCTGTTCAGGTTGGCTCAGCCCTATAGATGGGTTGAGGAGTTCAGACATCTGGAGGGTGCACCTGGAGGATCCCTTCTTATCACCTTTGAATGGCGGTTTTTCGGGCGTGCCCAACTGGGATGACACCTGATGGCATACCCTCAACTTGCTGGAGGGATCATATATCAGCATTTCGCATGCTCTTTCAAACTCGGTTGGGTAATTTGTCTTTCCATTCCTGAGAAATGAAAGATCCAATGGGTTGGATGGGTGGATGGATGGAGGACAGGTAAGACTAATGTCATATTGAAATTAACTCAGTTCCATAATGTCTCACAGTAAACCATTAAACTGCACAATGTCCCTCCCTCCGGTTTGCGTAACTCAAATTAATAGAAGAAGTACTGAGGACAGAGTCTTCAACAAAAACTACAGTCTAGAGCATGATGCTTTTTACATTTCTTTGTGATAGTTTTATTATTTGATCAACTGCTCAAAAAGAGTCTGACAAGTGCATTTGTGTGCCCATGCTCTCAAATCTTGAATTAACATTGACAGTCAAAGCTAACTATCAAAAAGCAATCAAAACAAGTGGATCTCAAAATCTTTGCCTGACAGTTATTAAATTATCCAATTAAAATCAAAGATTATCCACAGAGATTATCAGAGTCTATGTTTTGCTCTGCACAACAAGAACCACGTTTATTTAGCAAGGAGAATGAAAAGAGACAGTTCTCTCAGAATGTTTATCTTATATAATAACCATGAAATTGAGACTGATTTAGTACAGCTCTAAGCACTCTGTCCGGAAACTAAGGAGTGCTGCATTGTTTTTTGACTTTGTATTTATTTTAAATAATAGAATGGTATTTATCCGCTGGTGTACACCACACATTAAAGGAAAGTGAAGGGTTTATATCAGTTATATCAGTTGATACTTTTTTATCCGAGTAACTTCTGATATTTTGATGGTGATGAAATTGCTACAAATAATTCCACTTATGGGCTGACAAAAAAAGGTTGTGGAAAGTTTGGACAGACTTTCCACAACCTGAAGCCTGTTGGATGTTGGACTTAATCATGTGTCATCATGTGACCCTTAATAAAGAATATAAGTCATGTGATGAAAAGCTGGCACTGCAACAAGCCCACTAAATTCCAGTCAAAAAGAAGGGAAACATCACTGTTGGAAGGACAAATCTGTTTCCTCTTTCAACTGTGTTATGGTTAAGGGTTGATTGGATTAAGGACCAAGAACCACAATGTTAGGTTTATGGAACATTACAATTTAAGAACTGTTGGAAAAAAGTCAATACACTAAGCAGTGATTTATTAATCGTAATGCAGCTAGGAGAAGATCACACGACCCTTGTGACCACATTTAACGTCATACTACATGTGCAAATCAGTCTACTTCTTATGGGACGACATCAAATCCATACATGTTAGAGATTTTATTGGGCAGCTAATCCTAAATACAAGCTTGTGTTATACCATAACATAACACATGTAGATCCCAGTTACCTCTGTCCCACTAGGAAAGACTAACTGACCACGGGACACAGGGCTGTTTATAATAATAATAATAATAATAATAATACATTTTATTTGGAGGCGCCTTTCAAAACACCAGAGGTCACCTTACATTAAAATAATACAAGATAAAAAGATAAAAGCATAAAAGATAGAAACAACATTAAAACAGAACTTCAAAAATAAAAACAAGTGAAGTGCACAGGGTCCAGTTATAGAGAGTATGCCAGTTTGAACAGGTGAGTTTTGAGTTGGGACTTGAATGATGTGATGGAGTCTGATTGTCTTATGTGTGGGGGGAGGGAGTTCCAGAGCCTGGGTGCTGAGGAGCTGAAGGCTCGGGCACCCATGCTACTGAGGCATTATTATGGCTGTCTACCTTATGAGTACTCTCACAGTAGAAACAGACAGTGACCGATGGTTAAGTGTGAGCTTTGTACAGATATTCTCTCAACGACAAGATATAGATGAAATGAATTATAATAAACTTAATAAAAGAAAACAGACCTAAAGAAACCATATTCCTCGAAAGTTTGGGTTTAAATTATTTTTTGATTTTGGCTCAAGAATGATCACATGGTTAAAATAAACCTTCAATGACTGTTTTGGCCCATCTCTCTGTAGACTTTGGTGCTCAAAAGTAACGGCATATACCTCCTCATTTGCTCCAAATGGTTAAGACATAATTCCTGTGGCAGCTGGAGGGCTCTTTAACTTAAACGAACATATGCCGTTTTAGGCCATTTGCTGAAATGACTGTCGTGATTGGTTTTCTTGGTAAGACAGTCTTGGTTGTTGTCATGGGGCCAGATTTCCATCCGTAGTGAAAGTCTACAACAAGAGGGAAAGCAAAGTTAAGACTGAAAAAGCACTAGATTAAACAAGCATAAAAATGGCTTCATCAAAGTATGTTTCAATTTTAATTTGATTCATTGCTGAAAAAAGGAAAGAATTTGTTTACGACAGCTCTGCAACACCCAACAATATGACATGTGATAGGTGATAACTGTTTCAGGGGCTTTTCTTTCTCTAGAAGAAAAAACATCAAAAGCATTAACCAGGTGAGCTTTCATCCCCATAAACAATTCCCTAACTGGACCACTTCCGCTCTTTGAGTTAAACAGACCTGTTCTTCTCTGTATTTGACATACCTGAGATCAAACCGATGTTGTTTTTATGGTCTGGCTGTGGGTAAGACAGCAAACTAGAGGACTATTCCCAAAATGTTGGAATGGTTCCTCTCTCACCCAAAACTCTAGTCGTACAGTCATCTAGCAGCTATGTGCTCCACATCAAGGGTTCCCAGTGGTGCCACAGAGCCCAAAGCATCACTGGAGCTATTTCCCAGCGCTTGTGGGTAATAATCCTCCGTAGCTCTTTTGAGCCAGTCCCCAAACAAACCCCCTCCACCCCCGGCTGCTTACACAGGCTACCTAGCCTTGGCAGGATATGACACACCATTAGCCAACTGCCATGCCATAACGCTTATTTAGAGACATCTGGAGCTGAAAATATTTCATGACTTCTCCCCAAATCTCCACAGATTAAAATGAGGGGACCTGGCTAGTTTTAAATACAGAGACAGAAAGAGAGGGATGGGAGCACAGGAGAGAGACAGGACCCTGTGGAGTCCAGTGCTGACAGTACAGCCATGGCTAATGTGATTCCTCTGCCATGACTCATAAAAGAGATATATAAATACTCACACTGGGCCCTGTCACTGACACGCAAACCCTCCCCAGCTTTGTATAAACCCATGAGACACAGAGAGAGAGACAGCATTTAAAGGGCAGAAATGTGTCTTTTCCCCGCAGAACTGTGAACTTGTGTTGATTTTGCAGTGTAGAGGCAATTTGTGTGTGTGTGTGTGGCTGTGGAATGAAGAGAGGCAAATTAGGAAAGGTGAGATGGATGATAAGGGGTTTCCTGGAGCCTAAAATGAGTAGAGTAGAGAAAGAAAATGGGAGTAAATGAGAAAATGATGCGAGGGCGGGGAGGTTGTCCCAAATTCCTCCTTTAAGATGAGGTCTGTTTATAGCTAGTCTCCATGAGCAGCTGTTAACACACAGGGCTTCCTGCTGATGGAGACGAGCAGAGTAATGTGGAGATAATGCTGCTCACATTTTGCAGCTGCTATGCAAAGCCATGATGAAAAAAGGATCTGTTTGTCCTTTAAGCTAAACCTAAAGACGCACCTTTGAGTTCAGACTGCGCTCCCAAGTTCTTAATTGAGGGTACGTTCACACCTCCAGCTTCTAGTCTTATGACCACATGGGAAAATCTTACTGGAGTCAACACTTCATAAATCCTATAAACCCTCAGGAGCCTTGGATTTGATTACCATTGCCTTTGTTTAAGACTTCAGGCTTACTAACAGGTTTAGTGACAATACCAAAAGTTTGATGCAAATCTATCAAATCATGGTGGACGAGATGGCTGAGACTGACTCGCAATTGGTCAAGTGCTTGTATCACTGGTTCCGGAGCTTCACTCCATGATCTTTATCGCAAAGACTCTGTCTCTCTGGTTCCAAAATTTGTTGTCCATCTTTATGTCTTTGCTCAGTACCTGTTAGATCAGAAACAGACTTGATAACATTTTTGAATTTGCAGTCTGTTATCAACCTTGTAAAATAATTTTCTTTGTCATTCAGAGACCACATTGGACCCATCTGATTTACTTATTTTAGATTGACAAAGTTTTCCAATTTCAAAGGCAAGTACAAAAGCAGCATGAAGACCAGGTTAGTGGGGCCAATCACAACCATTTATCTAAAATGGAAGGTGTTTGATGCATGATATGTGTATAGATAAAGATTAGTGATGTTCCAGGCATACAAGGGAGACAGTTTACATTATAACTATCAAAGTAATGATAGTGGAACTACCCCGTGGTTTAACACTTAAAGGGATAGTTCACCCAAAAATGGAAATTCACTCATGATCTACTCAACACAATGCAGATGGAGGGGTGGGTGAAGTGAACTATTTGAGTCCACAAAACACTTTTGGAGTCTAAGGATAAACAGCCAAATCCATAACAATTGAAGTACATGGGACCCCCTTCTTCACAAGTAAAAAAACAACAACTGAAAAAACATAAAATGCCTTGATGATGATCATGTGGTGTCATCCAAGTGTCTGGTCGCCTGTTTATTAAATTTTTGTATCCTGTGTACAAATTGCACATCACTCAGCACTGCACCTCTCTGAGCGATTTGCAATACACATGGAGTTGATTAGATGATCAGTTTTGCGAGATATGTCTTCCACAGACAGACAGGCAGACAGACAAAGGCATTTGTGGAATTAGTAGGTAATGACTTAAAGTTCTGATTTGACTGAGTTATGACTGAGATAAAGGGATACAGCTAAGGCTTCATAAAAAAACATTAAATTATCAGGTTAATGCTGACCTCTGATAAGGAATAAGGATAAAAACAATACCAGGCAGTGTATTAAATAACAAACCCTCTTATCACCATAACAGTGCAGATTTAGAAGCTGTGTAGACAGTGGGACCCTGGGTGCTTCAATAGAGAACATAAAACACTCATATTGTACTGGTGAGTGAAAAAACCGAGGGGACCGCCTGTTTTGCTGATCCTTTCAGCTGTGTAGTTCAATGGGCCAGAATTAGCTAAACCCCCTCTCAAAGAAAGCTCCAGAACAAACCAGAGTAAATCCAGTTCTGAGAAAGTGAAGAGGAGCACTTTTCATGGATTTGCTGCCAGTTTTGAGCCTGAAAGCAAGTGATGCAGCGTCTTAAAGTCAATTCCTCTCAGGAGAAGCACAAAGAACAGGCAGTTTGTTAAAGTAACCAGCATGTTATGAGGATTTGACACAAACCTAGGGAAAATGTCACATTTTTTCAGTAAAGAGACCCGTTTCCAGCTGGTTAAACTATTATATGTTTATATATCAATACAAAGTGTAGTTTCTTGTTTAGAAACAAGGAAAACATTTACATATTTAAAAAGGAATTCATTGCATCTTAACAGGATAAAACCTGGCATCTTAACACATTGAACCATGTAAATATGTGGGCTGTGGCTCTGCTTTATGTCACATGTTGCTTACCGTAGATTGTCCATGTGAGGTGTACCAGGGCTGATGAATCAGTCCACCAATGCATCGGCTGATTCGTATGTTGCACTTTAGAGCTGTCAGCATTACAGAGGCAGAATCAGAATTAACCCATGCATTGACAGTAAACGTCTCTCACACTCTCTCTCAGATCCTCGGCTCATGAATATTCATGCTCGATATGATAACATTCTCTATAATCCAGGAAGTGAGGCTGCACCTCTAACAACAAAATAAACAAATAATCACCACAACTTCACAGCACAAAACCCACACACACAGATTCTGCAGGCCTTGTTGCGCCATCCTGACGTTATCACATGATGGATGGTGATAGAGGGTGATGGAGGGCGTCATGCAGCGTGCAGGAACACAGACGTCAAAGACAAACAGTAAATGGGTTTGAAAGAAGACGAGCGGGGGTAGATTGAGTGTTCCGTGATTTCATGATCCCAGTTCGACCTGGAACTAACGTGACTCTCATGAGAAAAAAGAGAAAGAGGGCCTCTTTCCTGTAATTGCATCAGCACTTCGTTAACAATAATGCAATTAAACAGAGGGTCCTGGAAGACATGCAGCGAGACATGCAGGAATTTGTTCCCCCAACACTCTGCTTTCCCACATGATTCTGAGCTATGTTAATGCGAATTGGATTCTGCTTGTTATCGCTGCAGCCACCCTAATCTGATCCCTGGGAAAGTCAGGGAACAAGATGTCGAGTCAGTTGAAAAACTTCCTTGCTGATAAGGAAGAGCGTGGCCACACTGCTAGAATTTAAAACACACTGTTGTTAAGGGCAGCAGGGGGGATGGGAGGACGGAAGGTGAATTTGTAGCTTAATCTACATTGTACAGCTATAATGTATGCAACCTAATACAAAGATGGCCAGGATAACTACTCAAAGCTCTAAGAGAGGACCTTAATCCAGACTTGAAAACCATTGAAGTTGTCCCATAAGATTACATCGTAGCCACTGCTGCCGTGTTGCGGCTGCTGGAAGAGGCAATCTACTGAACGTATGTCTAAATTGTAAGTGGTAATAACCGTTTTAAGAGATAAACTACCAAGAATGTCTGCACAGTAAAGTCTGGCCTTTCTCCGGAAATTGTCTTTCACATATAAACGATGCAGCTGAAAATGTTCAGCTACCACGCGTTCACAAAAAAACACATGTCACCAGAGCTTTCGGGTGAGGGTGGCAGGACGTGTACATTCTGCTGCAGAGATCACATTTTTATTGTATTCATTGTTTTCATTTGCGCATCCGTCATCAATGTCATCATCACACCCACTTGCTCGCAGTGAATCCTGTTGAGAAAATCTCCTGCTGTGTTCTCAGAGCAGCTCATTTGGGAATTATTCAAACATTTTTCCTAGGGAGCTGGCCAGAGAAACTCAAGTCATTGAGACAAGTGCTTTCTAGCATGGGTAGAAATCAAGTGAATTTCCCCTGACATGACATGTGTGCCACTTGTTTCAGTGTTTACCCTCATGATGTCTTCATGTTGTGACTTAATAATAATTTTCTGATTAATATAAGCAGGTGCCAATTTGGCCCTAGGTGTAATGCTTTTTGGTGTACCCCCAAAAATATAAATCAATTAAAATAAAATAAAAAATACTTATATAAATATTTATTTGTATAATGTTGTAATTTTGTAAGTTGTTACTGTTTAATTAGTCACCGACATAACTAAAGAAATGTCTCGAAACTTTGCAGATACAGTATATATTACACCATACTGTTTGTCACACTCACAAGTATTTGTAAGTTCAACATTCTTCAATAAAATAAAGTGAATTACATTTTAATCATTAATGTTGCTTGCTACTGTTGTTAAAATTAAATAAATATAAATACAAATAAGTTAAAAACAATAATACAGTTAGTCACACTAAACAGAAGAAAGTTACTCTACTTTGTAAACTACACAAATTTTGCACAAGACAGTGTTGTTATGCACATATAGAAAAGTGCTTCACATAGATGCACGCTTGTATGAATGTAAAAATTGTACTGAAAAGAGTTTTGAGTGGTCATCACGACTAGAAAAGTGCTATATAAAAAAGAAAAAGACAATTTCCAGCAGTTGCGAGAAGCTCTACAGTTGCACAAGTCTGCGTTTCCGTCCGGGGCAGGGACCCAGGGAGCCATGCACAGTTCAACTGCCCCATGGGCTGCACAGCCCCACTGGTCCAGCCCCAGTGCGTACAGCCCGGCATTAACACCTAGCCTGGGGGAAACCACCAAGGACGCCTGCACTGCTCTCCTGCCCAAGACATGTAGCTCACACAGCCGGCGCAGGAACCCAGGAACCCTGGACAGCTCCACTGGCCCAGCCAGAGTGTGCACAGCCCGGCCAAAGCACCACCAAGACCTGGGGAAAGCACCCAGCCTGCCTCCGCAGCTCTCCAGCTGTGTTGGCCCAGCCAGAGCGCACAGGGCCACTGGCGTCGCGGATAGCTGGCTGTGTCGCAATTGTTCACACAGGGAGCATTTGTGCTGCGGAGCTGCTTGTAGAGGTTTCTTGTGTACTTCCTGTATTTTCTTGGATAAAAGTCAGGTTATGTACTAGACTTAATGCCAGGATTCCGTATGAAGCTGTGCATCTTCTGGTCTTGCGATAACAAGATCTGTTATCGCTTAGGCTTTTAAATCACTCACAAATTCATCATTATGAATGATTATTATAATCATTATAAATGTGGTGCCCCCTGCGCCACTTGGTGCCGTACACACAGTGTGCGATGCGCATGGTGGGAATGGTGGCCCTGAATATAAGATTTAGATTATCTCTTTTGATATCTTGGAAAGTGTGTTTTACATTGACCTTTCAAACATTAATCAGATACTCAAGACATCCCCTTGACTTTGAGAATGAAGCCTCCAAAATGGTGATGCATGTCACTTCATAACTGGTGAAATCCATCGTCCAAAGTTCTGCCGATTCTGTTCTGTTGGCAGCAATTAACCAGAGAGGAAGTTCTCAGCCTTCAGTTTAAAATCTAACAGCACTTGTTTTTGGTTCATGAAAGATCTGCCTCTGGTTTGATTCAAAAAAAGAAGTCCACAGTAACCTCATGTACATTTACATAAAACCAAATTCACAGTCTCCTGACTTAAGTGCTGTTGCCCAAAATCACCACAGATGAGACATTGGATGTGAACCCCTCACACTCTGGAATCCCATCCTCCATGCACACCACCTCCTTTCAACTTAAATTTAGTAGCCTACTTGATTGTAGCACTTACTGTAATTCACAATTTAAAAACCAAACACAAACTGAGCATTATGCACTCTGAAGTTTGTCTTCACAATCACAACCAAGAGCACTATTTATCACTATGTCTGTGTACATTTGTAGATGACAGGGTTTGCTCTCATGCTCCAGAACCTACTGTCTGAACACTGAAATCAGATATCAGACTAAAACCTATCACTGCAGGGAAGAGGTCAAAGGTCAGTGAGCAACAGTAAGAGGATGACCAGAGAAAGATCAAGGACATTCACAACGGACACCATGGGATCCACTTTGAAGGCGGCTCCCCCTCATAGAAGCACCTGTTGTCACTTAAACAAGCTGGAGGACACTGGAACCCTTGATTTATAGCTTAACTGCATCGATGTTGTTTGAGACTAATAGTTTTAGCATGGTGCTCTTAATAAAAGCCATGCATGACATGCCTAAGACAGGAAGTAATGCAAGAGACACATGAAAATGTGTTTATACTAAAGAATTACACTCCACTCTTTGTCAGAATCTTCAGTTAAAAATAATAGTCATCATGAAAAAGTACAGAATAAGGTAAACTCTAACTTTCAATGTATATTTCTAAATTCTGACAAATGTCAATATTTTCATTGATTTAGAAGACTATAGTTCCCAGTTGATTTCACAGTTTGTGTTAGAATCAAGTCAAGGGTTTAAAAACAAAAAAGATGGCTCCTCTAGGCCCCAGCATCAAATAAGAGAATGCAGGAGAAAGTTTGAATTGAAAAGAGCCAACAATGAAATATTGAAGAAAAATGTGCAGTTTTTTCTTGATCTATAAACTTGAACAAAAAATAGAACAAACTCCCTAACAACAGTGATGTTTGTCACCTATTATATTTTCCTGTTATATGCAGAGCATGCCTGGCTACACCCAAAAAGGACATTTATTCATCCATTCATAATGTTTTTGAGGAATATATAAGAGGGGTGGTGAAACAAAAGGACAGACAGTCGCCTGCTCTGTCTTCCAAGGAGGCAGACGTTTGACCTAATTAGTATGCAAACGTATGTGTGGGCGCGGGAAAGCGTTCGGTCGGAGGTTGTTGGTGTTTTAAGGCTGTGGAGAAAAAAAATCTCCCTGCCCTTCATTCATCCACCCACCAATGCCTTTTGTGCCCCGTAGCCCTGCATCTCCCTGGCCTACATTCACTTCCAGACATCTTTGTGTTTGGGGAAGCTGGAGGACAGGGCTAGGCGGGTAAGACCCAACATCCATAAATTAAGATGCGAGAAAGCAGAGAAAGCAGGGCACAAGCCTTAACTGTATTGTTGTTTTTCTTGTGCTATAGGGGAACAGCAGTTAGTAAAAGAGCTTTGTTTATGCGTTGTCTTACTTGCATTGTCTCAGACAAAGATACATTTAGGCGAGCACTCAGATGATCCTTAGGCTCAGAAAGACAATGGGCAGAATACCTCATTCCCCCAGTGGGAGCCACACAAAGCTGCAGTAATGATGATGTAAATCTGAAAACAAAAGGCAAAACGGAAAGTGGAAAAGGAGAAATTGAATGAGCATGTTGGCATTTGGTAAGAAGGGCACTCGGAGACCCCCGCTGTTTTATCGCATCTCACATCCCCTCCACACTTCTCATCATCCCCTCTGTCCTTTGGCGTGAAAGACATCGGCACTAATTATTTGTGATGGTCTCAGTCCCAGGAATAAGACAAGGAGTCGGAGAGGACAAGGAGGATGAAGACCAGACGAAGGGCAGACAGGACGGAGTGGAGGGGAATGGCATGGCGGAGGGAAGGAGGGGTAATGAGGGAGGAAATAAAAAGGGAAGTGAGTGTGAGAAGAAAGGGCATAGAGGATGAGGAGAGACTGATGGAGGGCGAAGACGGAGACAAAGGCAAAAGGAGAAAGAAACTGAAACTATAGATGTCAGACAGACATCTGTAGACTGCTGTATAGCTATGTAAGGGATGGACACACGGTAGAGAGGTGTCATTAGGACAAAGTACGACTTTATAGTGAGCTAGTCTGAATTCACATGAGACATTTCACACCTGTAAGAGAATGAGAGTAGATGTCAACAAGTAGAGACGGATAAAGAACAGAAGAGGAGAGGAAGAGTAGAGGAAGGAAAGAAAGAAACCAAGTAAATGAGAAGACATGCAAGAAGAGAGAAAGGAATGGAGAAATAGGGAAAGGATTGGAAAAGAGTGATAAAAAGGATATAAAAGCGAAGGTGAGAAATGAGAAACCAGAAGAAAGAGTAAGCCTTGATAAATGATAATGTAAGGAAGGAAGGAATCAAAAGGAATACAAGAGAAGAAATTAAAAAAAACAGTAGAAGATAAATTATATGAGAAGAAAGAAAAGATGGTAGACTACTTGGGAGGGGACAAAACGAAGAAAGAAGTGTGAGAAAGAGAAAAGAGTAGAAAGAGGAGGAGATATAACAGAAGAAGAAAAGAGACCAGGTAAAGTAAGATATAAGAGTGGTCAAAGAAATAAAGAAGGGGAGGAAAGGAATAGTAAAGGAATGGAGTTGGAAGAAGAGAAAAAAGGTAAAAGTATGAGGAGGAGAAATTGTGAGTGGAGAGGATAGTAAGGCAGCAAGGAGGTTAGGATGGAAGAAAGGGGAGAAGTAAGGAGAGACGAGAGGTGACATGAAGAGAGGAGATTGAAAGGAGTGGAAGAAAAGGACAGAAGAGGATAGTTAAAAGGCAAGAGAAGAGGGAAGGACAAGGTGGGTAATGGGAGGTCAGCTGTAAAACAAAAAAGAAGTCAAGGGAAGGAGAAAAAAAAGGGGAATATGAAAGGACAAGACAGAGGAGAAGCACATGGTGTGACAGAAATAAAATGAAAATTAAAGGAACACAGAGGACAGCAGCAAGGTAAAGGAGTGTAGATGAAACAAGCTGAGATGGGTTGGTTGCCACCCACCAATAAACAGAACAAAGAAGAATAAGAAGAAGATGAGATGGGAGGAGTAAAGATGAGATGAGAGGAACAAGGTGCAGAAAGAAGAGAACAGGACAGGACAGCAAAGAGAAAGATGGGAGGAGAAGTTTAAATATCACATTATGTCAAAATCCACTGGTGCAGCTGAATAATTTTCACCACACAGTGAAAGTGAAAAGACCAAACATCAGACTTGTCTGGTCTTTGCAGGAGATTTATCATGAAGGATAAGTCCACCAGTCTCTTTTCACCTGTCCTGCATCTTAAGCTGGGACCAGACGCCAATGACCAATGCTATTGAAAATGACATGAATGTCGAACATAACAACTTTCCCCACAGACAAAAATAGGCTATTGTTTGCCCTCTCCGGGTTGGTGGCATCCACTGAAGGAGTTTGAGTGTCTCAAAGTCTTGTTCAGGAGTGAGGACAAGATGGAGTAGATGGAAGTGGATTGGTAGATCTATAGGCCACAAGGCAAATCTTTGGATTTCCCATTTGATCTTCGCTCTGACCTTTGGTTATGAGCTTGGGTAGTAAGTGGGCAAAATAAGTCTTCTCCATAGGCTGGCTGGGCTCAGTGTTATATGGTGTGGAGTGCGGCCATCCAGAAGGAGCTTAGTGCAGAGCCGGATGCCCCCGAATCCCTTCAAACATGAGGTTTTTGGGCACACCCAACTGGTAAGAGAGCCCAGGCTAGACATAGAAACCACATGGAGGTATTATTTATCACATCTGGCCAGGGAACACCTCATGATCCCCAAGGAGGAAATGGAAAGACTCAATAAAGACAGGTTTGTCTGGAACACCCTGCTCAGCCTGCTGCCACTGTACTGACCTTGCATAAGCAGAAGAAAATGGATGGATGGATGTATAAAATATCTAAAGCAAGGAAGGAAGTACCGTACAATCTTCTACAGATGTACTGTGACTTTTCTATTAAACAAAATCCTCAGGTGATTTTTAAAATCCGTCCAGGATTATTGTTTACAAACATCTTCAAAACTGACGGCATTCCCAATGACCTCGGCTGTACTTACCTCACAGAAAAAACATATGAAACGCGTTTCCAGGCATATCACTACTAGTGTGTGTTGCCATTTAGTTAGAAAGAACCACATAATGAAAAAATACTGAGCGAGCACACTGGGCGATAAGTAGGTTGTAAATAAAGCTGCATCACTAAATCCTCCGAGAATGTGAAGTGTCATGTGTTTCAGCACCAAAGCAGAAATGCACATTCATCTCATATATTTCAGTCGATGATGAAAAGTATAAGAGACAAAAGAAGTTGGACAAATTAAATTTTTTATATGATATGTTCAGTCGTCCTAATTCCATCAAACTATCAATCAAGTGTTTGCTGTTGTCTGCAGACGGCCCAAACCAGACTGGGATTGACTCGAGCCTGACCCAAATAAGTTTCACATCCAAATCATAGTGTTTCGTGTGATTGGCAAGAAAAAAATGTAGTTATTAAGACCAGAGATAAACTCGTAACTAAAATGAATCACTGAGCAAAATACTGGAATGTGTAATTTGCAACTTGTTTTTTAGGAGAAGCAGACGTTTTTCTTCTTTCAGTGAGTCCTGGAGGGGAATGTGAAGTGATCGAACCCATATGTGTGCTTGTTTTTGTTCTGAAACACAGAACAGTCTTCAGAGTGAACAGTGAAAGCCAGAACTCACAGCAGCTTGAATCGTTGAGTAATTGGTATTGATCAACAGCCCCATTAACCCCCTGCAGACATATTATCGTCATTCTGTGAAATGGGGCAGTTAAATCGGGAAGTATTTTGTCACGCAGGGGCCAGAGGGCAGAGGTTCATAAGGGAAGCGGGTGCAAGGGTGCTGACAAGGATGGACGGATGGATGTAGGGATGGATGAAAGAAGGGACAAGAGAAGAGTAGTAGGGCACACTTGGAGAGGCTCTCTTTTTTTCTCCAGTGTCCTCAGGGGGGAGGGGGCAGAAAAGAACTCCACAACCACACCATTACAAGGAAGAGAAGAAGAAAAGACTTGAAGAGATAGAGAATGACATGTGGCCCTTTTTTTTCTCAGAGTGCTGTGCTTACAAATCATCTTTTTTTTCAGCTGTCTTCCCCTTCTTTTACTTCCTCCATTCGTCCATCCAGCTGTGTCTGTGTATCGTCATCACACTTCCATCTGAACAAGCTCAAAACTGCATGAACTTGAGTGAACAGGCACAACAGTAGAAAGGCTACAACAGACAAGAAAGCGGAGATCCTGGGATCATGACCAGCAAGTGTTACTGGCCTTAATCTAATAAATTACTGATCAGAAGTTCCGCACTTATTCTCACCAATCACTGCAACCTCATCATTAATCTGCAAATATCCATCTTTACTTCCGGGGTCAATCAGCATTCTCATTTCAGAATTATCGGAAAACCAAACACATCCAGTTCTGGGATCCTACATTACCAAGGACAGTTGCACATATGATGTCATATTATTCTAAAATAATTTCCCCAATATCAATCCTGTGTCCCTGTGTTCCACTATCGCTTGTTCTTCGTCCAAAAGTGTAAAAACCTCAATGCCATTGTATTTCTACACCCAAATCGTGTCTTTTCTCTTCCTGTGAAAAGCTATCAAATGTTTGATGACTCGTCCTGCACTTGGGGGTATTTACTCATTGTGTCCAATGAAAATGCACTGCTGGCTTCGTATCTCGGCTCATATGGCCTCACTCCAAAATCAATTTGATCATGGTTGTCATCTTCCTGTTTCACCCTTGGCCCATCTATCAGTTAAATCCCCAAGCAAAGGTGGTGGTGAGAGAGCAGGCTGTCTTTGTGACTCTCCATGTTAAACTTTAAATGTAGTGCTATTGGTCACTGAAAACGTCAAACAATATCCGTTATAATTCACTCAATCGTACATAAATGTGCAGAATGAAGAGGCAGACTGATATTTTTCATGGGGACTTAAACATATATTTGAACTACAAAATATGTTTTAAGCTTCACTAATGTTTCAGAATAAGTTATTTCACAGCAAGACAAATATACCACCAGTCGCAATATGAAAACGAATTAGCCTACCTGTTTTGATGGGGCTGATTGGTGTAGGTATGAAGTTAACTACATTAACATTTACCAGGAGTACAATAAAGGTAGAAAGTTTGCAGCATCACTATGTAACAATTTAAATATTAGACAGTTTTCAACAACAAACAATAATGCATAAAACCAGAATTTAATTAAAGATATATATATATATATGTGTATATATATATATATATATATATATCAGTAGCGGCAGGTAATAACATTTATTGGGGGGGCACAGAAACTCACCAAAAACAACACAATACAAATGTAACCTCATTGCGACTGTGGCAACATTCATGCTGTTTGCATTTTTCAGAGAGATGCTCTAGGTCTCGCAAAAAAGCAAACAGGTGAAGCAATAAAAGACATGACTTACACCACATCCAGTCAACTCTGTTTCTCATAACAAGAGCAGGAGAAGCGCCGGTGTAGACTCGTCCTCATCACTTCCTGATGAATCTGTAAATCAGGTCGGTTCGGACCAAGCTCCTTTCTCTTGTTTCTTGTTGGGGTGTTTTTGTGACAAAATCATTTGCTGCAGTTCTATTTGAAGTCGCCGTATGTCAGCTTGCAGTGGACGTAACTCGGTGACGCCAGATGTACATGAGACGGCGTCGAGGGTGGACCAATCACCTTCGATAAAACATAACTTAATCAATACCAATTGCCTGTAAATAAAAGGGAGCGTGTCCGGGGTAGCAGGGAGCTGCGTCTCGTGGAAAATCTGCAACAACCAATTAAAAAGCAGCCCCAGGTCCCGTGGCTGCCAAAACTTTAGGGACCACGGTCACAGCCAATTGGAGTATTGTACAAGTAAACTATAAATATCTGATTAAATAATGTCTAACATTCTTATACAGGCTTTTTTGTCTCAGGATGGAGGCAGAGAGAGAGAGTGACTAGTTATAGATCCATAAAGGAGCATTTACAATTTAAAGAGCTACATTTTCTTAGGTCGGTGGTTAGGGTTTTGGGTTTTGGTTTTATGCTCAATGTTGTTTGAAGAAACCAGACCCTATCAATGGACAAACAGGTGGTTAGATATAGTGCTGGAATATAAAATAGTTAAGACATTGTGGATTAACAAGTGCTTTTCTGAAAAGGGACAGGCAATTCATTATGTTAATGTTACTGAATAAATGTGTGAAATGGCCTGGATTAAATCTGCAACTCTTTTCATACAGGACATACCCGTTCCTCCTACCCCACAAATCTTGTAGGAGTGATTTGCATCTTCACCCTGTGGTGGCAGTAAGCCTCCTCCCTTCAGATTCAAGTTGTTCTTTCCTCTTTGGTCTCAGTATCCTGAGGGAAAGGCCCACTTTGAGAAATATGCAAATTAAAACATGATTCTGCCGCATTTGTGTTATTTCATATTCATCCCTTTTTATTTTAATTCTTTTAATGTGCAAATGAATGCAACATAACACCAAGCTGTCTCACCTACAGCAAATTCATCAGTGAGCGTGCTGCAGATGCAGCCTGCCACAGGGTTAAATACAATGTCTCAACCGGTTAGCCCAGACTAATAGCAGATAGTCACTTTATCATTTGTGGTAGGATTTACATATTGTGATTTGGAGGTTTTAAATATTTTATCTATGTTTTATTTATGTGTTTAGGTTCATTGCTACTGGCTGCTGAGGATTTATTTTAAACCAGGTCATTTATAGGCACAGGGCAGTATTAGTAGTCTTATTAAAAACAATGTAATATGGCTGATTGTATCACATGGAACCCTAACAAATGTGTGTGTGTGTGTGTGTGTGTATGTATATGTGTTTGTCACAGTAAACTGGTGCCCACTTTTTATTTAAGACCCAGTTGGCTTCTTATTATACCAACCTGTTCCCCATCTGCTTTGACATGTCTGCCACCCAGCTGCACTGTCTTAACCATATTATATCACATACCCATCACAAAAGACACACACTCACACACGTCCTACACATTTGTCAACACATTAAGCATGTGCCATTGGAGGTCTTTTGTCCCACGTGCAGACGGGGTTTTGGACAACAGCCCTTTGTTTGTGTCGCCTGCTGCAGACCCACGTCAGCACACAATGGGGCCATTGAAAGTGAATTTGTCGACACACTTGGCTCTACTTGGAAAGTGGGGTTCAGGGTCTGTGGGCTGAACTGGCACATGTAGCTCTGCGCGTGTGTTTGTGTGTGTGTCTCTGTGTGTGTTATGCAGTTCTGGTTTTGGTGATAAAAAAATAAAGTGATTCATTCAAAACAATGGAATTATCTGTTAATTAATCAGTTAACTCCACGGTGTATTGAACCAAAAAGATGGGTAGTGTTGTGGCAGGACAAGGAAAGGCAGAGACGCAGGTACTGCTTACTGTTGTTTATTCAGTCGTCAGGAAGAACAGGCACATGTTCCCCATACGGGAAGTATATATAGCTACAGACTTTACATTTCCCATCGACCCACTGGGTGAGAGGACACACCCATGAGTGCACGCCACACAGCCCCCCCCCCCCGAACACCCAGAGGGAAAAATACAAAATGGGACAAAAGTCAGTACCTCAGGGGGTTTAACGAGGCGACCATAACGGCTACGCCGATCCCCGTCCGCAAACGCAGGGGTGGAACAAGCAGAAGGGACATCATTTACAACAGACACAGGATCAGGAGGCACAACTGGAGAAAACAACACAGGGGTCTTAGAAGGGGGGGCGACCACGACGGGGAACCCGGGCCGGTAGCACCTCTTCGCCGGCCAACAGATGAGCTGGCTTAAGTCTGTCTAACGAAACACGCTCCCTGCGCCCGCCCATGTCCAGAATGAAACTTTTAGAACCCGCCTCTAACACCCTAAACGGGCCGTCATACGGGGGCTGGAGGGGAAACCGGTTAGCATCGTGACGCACGAAAACAAACCGAGCGGTCGCGAGATCCGTTGGCACGAAAGACCGAGGAGAAAAATGATGCACGGGCACCGGTGCACAAGCGGACTGTGACGCAGGACGCGGAAAGGGGGCCGAGCTGTGAGGCAGAAACTCCCCTGGGATGCGGAGCGGCTTACCGAGCACCAACTCTGCAGGCGAGGCATCCAGGTCAGCCTTAGGAGCCGAGCGCAACCCGAGCATCACCCACGGCAACCGATCCAACCAGTTTGCATCTGAGAGCGCAGCTCGCAATGACGCCTTAAGCGACCGGTGAAAACGTTCACACAAACCGTTAGCCTGGGGGTGGTAGGCAGTGGTACGGTGAACCTGTGTGCCCAAAGACTTTGCTAGATCCGAAATGAACTGCGGGCCTCTGTCAGAGGTGATATCAGACGGTGCACCAAAACGTGAGACCCAAGCTGAAAGAAAAGCGCGTGCCACGTCCGCAGACGTCGTGGAAGACAGAGGAACCGCCTCTGGCCACCTAGTGGTCCGATCTACCATGGTAAGGAGATGTGCAAAACCCTGGGAAGGGGGAAGAGGCCCCACAAGGTCGATATGCACATGATCAAAACGCCTGGCTGGAATCAAAAATGGCTCGAGGGGCGCCCTAGTGTGCTGGTGAACTTTAGCTCGCTGACACGCCACACATGTGGCCGCCCACTCCTTGACCTCTTTGCGAAGGCCAGGCCACACAAACTTCGAAGACACCAACCTCACCGACGCCCGGACACCCGGATGAGAAAGAGAGTGCACCATATCAAAGACCCGACGGCGCCAAGCAACCGGCACCACCGGGCGGGGGCGGCCCGTGGAGACGTCGCAAAGGAGGGCAGGCCCATCATCTTGCACAACTGCCTCCTCCAGCTCCAGACCGGAACTCCCAGCTCTCAGTGCAACGATACCCGGGTCCCCAGGTTGATCGGCAGCCAGTGCGGAAAAATCAACCCCAAGATGCACAGGGCACACCAGCACCCGCGACAGGCAGTCTGCAACCGGGTTCGCTTTACCCGCCACATGTTGGATGTCCGTTGTGAATTCGGAGATCGCCGCTAGATGGCGCTGCTGGCGAGCAGACCATGGCTCTGTCACCTTTGCCATAGCAAACGTCAATGGTTTGTGGTCAACATAGGCTGTGAAAGGGCGGCCTTCCAGCAGGAAACGGAAATGACGCGTAGCCAGGTACAACGCTAACAGTTCCCGGTCAAACACACTGTATTTTCGCTCACTGTCTCGCAAACCGCGGCTAAAAAATGCAAGGGGCTGCCACGCACCCGCAACCCGCTGTTCAACAACTGCACCAACAGCCACATCTGAAGCATCGGTCGTGAGGGCGATGGGCGCCCGGGACGCGGGGTGCGCCAGAAGCGCCGCGTTAGCCAGGGCAGCCTTAGCCCCCTCAAAAGCCTGGATCCTCACAGGGGTCCAATCAACCTGGTCCTTGGCTTTCTTAAGCTTCAAAGCACCATACAATGGTTGCAGGAGTTGGGCCGCACGAGGCAAGAAACGATTGTAAAAGTTTACCATGCCCAAAAACTCCTGTAGCGACCTGACCGAGACCGGACGGAGAAAATCCGCAACTGCATGCACCTTCGAGGGCAAAGGAACCGCACCCTGCGACGAAATGCGATGGCCCAAAAAGTCTATGACAGACAGCCCAAACTGGCACTTGGCTGTGTTGACAATGAGACCATGCCCATCAAGGCGCTGGAAAACCTGCCTAAGGTGCACAGGCACCTGATGATAACCTCGCACCAAATCGATTTTAGAAAAAATTGTCATGCCCACCAGACGAATCGAAAAATCCTGAACATGCGGAATTGGGTAACGGTCATGGGCCGTAATGTTATTTAAACGGCGGAAGTCACCGCACGGCCGCCAAGAACCGTCCGCCTTGGGCACCATGTGGAGCGGTGAAGCCCACGGGCTGTTGGACCGCCTAACGATCCCCAAACGCTCCATGGTAGCAAACTCCTCCTTCGCGGTGGCTAACTTCACGGTGTCGAGGCGACGCGAACGTGCGAAAACGGGCGTACCCGCAGTGGGAATGAAATGTTCCACGCCGTGTTTAGTAACCGCGGCAGAAAATGCGGGCGTTGTCAGCGAAAGAAATTCCGCCAGTAAGCGCTGGAAGACATCCTTTGACGCCGCGAAATTAGCGTGTGTTAACGGCCCGTGTCCCCCTGACTGACACGGAAAAGACGCAAAAGACACAGCATCAATGAGCCTGCGATTAGTTACATCCACTAACAACCCATTAGTGCACAGAAAATCTGCTCCGATAATAGGAACCGTAATGGAGGCTACAACAAAATCACACAGAAATTTGCGTCCATTGAAACACACAGTCACAGACTTGGTACCAAACGTCTCTATAGCTGAGCCGTTAGCCGCTGTCAGACGCGGACCACTGCCACGGGCCGAGAGGTCCGTAGCTGCAGGAGGGAGAAGGCTCTTCTGTGAGCCGGAGTCCACCAGGAAGTGATTACCTGATATGGAGTCATGAACGAACAGCAGCTCCTCTTGATCACCAGCGCCCACGGCTGCTACCGAGCGCCGGCTCTTCCGTTTCCCGGTGCCTGGAACGCGCACGGAGGAACGCAGCGGCGCGCCTTGCTGCCGAAGCGCTGATGGAAGAAACACAGCTGGCCGCGCTGTGTGCGGGTGGAGACTGCAGCCGTCACTGCCGGAACCTCGTTCTCCAACGTCGACTGCGAGGACTCCACGGCCACACTCTGCACGGAGACGTTCCTCGAAGACAGCAGGATCCGGTCCGCCTCCTCAGCTAATCCACGGAAGTCGCCGGCCGCCAAACAGGTAGAGTTGGCGAGGGCTGCGCGCACCTGCAGCGGGAGCTGGCGCAGAAAGATGTGCGGGAACAGGAAACCCTCATCCTCGGAGCCCAGCAACGACAGCATCTCGTCCATCAGGTCCACTGCCGAACCATCACCCAAACCAGGAAGCGACAGTAGCTTGTCCGCTCTCTCCGCGGCTGACAAGCTGTAGCGTCGGAGGAGAAGCTGCCTGATGGCGGCGTACTTCCCTCGCAGCGGCGGGGCCCACAGGAGCTGCATCACGCGCCGGGTGGATTGCTGGTCCAAAGCCGCGACCACCAAAAAATACCTGGAGTCGTCTGCCGTTACTCCTCGCAGATGGAAGAGAGCCTCGATGTGCTGAAACCATGGCGCGGGGTCGTTCTGCCAAAACACCGGGAGCTTAATGTGCTCCGCGGAGCTGTTCGATCCTGGAAGCTGCTGCGCCATGGTCGTCATGGAGACACGGTCCACGGGAGCCGGGGAAGAAACTATCCTCCTTCACCTCGAACATGTTCAAAAAACGGGGTCACCAATGTGGCAGGACAAGGAAAGGCAGAGACGCAGGTACTGTTTACTGTTGTTTCAAAAAAGAAAGACATTTTCTTGAGAAATATTCAATATGTCACTTATGTTCACTTAATACAGCTCACTCTCTTTTCTCCTGTTGTCCTCTTTCACCTTTCGCCATCCTCCCTTCTGTCTCATCACTCTGCCCCCGTCAGAACAACAACACCTGAGTCATGTGTCCTTACAGTTAACAGCTCTCATCTTCAGAGATCATATAATGAGAATCATCACTTCTATAGCTGAGGTTATTATTTTTCTGTGCCCGGGGGCAAGTTTTCCAAGGAACCACTACACACACACATTAGCATTAGACCCACTAGCATATGCCTTTGGCATATTATAAGAGGCTGTGAGCTCTGCACAGGAGCTATAAATAATGTGGTCTCATAGGCACCTCTGAGCATGTATAATAGTTTCTGCTGAGTTTTTATTTAATTATTGCTTTTAAGGAATTTACATAATATAAAGTACAGCAGCACACAATAAGATGTTTCAGCCATTACTGAGGACAGGTTTCAAATGTCCTCCAAAAGCCTTAGTATGGATTTTAGCACGAGGACAATAATGAGACAGTTACACGTAGCTCCTGACAGTATCAGTAACATGAACACCTTTAGTTAGAAATGCTGAACTATCTAAAGTCATGGAATATAAGACTCATTAAAGAACTTGACATATGGGGTTAGAACGAAGCTTACTGTACATTTTAAGGGACTGTATTGCATGAAAAAAATCTGCTAATGGAAGTGAAAGTGGTCAAGTTTATATAAGGGTAGTTTTTTAGAAACCTTTTCCCACTGCTAACTCACTGTTCTCTGTGAATCAGTCTTTACCTTTGCAGCTACTGCAGCTGTGTCTCTACAGAGTCACTTTTAAGTGGAGATACGGGGAACAGCACTGACATCACTTCCTGTCCAATAGGCCATATACAGGATACAGAGTTTCAAAATGGTGTCCCATTCAGTCTGATGTAAGGTCCTCACAGGATCAGTTATCCAGGTGTCCTCTGAGTCGGCTGATGCCACTGACTCAACACATGTAAAGTTATTTGTATTATCTTTGTGAAATACAGAGTCATTCTGCAGCATTGGTGACATCATAATGAATCATCAATTCTCATTGTGTTACAGCTGTCTTTTCTTTGTTTGTGTGTGGTGCAGTGTTTTTGAACCCATGATATTAGTCTGATCTGCAGCACAGTGTTTAGAGCTTTTTTTACCATTCACTCTATTTTCACGTTACCAAAGCACACCAAAGAAAATGGCAGATTTCAACACTCCTATGAACAAGTTTTGATTGATGTTAGTTGGTTCAATTCATAAATGATAAATGTGTCATAATGCTCAACATCCCACTACTTTAAGTTGCAACCTGCCGTCGACTCAGGTGTAGTGAGTGCAGTCCTGCTTTGGTACGTGTAGAATAATAACAAATATATAATGACAAGCCAGTGTAGGGATGCATGTCATATTCAGGCAGCATGTTAACTCTCAAACCTAAATCAGCTCCACAACACCCACTCCCACAACTCCTTCATGTCAGATGATTCATGGACTCTTGACTTACTTAAACTCGACTCACATTCTGCGTTCTTTAGGTTCCCTGTCAAATGTGAGAGGCACTCTGATTTGCCAGTTAAACCTCCATATGGGAGATCACTGTTGGTAAATGAGTATGTGAGTGAAATTTGGGGGCCAGGTTAGAGATAAAAAAATTTGAAAAGTAAAAATCTACGGTGGCCGTGAGAGCTAACGATTCGTTAAGTTCACCGTTCGCGAAAAATATGCCCAACACTGTACTGTACAGTCACTGAAAAGCCACATTTGGCTCCAACGCCGCGGGTTGCAGACCCCTGTGTGGAACCAAATTTGTTTGATGTATTGGACGTTTTTGTGTCTCCTGTGGCAACAGTGTCCATCCCTTTTAACTGTCCTCTGGAAACACTTCCGTTGTCGTTTTCTCTATTTGCTGCCAGTTTCTGTATTTGCTGCGCGTTTCTGTAAAGTGTTGTGTTGTGTTGTGAAATTAATGAAGATGTTTTCTTACTTTGCTTGTGTTTTGTCTACTTTCATGTGCTTTCTTAAGTTGCAGTGCGTTGAGCTCTCAGGGCCACCATAAAAATAACTCACCTTTTCTTTTATTTAAAAACCTGACAGTTTAAGAATATTCCAGACATCTTTCAAATAAGTTGAGAGCAGAATATAGATTAAATTGTACAGTGCAGTAACACACTCTGGGGTGATGTATAAAATATCAGTGGCCCTGTGTGCAATAAGTGTGATTCGAACCAAGGTAGTTTTAGCCTCTAATTCGAACCATTTCTTCTGTTTGTAAATGCAACATACGTCACAGAGTGAACAAGTTGACAGATGTTAATCTTTATCTTTGATTACCTGTTCCACTTCCTAGCATACTGTGCATGTGATGTTACATGGTCATTGACCATGTAATAATGTTTCACCAAGAGAAAACCACAACTGGTCCCCAAACTATGTTTATCACAAAAAACACGTGCGAGAGGAGGCGCAGTGGGTCCGGATGATCCTCCTGCTCCTCTGCGTCACCCTGCTCACTCACACATCAGGCCGGAGGAGAGATGAAACTCAGTTGTGAATACTTGGGCAGGGTTTTTCTGTCCAAACCCAATACGAGGGAAATCTAACCAAGCCCGAAAACACAATATATTTATACTTTTTCAGTTCAAACCCGACAGCCTTAGGCAATTTATCTAGCTGTATTGAGTTTGTGTTACACTGTCTCTAACATAAATGACTATTGTTGTCTTCCCTGATTACAAACATGTGAAGTGCTCAAACATCAGAGGACACCTCACAACTACATGTACCTTCAGCACCTTCACTCAGCTCTGATTGGCTTAACGACTGCCGATTTAGCACCAATTGTGGGATTTTGTTAGCGACATGCAAATCGGTCTGAAAACGGTGTAGTGTGAACCAAGCATTAGCTGACCTGAAATGTTACTTCAAGTCAAGTCGAAATAAAGTTTTGTTGTTTTCTCCTCTATTGGATGCAATCATATCCGTCGTGTCAGCAGCCCTCACACGGTTAAAAACACATCACATAACTGGACCCTAAGGTTGTTATTTATTGAGTGTTTTGTTGAGTTGGCCAATAAAGTCCCATTATTTATTCATTTTGTGATTTTTTTTTGATAGACTGCCACTGATACTCTCTTTTCCTGAGCCAACGAGGCCAGGGAGTGACAATGGAGCTGTGGGCACATTTACGCACATTCTGCAACATTCAGCATCTTTACTGTTTGCTGTTTCCTCCGCTCCGTGGTCTGAGATGCTTTATCAGCGGTTATATTTTCACTGTGACCGAAAAAAGGGCCATCTCCCTGTCTGACTTGTTTTATTTCACACCGCATAAAACTAGAGGCAAGAGGCAGAGTTAGTGTTAGAGAAATGGCTCGGGAGACATAAGGCTAACAAACATGAGATAACAATGAGACAGAGAGCGACAGTGAGACGCTTCTGGGGAGGAAAAACAAGGAAAAACAAGAGGAGGGGGAGGAGGAGGCGGCGAAGAATAGAAGAAAGAGAGTTAAGCCAGATTGAGAGTGTCTGCCTCGGGTGGTACTAGTCACCCTGAATTATAAATGGTCTCTCACTTTCCAAGCCAAAACACACAACAACAATATAATACCCATGATGCATTTCCACTGGCAGGCCACTCTGTTGTCCCCTGGGTTAGCCCTTGCCACTAATCTCTGTCCTCTGCTTTCCTCCTCCACCACCCCTTTCTTTCCGCCTGTTCAGTCCCCGAGTGGAGGATTTTGCGAACTTTGCCCTCCTCTGCTCTCTCCATCTTCCTCACTCTGGTCAGCGAGCGCCGTGTGCACTGTGTCACAGTGAGCTGCAATCTCCTCAGACATAGCTCTTTCCCTCTTTTCATCCCTCGCTCTATCTCTTTCTCTCGCTCTCTTTGTGAAAAGAAAATATCCCATCCAACATCCCTGAACTCTTTCCATGCTCAACTGTCCCAGTTTCTTCTGCAGCTAGCTGTTCACATTGTGTTCTCTCTGCCATTATGCTGCTGCTGCTTTCATCATTCCTATCTTTTTTTCCCCGAAGTTCCAGTTTTCACTTTTTCCTCACTAGGACATCCACTGACCTCACATGCTGTCTTAGTTGATCAGCATCCTTCACGTCCCCCTGCAGTGTCAGAACGCAAGACAGCCACCAGATAAACCTGCAGTCTTCATCCCAAATAACAGAGTGTGGGTGCAGCTGAGGAGAATATGTCTGCAATTACTGGGACACATGATTCATCCTCTTTGTACAAATGAAATTCTGCCGTCACTGCTGTCACCATCGGGAAATCTCCTAAAAAAAGCATATGAGTTCATTTAAAGGGCCTAAAACAAACTGCAAAGACTGAGTCATGTGATCCAGACAACTTATTCTCTTATTGTTGTTTGTTTGTTTGTTTAATATTCAGCATTTAGGTGGGAGTCAGTGGCAGCAGAGTATATCAGCTGGAGTCTGTCAAGGCTGTTCAGAGTTCCCAAATCTCTACCGTGGATGTGGATGATCAACATTAGTCATAGTACACACAAATATAAAAAGGGACCCAGTTTGACAAATACCAGAATTTTCCTTAAAAGATAAACAGGAGGTTCTCTATACATAACAATGTATCTGATTTAAATATAATTGTGTGCCTTCTAGAAATTATATCACAAGGTACTTAAATGCCCATTAGAGAAATTACTGTACAAAGATGCACTTTATGAATGTGTGTGTGAATGGGTGAATGGCAAACTGTAAAGTACTGGAAAGCGCTTTGAGTGGTCATCAAGACTAGAATATATAAGTACAGACCTTTTACCATATATCTGCTCTCATATATGTACTTTTACAGTACAGTTATAGATCTCCTGTATGAACTCACTCTGCTGTTACTGCCTCAGTAATGGAATCACAATATAAGTCCAGAGTCGTCCTGCTTTCTCCCCTTCCTGCACCTTAATGTAGATCAACATCTCACAATCTGGCCGGAGTCATGAATGGAAACAGGGGGAGAGGGAATACTCCTCATCATATCCCCAAACACACAAACACACACACACACACACACCTTCTCCCCTCTCCTCTCCTTCAACATGTTGTGAGAGAGGAAAATCGAATCATGTGCGCCCTGCGTTCAACTTGAGCTTATGTCTGCTTCAAAATATTCACTTCTGACAAGACCTCATCTGTTTCCCATTTCCAGACTGTGGAAATATTTCTCTCCATGCTCTTCACTTATGCACTAATGTGTTTCCATCAGCGCGCTGGGCTCACTTGTGCAGACACACAAATACGCACAAAGAGAGAGAGTGAGAGAGCGTGAGGAAGCTTATTTCCATAGAAAGTCATCTGGGAAAAGTCAAGTTTCTGGCAGCTTTATCTTTTTTGGTTCCACTGTCAACTAATGTGCATCAGCGCAAGAATGAGGTGAAATCTGGCAGAAGCCACTCTCTGATGCAGCTGTGCAATGTGCTGGATGCAGCAAACACATTAGAGAAAGCACACCTCTTGTTTCATAAAATAAATGTGTAAAGAAAAAGTGCGTTGCAAGAACTAAGTGGATTTGACAGAGAGGAAATGCTTATACACAGCGCCAAAAAGTTGTGGCCTGTTGTCTGCTGTAGTAAAAAAATCTGATTCACATGGAAAGAATATGTTCATCAATTGCATATTCAATTAGCATGATGTTTCAACTGCGATATTTCATGTAAACTACACACAATAATGTTCTGTTAAATTTGACTTCACCTGCTCAAGTTTTAAACTGTCAAGTTACAAAGCTTCTACTACTATTCAGGTGCAAAACAAATGCAGTTTCTATATCCCTGCAGTCCAATCTCTAATACACTGTTTGTGATGTTATGGTGAATGCTAATAATGCATTATGTAATGCATTTCTTTTAACATCCAAACTGTATTTATTCAAAAACAAAATGTCCTGAACTCTGTACTATACACTATACAATTGTTTTCTGTCTTTATGCCAATAAAATGAATACACAACAAGAGTATGACATCAACCTTTAACTGCTACAACCTGATCCACCACCATCAGTCCTTAAAAAAGCTTCCAACAAACAAACATCATCAGGGGTTTTAATGATAGCCACAGAGGCAGCTCTCGCACATAGGGTAACCCTAACCCATCAACATTCTCAAAAAGAGTACTTAAGTTCAGGAGCATAGGTGACGTTCAACCCATACATCAAACCAAATTACAGGACAGCAGCCACTGCAACGTTAGCCAGATAGTGTAGAAGCATCATGGCCTTCCAGGACATTCCCATCATCTGCTTTATAAAACATTGCTATGTATTCTTCATTCTTAACATGGCTGGGATTCATATATTTTACATATATTTTACATGAAAAGAGCTGATTGAAATATGGTCATAAGAGGGACATAAATCAATCATGTGTTATAAACAAACTGCCTATTTCTAAAATTTTACATTCCCAATTTTCCCCTTTTTTCATTTTAGGAAGTGGTCACGCACACGTAGCCTACCAGTAGTTGTGGGTGAGTGTGTGTCCTGCTTTACATTTGAAGTCCTGGCCCAGACATGGAAGCAGTCTGGTAGTGGCCACACCTCCTCCAGGCCTTACCACAACAAGGGCGCTTCCTGTTTGATCTGTGATATCTGTTTATCACAACATCTCCTCCCTCGGTCTGCTGGGTACACTGACTCCATTACACACTTCATGAGGAGTAGGATTGTGAAACACTGTAAACTCTCCACTAATCAAAACATTTTCAAATAAGGAGTTCAACATTTTGGTAAATTCAAAAACACAGATTGCTTTGAGATAATAAAATGATCATTGATCTCAGGTGTATGAGTCTTAAGTATCCAATGGAATAGGGATGTGGTTAGCCTAGCTTAGCATAAAAAGCAGGGGGAAATATTAATACTAGATCTTTGAGAAAAAAAACACGAAACCCTCACTCAGTATCTCTGGGGCTCAGGGTCAGATCTGCTGGTTTTTTGTTGGCAAACCAGCTCTAAAGGGCTTTGGTTGTTCCAGACATCTTAAATTTGCAGACATCAAAAATGCTGAAGAAATGTTTTGTAACTTGACTCAGATTTGTGCCTTGACATTCCTGCCCCTAAGCGGCTATGTTGGCCTTTGCCTCAACCTCAAGGCCTGGTCTTCTACGAAGATGTTATTGTTGCAAAACAGCTTAGAAGTTGTGACAATGGAATGTTTTTTGTTGTCGAAAATATTCACACGTTTGTATCAGAAAATTAGTGATCGCAAGTAAACACAGTTCCTATGATATGAATCACAAATTAAGAAACGCGTTCACCCACATCATAGTTTTTGCTATGATGTGCATTGTGGACTGTGAGACCTTATGAGAGAAACCTGAGATACATTTGACAAGTGTTATTTTGATGGGATTATCCTTTGCACAAACAAAGAGAAAGTCAAGAAATATGTTTTTGTCTTGCCTGATTGTAGTTGTATTTGAAAAAATATTTAAATGAACGAACAATATAGTACAGTATGAAGTCACTCAATGTTAAACCTTGAAACCCCATTAATTGTTCAAATCAAATTAATCGTTCTTATAGGGTCAGACTGCAGCGCATCATTGGCTCTGCTGAGAAGGTGATCAGCTGCAACCAGCCTCCCCTCAGGGCATGAATGCCTCCAGGACTCTGAGGCATGCTGGTAAGATTGTGGCAAACCCCTTCGAGTGACTTCCTTTAGGCAGGAGGCTCCAGGCCATCAGAATTTATTAATTTTTCATGACGACTGCTGGCCTTATCAACAAGGCCCGGAACCCAATCATTGCACTGCATAAATGTCCCCACCTGTGACTGTGACATTTGAACTTTCCATGGCCAGTAACTTTCATACTGTATATACTTAAATTGTAAAAAATCTTATCATTCATTGCACCATCGTCTTTTATCAACAAATTGCACAATCCTATTTCTATGGCTTGGAATATTTCTATATTTTATAGTGTTTGCAGTGCTGACACAAAACACACCAGAGAAAAGTCATTGTATGTGTAAACCTAGATGACAATAAAGTGAGGTTCCTATTCAGAACATTTGAGTAGCAAATCAAAGTTATTCTACAAAAGTCCAGTCCTGTAAAAGGAATAGTCCCAATCAGCACAGACTGAGATATCTGGAGTTGTGCTTACTTGTATGGGTCAATCTAGAGAAATTTATATTGCAACCCACACTTTCATTAGACCAACTCTTCCTTGTGCATATTCAGCTCCTTTAATCTTCATGTCCACTGTTATCATTTGAGTAGAGCTGTGGGACAGCAGGGCCCTACTCCACAGACTTGGCTGATGAGGCACAACAATAAATCTGAAGAACTAAAGAAAGTGCTAAGTTAGTTTAGGGTTTGACATCATTTTGAACTGGAAACAAACAGCTTTCTGACCCTCCACCTTCGTACAGGATGCACATAACAAAACTAATGTCATTGCACTAATTGCTTCGTCATAATTATTTAGGCCATGAGTGTGTCTAACACAGTGTTTCTTATCCTGTCTCTAATTGTTTGAATTATCTAAATCAATAAATTACTTGCACAGACAGTGTAATACCTATTTATTTTCTATACACCAAGGATTTAGACCATTGCATTTGTGTACATGTACAATGCTTACATGTGACTTCTGATACGCAAATGATGTGAGTCAAACACACGTTTTAAAGATGAATAGCTCCACAGTGCAGAAAGCAGCGTGGAGACCACGGGTGTCAGAGGTGCGGCTCAGGGGAAGGAAGTATCTGAAGGTGACAGCGTGCAGCCTCAGCAGAGCCTATGCTTCATCCAAATGTCAGAAGCAACATTAAACCTCAGGGGTGTTTAGAAGAACAAACAGTTGCAGCTGAGATGGAGGGAAAGAGAGAGACTTCACCCCGCTTCTAAATGTGTTGGTTTCACAGTGCAAAGGATGCTGGGAGCCATGTCTCACTAGCGTCCTTTGCCTTGTTGACAACAGCCTGAAGGTGGTGGGGGTGCCAGGGTTTATATGTTTGTGATTAGGGATGGTTTAGTTGTGTGTGTGTGTGTGTGTGTGTGTGTGTGTGTGTGTGTGTGTGTGTGTGTGTGTGTGTGTGTGTGTGTGTGTATATGTGTGTGTGTGTGTGTTTCTTGTGCAGAGGGTGCATCACTCCACATGAACATATTCTGTTGCTCTCTGTCATTATCCTAAACAACATTTTCCATCCTGCATCTCTGTGCTCTGCTGGCTCTTGCATTAGTTTATCCATTAAGGAGAATCACCATGAGTCTCCTGTATGCTCATAGAGTTACAAGGCTACGTCTGTGTCCAGCTGACATTCTGGGCATCAGCATTTTCACAATGCACATGGATGAACTGATGGGTAAAATGTTTTTTCAATGATCAAAACAATTGTGTATGTATTAATACCAAATTACATTAAAGAAATTTGAAAAAAACATCAGGGTTATTTAAAACTCATGCCTAAGAAATATTTGAACTGTGAATTGCCATAGAGCCTTACGTTTTTGTACTAGTGAAATAAGGGAGACAGAAGCTGTTTTCTAGAACCCAGTGACTGTATGGGATTTTCTATTGAATACAGACGGAAAGGACTTTTTAAAAAGTCAACGTAGTTTTCAATTCACAATATATTTGTTGATAGGCATTGACTTGGTGGCGTTGCTACCAAGTTTACTGTGTAAATCTAATAATTCCAGAGATTATATCAAAGGTTTTTTATCCCTGGGCTGAGAATAGACAGTTTTTTAGTTCATGTTCCATTTTGTTAAAGTTAAAACCAAACTTATCTTCTTAGAATTTCAATTTAGTCACTCCTATTCTTTTACTCCTGTTGCCTTTGGCAGGACATTTTTTTTCAGGCTTCATGGACATCGGGCCTCATTCACTAACATGTGCGCAGAAATTTTCTTATTCTCTGCGGAAAATAAGTGCCTGCACAAAATCACCGCCGGATTCATGACACGTGCACACCAGTCGATTTTGTTCTCACAACCATGCGTATGTTTGTGCAACAGAATCATTTTAAATCAACAGGCGCGTATCTGCTCTCTACAAAATGAACACTTCTCTGCAGCGTGTCCTCCAGAGTGACGATGTTTAAAACAAATTTAACCTGGGCTGCAACAACTGAGTTGCTGAATGCTGTGTCCTGCTTCGATGAAGAAGCAGCGCAGAGCAGGGTCACTTGTTGACCAGCGGAGGACAGAGGATTTCATGACCAAAAATGCAGATTCACAATGAAGGCAGATTGATGCAGGGAAGATCATTTCATGACAGATAACCAGGCTTTCAGATGCTCTAGCTGGCAGCCAGAGAGGCAGGTTAAATCGAGAATCAAACTAAAAAATCACGAGGGACAGAGTAGGAGCTCGAGACAACTCATAAGGGCAGAACATGTTAACACAAAGGTGGGACACACAACAGGGCAGGAAGTGAAACAGCAGTAGAAGATAATTCATCAGATGAAATAGGAAATAATGCAGAGCCCACATAGAGGGGAAGAACATGAAAATCTGTGTAATCAGTCTGTATAAAGTGTCATTGTCTCTGGAGTTCAGAGTGTCTGCAGCTTTTCATTCCAACTAAGCTCTCTAGCATTCAGTAGATTGCAAACTTGGAAAAATGCTCAAATCAGATATGGTTACTCTGGTGTTTAGATCAGCGGTGGATTATATAGAGGCAAGACTCTCCATCCCTGCTTTGTCCATAATCTCAGCATTTTCACCACATTAGCAGCTCTACTCCATAAATCTTCAGATAATACATAGCGCAGAGAAATACATGGAGATGAGATTATATCCATGTTAGACTGTAACACAATAAAATACCTTCTCTGTCCTTATTAAAGAACTTTAACGTCTTCAGATTTCATCATGTTGTCACGACATGTGTGTTGTAATAGGGATCTGATGCAACACAGTAAAACAAGGAAAACTGAAGAAGTGAGAAGCTGCTGAACTCTGCTGCTCACTGTCTGCTGCAGTCTGCTGTCAGCTAGTAATCTATGAAATCTAAGGAGAGGAGGAAAACACTACTACACAAGTGTGTGAATTTGTGTTGACAAACACACTCAAACATACACACACTGCAAGATTCGGTTTAATTAAGGAAGGCTATTCTATACAAGAGCTGGGTGTGGCTGTGTGTGTGTACGTGAAGTACTGTATGTGGATGTGCTGTGGCTGTATGTGTGTAAGTTGTTATTAGAGAGCACGAGGGAGCGGCCGGTTATGTGGAAACAGAAAGAGAGTCAAGCGGTAATTCTTCTCCTCATGAATCATTCATGAGCATTTCCATAAGTGTGTGTGTGTGTGTATCATGAAGGCCATCTAACACCAGAGCAGCTCTAGCTGTAGCTCCTAAAGCCAGCAATAGCAGTTTGTCAAGTTGGCGGCCCCTACCATCTTTCCCTATTACAACAAACTGAACAAAAGATAGTGGGTCCATTTTCATTGAGTTCACCATAACCCACAACACTGGCTCTAAATTACACCATTGACTTCCATTATCTTCCCAAAGCATTATGTCTACTGCTGTCGTATATATCTGTCAGATAGATGTGGGTTCTTCACTGTTGGTGGATGGGCATTTTATTCTTAAAATGTTGTATTATTATTTAATAGTTGTACTTTCTGGTATTTTTATTATTATGCATTATAATAACATAACTACAATCTTATTAATTTAAGTTTTACTTTTGTGTATTGTGTAATTTATATGAAATTTTACATGTGAACTTCAGCTGCTCTCTCTGAATCCCTGCAGTTTATCCTTCAATATAATACAACATGTAAACAGAAACCTGAGCTTGTACCTAAAGCAAAATATGTTTGTTGTTGGCAGCACTACACAGAAACATGTGGTGTATTAACAGCATATGTCAAAGATATAACTCATGGAATCATATTTATACAATCAAATTGAACATTAAAGAGGAGATTGCTTTAGAACTTTGTATTCTTACTGGAGGTTATTCTTTACAGTTGACTAGCATATTTTTTATACAGATTTTACCATCCACTAATGACATGCAGACTTTCCTTCTGAAAGCTGCTGCAAATGAATTATGTTGTAGCACAATTACAATACAACAATACAATAAAATGGCAATTACATCACCTACAAGAAAACTGGGCAAAGAAACGGTTGGCAAACAAAACCTGTGGCCAGCCAGGTCTCTGGGAAGATATTGAAGCTGGTAAAGTAACAGTCTGCTGTGTGCACTATACCTAAAGGGCACTTGTTAGACCACAATGCATTTTGCACAAAGAGGAGCTGCTCCTATTGCTCTTATTGAACATAGCAGTGCATTTTGAACAACTCTACTTGTAATGGAAGTTTTTGCTTTCAGTCTTATATTTGTATTACAGTTAAGGGTCTGAATATCAATTCCCCCTACACAAGGTCTGGATGGTAATGGAAATGATGAGGTTGTAGCATTGTTAAGACAGGAACTCTCCTTATTTGACTGAAATTAACCAGTTTAACTTTTAGCACGGAAATAGTGAGGATGTCCCCTGGTGGCCTTCATTGAAGGTAACCACAGGACACACACCAAGCCCATCTGGGAGCACAAGAGTCCTCCAATAAGATTTCTGAGAAAATTGCTCGTAAAATTACACTTAAAGTGCCTACATTATGCAAACAAAATTCAAATAAAGCAATATTCAGAACAAAGACTGCGAGAGACAGAGCTTTTCTGTGTTCTTGACTCTTTGTGTCAGAATGACCAAGCTGTGGTGTCACAGACGGGTAGAAGAAGCCTCTCAATACGTTCAAAGACTCACGAGTCACGCTCACAACATGATTTGGAGATTACAGCATTTTCATACAAGCATTTATTGCCAAAAGGCTGTTGCTCAACATCTATATATAACATCTCTATCATCTTTGAGCACCACGGGAGATTCATCTGGAGGTAGTGGAGGTTGGTGGAGGCATACCGGAAGAAGTGAAATTTTCAATTAGCCTACTTTGATCAGACTCATAAGTGTTTTTTGTTTTTGGGTGGGAGGAGACATGGAGTCACTCTGTGCATTAACGCTGCGTGTCCTTTCCAATTTAGTTGCCTGTTATCATGGGAGATAATCACACACCCACTTCTCCTCTTGTTGGGATTAAGACAGCGGTTTCCTTGCCACTGCCAGCCTACATGGTGGATTAAGGGCAAAGCAGACCCCAGGTTGTTAGTCTCATTTTTCCCCCTCTTAATTTTCGCTCTCATTCTAACACAGTCTTTTTCTCTGCTAAATGAGCCTCTTCAAGTGGATGAGCCCAGCTTATACCTGGAAATCTGCATTTTGTTGATTAAGGCCACTTGATGCATATCAGACCACAGTCGTCATCTTGTGTTTACAAATCCTCTGACCCTGAAATGGCAATTTGTGTTGCATTTTTGTTTAAATCTGGAATTGAAGCATCCTACTGAACTTGTGACTCAAAAACATGCAGGAATGATTGATTCCATCAGAACTCTAAGGTGTAACAGGCCGGTTCATTTGTCATGGGCTTACACTTCTGATACCTCATAATCACATAACAATGTACACACGTGGTTGCTGCCACAGTGTAAGTCTTTTTTTGTAAATTCTCTTTTTCCCGGACTTAAAGGGATAGTTCACTGAAAATTAATATTTACTCTTTATCTATTTACCACTATGAGGTGGATGGAGGGGTGGCTAAAGTGTTTGAATGCACAAAACCCTTTTGGAGTCTTAGGGTTAGCAGTGCTCCTGTCAAAGACACCTTTTCTTCAGATGTAAAAAACATAACATGCCTCCATACTGCTTGTGTTGTGTCATCAAAGTGTCCACAAGCCCCGACATTCATAATAGACGCGAAACTGTGTCTTTTACACTGTGTTTTAAGCCTGAACGCGCCTCACAGGAGGATATCAAAGGACATTTTCTTGGATGGATGTAACATGTTACTTTTAAAGCCATGTTATGTTGACCACTAAGGGAAGTATTAACATGATCTATTTTACAACAACAGCATTGATTGAAGATGACTATCTTACTTAAAGTCAGTAGCACAGTAAGCTGCGTTGGTTTTGACCTATTGGTTTTCTGGCTTATAAAACATGGTAAATGATCTGCATTTATATAGTATTACATTACAGTTTTTTGCCATTCACACAAACACATTAATACAGTGCATCTATGGGCAGCCCTTTTTTTTACGAGGGGCATGGACAGCTCTCCTCCCTCAACCACAGCTGCCCGGCCATCTATATTACGGTAGACACCTCAACTGAAATAAACATTTTAAGTGCTGTCAAAATGTATGTTGTTTTTGCAACATCCACTGGGTATTCAAATTCAAAACATGTCAAGATTACTCTGGGTCGAATAAAAGTTGTGAGTTGTGAAGTTCTTATCTCTATCTCACTTTTTGACAAAAATAACCAAAATTATAAATTAATTTTAACAATTGTGTACAACCTGTAATAAACACTTGTAAGTGTGTAAAACATAATCATTTGCAACACTTTCACGGAGGTCTTCAAAACGATAGAATAAAATCAACATTTCTGACAAAACTGAGCAGGATTAGTTTAGGACTTTTTGCAGTGCTGTTGTACAATGTTTGATTGTGAACCATTTTCTTTTTTCTGGTTACATTCTGAATGACTCAGATTGCAAGAATAAGATTGCATAGATTTGTACTACACCTAAAAAAAGCTGACAAAATTAACACTAGTTAAGAGGTTTGATTTACAGAGGCTCAGTACTTACTGCAAGTGGAATCAATACTAAGCACATCAGTGCTTCAAGCAGAGTAAGGAGGGAGCCAGAGCCACTCTGACCGTCAGGCATATTTACAGTAATGCTACAGCAGATGACTACCTCGCTGCTGACCTTAATCAACTTTACAGCCATTAATGCCAACCAGGCAGGAGACAGAACAAATGAGGGGTCATAAAACAAACTTTAAATGCTTTTGCTAAAGACAAGACAGGAGTTGATTTTCTTGCTGGTCGATAACAGCTTTAAATGGAAGACCTTTTCTGCCACGTTAAAAAAAATAAAGGATTAAAAGTTAAAAGGGCTAATAATCATTTGTTTAAAGTAGTGTAAATGAAATTATCAAATCAATTTTATTTTGAGTTTGTAACATGAGTTTGTAGCATGATCTCAAGTATCTCAAAATCTCTATAAGATGTTTTTTGCAATAGCAATGACATTTTGTGTAATGGATAATGTTTAAAACAAACTGTCATCCTATTATTGTGTTCAAGAATGATTTTAACACGTTGGGCCATACACAAATCAGCGTGCAAGTGCCGTGCTAGTTTCAGAGCCACCTGATTGTCATGTTCCCTTCCAGTGGCCACGTTGTTTTAAGATTAAATGCACTTGCACTCATATGAGCACCAACAGGCATTTTGGTCTTAAAATGAGCTGCGTTCAGATGGATACTCTCCTGTGGCAGTGGAGAGTCATTGCACAACTTTTCTGAAGACAAGGGCACAGTATTTCCCGCTTACATGTAGGACAGATTATCAAGAAACTTTCTCTATTACCACCTGGGATATCCCCATATAAACCCTGTATATCCCCGTATAAACACAATCTGCCGAATTGTAACTGATATAGGCTTTTGAAGGCTTCGAGAGGTTTGGTGCATGAATTAGCCGAAATACACATGATTTATTTGGAGAACAACCATTTGAACCTTATTTAAAACAAAAAATTTTAATTATAATTATATATATTATATGTAAAGTTCTTGTTTGAAACATGAAAACAGTTCACATATGACCTGAACACATAAACCTTGTTATGTGGGTTTGCTCACTGGCTTTTAATGACGACATGCCTGTTTAAATCAAGGCTTGTTCCAATGTAGACTTGCATCTGCTGACATTTGTCTCAGCCTCCATGGAACACCAGCTGGATCTGGTGGGATTGAAACATATTGTAGAAAGCAAAGCAAAATACCCTCTGCATGTTGATTTGAAAAAAGATACAAATTCAACATGGCTATTATTAACAGTGTCTTGGTTGTAACACAAATCACATGTTTAAACTGCTGATATATTTTTGGAGGGTTTGTAAAATAGAATATTTTGTGGATGCAGTCAAATTCATTAGAACTTATTAATCATCCAGATGCCTCCTTAAAAATTTTTATTTAGTGGTCGTAAGTGAATTAGTAATATTAAAAAAATAATAATAAAACTGTCATTACAATGTGGTCCCAGAGCTGTTAGCTAAGTTTGTGCTCAGTCATAGTATAAGGTAAATAGTATGTAGCACATATGATATTACAGAATTTCCCATTCATTTATGAAATGCTGGCATATTGATTTATGTTACTGCTAATCTGTCTATGAGCTTCTTGGTTTGTTTACAAGCCTTTTCAGCATACACTCTGATCTTGCCAACATTGATCCATGGGGTTTACCATTATGAAATGTCTTGCTGAGAATTCCTACAGCTTAGTGGTTCCTGCTGTTACTGATGTATCATCAGAAACTATGCACATCATTGATTTTACCTTTGTGATAAACTGGAGATTTTATCAGTCCTTTCTGTCCATTCAATGGCTTACAACCATAAACGCCTGTGTTCATCTTCAAAGGGCGACTTCACAGATGGAATTATATTCTTAGCGATGAAGGTTATCTTCTTTTGCATAATCTGATGTCTAGGATATTCTTTACTTCTTCTAGGGATCTGGCTCCTTTCCCTCAATTTGTTCCATATTCCTGCCAACATCTTTATAATTCTTTAGGTGACCCCACTTCTTTAAATCAGATAAATAAAATTGTATTGTCCCAGTGGGAGAATAAATATGGAACTGTGAGTATGTGAAACCTAAAGTGAGCACATTTCACCTCGACAGTAACACCCGCATTTGTGTTATGATCCATGTGTTTGTTTATTTATTATATTTATTTGCATTTTCGCCAGTGAACACTTCAACAGAACATCATTTGTGATGAGCGCACCTCGGTGAACATGCTTTGAACAGTTTCTTTACCAGCTCTCCATCTACCTGCACCCCACCTTCATCCCTTTCTGTTCCTGTTCTCCTTCTCCTCCCTGTGCTCAGCCATCTCCACCTCTCAGTGTCAGCCAATTAGGAGAGATTGTGACACCCCCCCCCCCCCCCCCTCCAGTCGCCCCAACTCCTGCTGAGGAAATGAGAGCTCCTTGTTTCTTTGAAAGTCAAGCCACAAAGGTTCACTCTCAAACACACTGCAACACAAATGGAACACACTTCCATAATTGGCTGTCTCAGTTGATGTTCAAAAGGCAGCCTCTTCTCCTCAGATTGGAGGCAATAAACAATACAGCATGAATAAAACATTAATCACAATTATTCGTGTCAGAGATATAAACAAATGATTGCCTTTTGTAAATATTTCATCCGTGCCGTCTTCTTGCCACGTTGCCATGTGTGGCCCTGAGAGGGGTTGAAAGGGATCACAGGAGGGGAGATGATTTTTTCCCCCTGATCTGGCATTTTGTTATACAGTACATTAATGGGGCCAGCGCTGCACGGAATTGGCTTTAATCTTCTCACTGCCTGAGCCGCTATCTCCTTCACCCACCTCCCTCTCCTCTCATCTTTGCTCTGGATCCTCGCGTTCACCTCTAAAGACTCCAGCCCCTCTCATCTTGATCCCCTCTCCCTCCTCCTTTCATGTCTTTGCCCCATTCTCACCTCCTTAACCCCCCCCCCCCCCTCCCCTCTCCTCGATTGACGGATTGGGCTATCACCTCTCTGTGCTCTGCGGTATATCATCGTGGATCTGGGTTATTTAAATTAGGTTTAAATCTCATCTCTCTTGGTGCCACTCCAGGTTCAAAACCATTTGTCATTTGTCCTTTCCTTGAAGAGCCAAATGACTTGATCATGTTTTGATGGAATTTAAAATGAGGATCAGTCCCAATGTGTATGTATATACTTACTAGTGTGTCGATGTCAGTGCAAACCACTTTTTGTACATTGAAATTACAATTTGAAAAACTGCTTTCTTTTCAAATGGAAAGAGATACAATGTTTTCCTGTGTATAATTACACTGGCTACATATACCACTAAACCTTTTTGAATATTTTACATTTACAGTATTTTTTGTTTATGCTATATTCTATATTTTACTATTTGAAACAAAATGTTACAATATTTTCTATCGCTATTTAGAGTTACACAAATAATATATACTCCTAATTTTAGTGGCACAGTAACTTCAGTGTCAGTGCTGTGGGATTTAATATATATTATTCACAGTATATGGGTATAACTATACAGTGCTTTTGTTGTCTAGTATTTATTAATTATATTGCCAATTATTTTTAATGTGTTTGCATATGGTTTGCACACAGCACTGTAATAACCATTTGTCATGCAACTCACCCTCTTCTGTGGGCTTGTGTTGTTTTTATGTCTCATGTTGAACTATTTTTGCACTTTGGTTTGTGAGGAACAACATTTCCTTTAGCTGTAAACTTTGCATTAGAATGAATGACAAACAACCCAGGCTTTTGTTTTTACCTGGATTGGTATGAATTGCCTTGAAGATGTACATTTTTGCCTTTTCTACCACCAACACAATGATTACCTGCTCAGTTCACAGTCATTCAATTTAATGACACCACTAACCCAGTTGTAAAAAGGAAAGACACTTCATGAAACTCACCTCACTCTGTTACAATACCATGCAGTAAGGTGCAACAGCACACTGTTTTGAATTATCAGTGTGGAGAAAACCGTCTAGTAACAAACTCTGTCAAGTGAGACATTCCTAAAGACTTATTGTAGCATATTGTGGGGACTCAAACTAACCATGTGCCTTGAGATAATGTGATTTTATATTTCGTTGCGTGGTCGTTTATCCTAAATATGAGAAGATGAGCCGAACTCGGTTTGGTTCAATCAAGTATTTATTTAGAAAGCAGTGACAGGTATGAACAGCAAAACAATGGGCATCCAACACACTGCCCGGCTCTTTAGCAGCACCAGACAGTCTCGAGTCGCATCTAAACGCATCAAACAGCCGGCGTCTGTAAGATTTTATAACAGTCCTTGGTTCTTCCTTTACAGTGCGCAGGCGTAGTCCATCCTCTTGGCATTGGAATACGGAAGAGAACAGGAGCCACTCCCAATCTCACGCCTCCTCTGATAGTTGCTAGGCAAAAAATGTTCACTTCTTGAAAGGCCTTGACACAGCTGATGCCATGAGGGCCAGTGGTTGTCCAGTGGAGAAGAGAATATTGTGTTCCTGCTTTATCGGCGGTATGTTCTGTTTGTGTAAACATTTGAAACAACTAAACCCAAACAATGTCAACAATGTCACTCTGTCTTTGCCCCAGATGGGACAGCTCCTCGAACTCTGTCTGATGTCGAATGCAGCTAAGGGATTTATGCTTTAATATTAAAAGTTAGAAATGAGAACAAGTAAAAGATTCATGATTAACACCAAGCAGCAACGGTTATTAAAATCATTTGTATGAAGGCATAATATCTGACCCAAACTGCTCCTGTCCCATTCCACCTATCTTTATTGTAGTTCAGTCAGACAAAGACTAGCTAAAATTTGAATTCCTAACAGGTACAAATGCATTGCATGAGCATGTCAGGACTTTTATTTCTGTGTTGTCCTGTCACAGGGGGAGCTAGTAGGTATGAGTTGAGCATAGATGACAGCGGGTGAACAGAGTTGATGGAATGTCCCAGTTAAACGTATAAGCACATTACAACAAGGTTGACCTTATAAACCCTTAGCTCCGATTTTCAGTACTTGGGTTGTGTCAGTCTGTGACGCTAACGTTAATGTTAGCTTGGAGCAGCTGCTGAACAGGCAGGCAGGTTGTTTGACAAAAATGCTTTCATGTTTTTAGAGACAATTTTTTAAAGATTATAATTATGGTTGTATTGGAATAATGCAAATAATAAATAAATCAATTGCTCATCTGTCTTTTGAATAAATACATTTATTTTGTTTATTTCTAAAGAAAACTTCTGATAATGCCAAAAAAGGTACAAGACCTTCCTGTTCAATAACACGTGGACCGCATATTTAGGCTAACAGCTGGATTTATAGAATTTGATGAAATTATTGGTAAAAACTCCTCCTGCTGTATTCGCTGGAGCTTTTATAGAGGAGTTGCCCATGACAATAGAGGTAGCTGGGATGAAACAAGAGAACAGACCACACAAGGGTCTTTGAATAGATATAACATTTTATTCAGAGTACTTTGCCTTGCACTATTATTGCGTTTCCTTGTAACATGTCGAATGGTGACTGAAGCAGAGTTTTTCCAAGAATACGATATCTCCTTTGGGATTCAGAACCATGTAGATGTTCATATGTTCATTGTTTCCAGTGAGACAAGAGTCATCCATCTCACACAGGATAAGCAAAAGTAAGCCACTGCCCTCTTCATGTAATGCTTTAACACCTGAAATTGGCTGCTCTTCATTCTATTCAACCTTTTTTCCCTTTTTTATAAGTAGCATGTTTAATTCACATTTCCTCTGTGCAGGGGATATGCAGGGTATGTTAAAGGATTTGTCTACTCCCTCCTGGCAGGCCCCTAAAGCATCATTTCTTTTTCCATCAAAACTCTTCATCTTTTCTCCCCTCATAAAGCGTCTGAATTTTGTTTTGCATATTTATTCCTACAGAATTAGCATCACAAACACTCTTTCCAGGCTCTTTGTTATGCTTCAGGGGGAGGGAGATTGAGGGAAAGTAGATTATGTTTTGCATTTCTCAGAGGCACACTCAAAGCTGGCTTTCTAGGTGTCCCCGTGTTTTTGCAGCCTTCAGGGCTTATGGAGACGCACTCCATCTACTTGAAGTAAAGACGGCTATGACTTAAAATAATGTTTCTCTGGCATCCTGTTAACCACATCATTTCTTCTCCCTCTTTCGCCATCACTTCCCATTTTTCCTTCAGTCTTATTATTCATCTTCTGTCCTCCGTCTCCTGCCTCATCCATGCTAAGCTGCATTCACGAAATTTAACTAATTCCAGATTTGACTTTTCAGTTTGCAGTGTTTATTTGAAGTGTGTCATAACTGTACGTCATGAGTCCTGTGGAGACTCAGGTTAAAAGATGTCTATCATCGCTGGTAGAATGCCAGACATGAGATCTTTGGAGTTCTCTGGAGCAAATGATTTGTTTCTCATCCAACATCTGTAAGTTTAATAATTAATTCGTGGCACATTTTGAATCCTGCCCATTCACGTTTGCACTTGAGTCATCAGCATATTTTAAGTTTAATCATGAAGTAACAAAGCATTTCCACTTTTTCCAGCTATGTTCATTGCTAAGTTCCTCAGGTTTGCTCAGGAACAAAGGTTGCATTTTCCTCTCAGCTGTTTTTAAAATCAAATAATGGCATACATATTTGCCATTGATGGTTTACTCATGAATAGGAAGGGAGGAGGCATTTTACATAAAATCCATTGTTCACTTTCACTACTGTAGTGAGAGTCAAAGGATTTTGTTCTTGACGATCTCCCATTGAGTGAAAAACCAGGGGGACAAAAATAAATATTTAGAGGCAGAATCTAAACAGGTGAGGCCACAAACTAGCAAAGGCGACATGGGATGGAGGCTTTGTATTCTACTGATGAGGAGCTGAGAATAATTAGTGACTGAAGATAATTCACTGTCAGCTCGTGACAATAAGGTATTCATTTTTTGTTTATTATTGGTATTATTACATTTAACTTATGGTCCAGGGACTTGGTTCTTCTCTCTGCAAGAAAGACGAGGCTCAATAATCGGGCCGTGTGAATGTATTTAGGTACCGGCAACAACAGTAGTATCTGGACCCCCCCTTCAGAAACAGAACATTTCAGTTGCCTATTTTGGTTGATTGAAGTGCCTCATTTAGAACCTGAAGATTTGATGAATAGTTACATGGAAGAGGTGAATTTTCTTTACCTGATAGAACTTTATGAACTCCTCTGGCTTTTAACCAAGGTAAAGAATGAGGCCTCTGATCATCGCTTCTCTTCGAGACTCAATGCTGTTGTTCTACAAAAATATGAAAAATTAGATAATGTACAGGCATCAGAATGCTCCTACACAAAGCTAACTGCTACACTGTTGTATTTACGTGCCTCATTTAACCTCAACAGTGTGGGTTTGTATTGGTCCAACTTCCCCAGGAATGTGGAATGTAGTAGCTTCAAAGTGATCCCCCCATTTCCTCCTCAATCTAAGTGAGAGACCAAGACACAGATGAGGAAACAAGGCAATAATGATTAATTCAAAACAGAGAAATTCAATTTTAAACTGTATTGGAGAGGACAATGTTCAACATGCCTGGGAAAGCTCAAACAGAGCAGGCGATTGAGCTCTGAAGCCCCTCACAGGTGGTGTCTTGAGAATAACATAATTTCCGATGCAGCGAAAAGGTTTTTGCCATCTTATTCTCACTTTCACATTGCGGTTGAGGTGGGAAGTAGTTTACGTTTTTTGCTTGAGTGCTGTCTACAGCTGATTTTCTCTTCAGAGTATTTACATTTAACTCTGGTAGTCCAAGGTGTTTGACCTTTGCTCTATAATTGCCCATCTTGTACTTAAGGCTGTTTTCCAGCCATACAAACCATGAATGACTCTGGGTCTTTCAAACATGGGAGCTTCATAACCAGGACCTCTGCAACCTCCTCCCTTTGTGCTTGTGAAGGATAGGCAGTGTAGACAAGATGTTCTCTGCCAATTTGTCTAGAACTATGGATTTTACTTCAGGATTGAGTACGGTTCTGTCCTTACAGTAAGCTTAATTTGAAGCTTGTTGAATGAGCTCTTTGTCAAAGGAGAAAGTAGGTTTCTCAAACTGAGCTGACACAGAACGAAGGGAGGAGGTGTTCCTGGGGGGAAAACATAATGATAGTATGACTGAACTGCAACCAACATCTTCAGATAACTCTGTACCCCCGCTATCAAAGCTCTCCTTGAGTCCTTTAGCAGGCACATAATCCTCAACTGCTAATGTGATCACTGGTTCAGCACGAACACCTTGATGGTGTGTCTGTCCTTTATGTCGCTAGTTTCAAGGAAAGTAAAAAACGGACCATCAAATTCTTGGTCCTGGAACTGCATACTAAAGTCTTCTTCAATCGCAAATTTCTTCCCCACAGGCTCAGGGATTCCTGGGGTCAAGAAAAGCTTCGGTATTTCTTCTTGCAACATGACTCGTAGTTTGGCAGACATGGTGATGGGTCTTGTAGTTGAAGAAAAAGACATTGGTTATGCTGAATTAAGGCATGCAAGGAATCAAATTGTATCCTATTACAAAGAGATCAAGTGAAGAGTTTATTCGTTTTAAAACCTTAAGAGCAGTGTGTAGCAGGAACCATTCTCAGCAAAGTAAATACTGAATTTTGCAGTTTCATAAGTACGGGTGAGTATTCAAATATAATTAATTTCAAAGAATATGGCTACCAACCAAATTTGTGCTCTTTCAAATATAATGTAGTGTGAAGAAGGGCTGAATAACTTTAAAACCATTTAATTATTGAAGTTTCTTATTACCTGAGACAAAAGGTGGAATAATAAAAGACCAACACCAAAAAAATCAACTAAAACATTCTATCAGTACGCACTATCTACGACGGAGTATTAGGGGCACTTGAAACATTTCTCCTTTAACATTTACAACATTAAACTGTTATCTTTAACATCAGTATTGGCCCAGAATGTTTTAATTGGTGTATCCCTAGGAATCAGCTTTTGGTCACCTTTTAGGGATGCTACAATATTACATTTTGGAGTGGTTTTGTTCACATTGTCAGCTCATGGGATGAGTGTCAAGATACACTGTATTAAATTACCTAATCAATCAAAAGCCCTGAGCCCATGGTATTCACTGTACCATGAATGTAAATACTTGACAGAAAATACAGGCTCGCCATGGACATGTGGATTAGACTCAGTTCAATCCATATAGCTAAAGATCATTCCCAGCCCTGATTAGTTCTGGATAATGCTCAAGGAAATAGACAACAGACACTCCTAGACTACTGCAACTCCCTCTTGGCTGGTAAGCCTGCTAGTGCCGTCCGACCTCTGCAGCTCATCCAGAATGCAGAAGCTCGGCTGGTCTTCAACCTGCCTAAGTACACTCAATCCTCCTTCACTGGTAATCAGTGGCTACCCGCATCCGCCATTAGACACTAGTACTTGCGTACTGCAGCTTTTTTGAAACTAATATTCTAACATAATTCTTGCTGTTCTGGGTTTGCACCCTCATGGTTGAATGAACATATTGTAAGTCGCTTTGGATAAAGGCGTCAGCTGAATAATATGCTATGTAAAATGCTGCTTCTTGCAGAAGTTTTGCCTTTGGGAAAACCTGCATGTATTTATGCATGTGCTCTGATATCTTGGTGTCAAGGTATCTAATTTTGTCATCAGTGTGAAATGGAGAAACCACTCCCATGTCTTTTAGATCGACTAGAAGATGCCATGCTGGTTCACTCTCGCTATTTGAAACCAATGATAAGAGTGAGCAGACGCAACAAATACATAATCTTATTGGTGTTTCCACCAACCCTGTTTTGGGTGGTAAGGTTGTGGAGCAAGTCTTGTGACCGTGAAAATACCATGTATTAGCTAAGGCACACTGCCTTTTCACACCAAAGCAGTGAGGGAGAGTGGGACTTTCTAAAACAGTTTGTCCATGAAGAGAATGTTCCTGCTCTCGGAAGGATCCAGTTCTTACTTTCTAAAAAGTCACCAATTGAATGGGCACCTAAATCAATGCTACAATGTCTTGAATACTCCTATTTAGAGGACAGAGATGTCTTAAATAATGTGTTATATATATATATATATATATATATGTTTGAGATCAGACAAAACCAGATCGTTGTTGCAGGATGTGGATCCTCCTGCTGTTGCCAGCCTATCAACAGGTGTGCTGCTGGGATGTTGTGCTGTCAGTTGTGTCCGAAAGAAGCCTGACCCGGTGAGTCTGATGAGAGACACAGGGGAGAGCTTCCAGCCAATCCAGGCTAAACACTCCTGACAGCGCAGAGGCCCCTGGGTCAATGAGGATGTTCCCAAGACACACATGTAAAGATGCATGTGTGCACACCTACACCCACACACACACATGCAGAGCTGCTGTCTTGCCTCAGGCCTGTCCCTGCCATGTCAGACCCAGGTTTCTCCTCCCTCAATCCCTCCGTATTTAATCGATGTGCTCAAGGCAAACTCTCACCCTCAGCTCCCTCTATACCTTCATCCTTCCTTATAAGCCTCCAGTCACCCTCATCAACTCCACACCTGACCTGGATCTCCCCCTATCTTATTCTGGTGTACTAACACAGTGTGCAGCGGTGGCAGCTAGGTCACATTGCCCATTTCTTTCCACTCCAGTTGTTTCTCCAAACGGAGGATGATTACTGTGATGACGGAATGGGATCTTTTTTTATTGAATTAGTAATACACTGAACTGAATGTGGTTGTTGAGACACAACAGCGGTGGCTTGGAATGTGTAGACCCCATGATGCAGATGGTTTTGTCATGTTTTTGTTAATTTCCATATGATTTCTTACCCTTCATTTGCAGGTGGTTGTGCCACACTGTGAAATAAGTGTGTATATTTTGAAGCTCCATTGAATTGTGGACACTGGTCACTGGTAACATCGACAGGCAATTCAAATGGGATTGGTGGTACACTAAGACATGCAAGCACGTGACGTTCCACAGTGTCAATGACCCTCCTGGGGGTGATGGATGACACTTTGACATTTTTCTAGTTTACCTCCAGTAGCCTGAATATGCAATACTTACCATTGTTACAAAAAAATACATGTCAATTAACCCATCAAGACCAGATGCAACATATTTGTGGATGTACTTTTAAGATCATCAGATGCATAACTATTCTTGCTTGTCTGGTATTTACAGCCATGAAGGTGATAAGGAGGAATGAATACCAGCCAGGACTGGCGCGTCTGCTTCTGCTGCTCTAGGCGGAACATTTTGTACCGCCCTTCTATTTGTAACGTACCATACCAGCAGCAACACACAAACACTAATATGCCATTCACATAAAGTGCTAGGGCACTAGATCACTAGTGCAATCTATTGCAACACTTGTGTGCTCAATGTGCCTACAGTATTCAAGTATCCATGACGCAATATGTGGGCATTTTGCAGATCCATATCATGACTCTTGGCAGCACATATAATTATTTTCCAAATAATCCAATTTCAACTTCCTAAACTAAATAAAACCAGTCCGAATCTCTCCCATACACCACTGTCTCATGTGCACAAGCAAATTTCGTCAGCATCTTAAACAGCGACTAGAGAGCAGATAAAGCTTTCCAGCAAAAGTCTTAACTGCATCCTCAGTTTTTATTTTCTGTGCCAGTTCATGTCCTATGGAGATCGTTGCCAGTCCATTAAGCCTGTCTTTTTTCATTGTAGTGTTGAGGTAGTTTTTATCAGTTTCAACTTTATAAAACTGTGTTCTCCTGACGCAACTGAAACGGGGAGTGTGAGAAGCACCTGTGATATATGTTATAAAAGCATTTGGAAAAACGGACACTCCGGGGATCAATATATTTTAACAAGGAACCTCTCTGTGTTGGGAATGCTCGCTCCATCAATAATCGTCTCTTTTTATATCCGCAGCCAGATAATTTTGGTCGTTTAGACATGCTGCAGTATTCTCTCGATGGATTTTTCTTAGAACAGTCTCTGGACCTACGTATGAGTCTGAAACAAAGTTAAATAAAGTGAATTCAATCGACCACTGGCTCTTGAGAGCTAGGGCCGGGAGGCAGTGAAAGGGGCGGCTGCAGGTGCAGCGTGATTGACACGTTCCTCAGCAAATCACACTTCGCCGCCCTTGCCAAAGTGCTGCCTGAGGCAATTGCCTAGTTCGCATCCATGGACACGCCGGCATTGATACCAGCACCTCCAGCCCATCACATATCCTCCACGCAGAATATGAGCTCTTGCCTTCTGGCAGTCGATATAGAGTCCCCCACTGTGAACACAACCATTTTAAAAACTCATTTGTCCCTCCCTCTGTCAAACTTTTAAGCAATGTTGCTTGAGGGACTATGTGCAATAGTCTCATGGTGTTTTTATCACTGAGTGTTTGCAATATGTGCTATGTGCAATGCATGTGCAATATTTGTGTTAGGTGCAATTGGGATTATGTGCAAGGTTTTGATTTGGTACATCTGATGTTGTTTTTGTTTTAGAATGTTGTTCTCCTTAGATTGTTGTATTTAATTTAATTGTGTGATGGTTGTTTTTAATGTAATTGAATAATAATTCTAATTGTAATTGTTTTACTGTAAATGTGGAGGCATTTATTTGTGCAGCAAGATACATTTCCCTATGGGAACAATAAAGGATATCGTATCGAGTTTTTATGAAAACTGAAGGTTACCCAACAGGTTCTCTTTCATGTTTGGCAGAGGAGGATGAGGTGAGGGGTGTTCAGCGGCAGCATGCAACTTCACCCCTTCATGTCACTGAATTCTACACACTGCAACTTTTACCCTGGTTTCCTTCATAACACACACACAATTCAGCTCAACACAATTCACACTACTCAGGTCAACCACACTATAACAGAATTAATTTCTTAATTATTAATTATTATTTATGGCTACGGCCTTTGCTGTACAATGTTTTGACCATGACAAGGATGTTTGTGGGCGTTACAGCCATCGAGTGCACAACAGGGCATCACCCTGATGTGATTTCAGTTCATTTTTCAAGGCTGTAGATATTTTGGTCATTTATGTGATTTCAGAGTGGCCATTCTCAAAGGAAATGTATTCTACTGTACTCGATCTGAGAGGGAAAAATCATATTCCACCATTCCTGTAAAGTCATCCATCTGTAAAATCCCCTGATGGTAACAAATGAAATACACCTCTCTAGAGAACATTCCATCACAAAATGTTTTGGAACAGCCAACTCTCAACAGAGGTCCTATCCGTCATTACACACTAGTAAACCCAACACAGCTCACAGCAGTGAGCTGGAAGCATATTGCAGTATTTAGGCACAGTGTATCTTTAGCTAAATAACATTAAAAGTTTATCCAACCTCATATTCCACAGAGTGCTGTGAGAGAGGAGAATGAACTTTGAGAAAACAGCATTTTTTTTCCATCCTCTGTTGTTTCTTGTTTCCAGAAGCAAACCTCTTTTTTGAAGACAGGGCAGCTTATTATCAAGAGTGACGATGAACATGATACTAGACTCTGCTACTGTTGGCCTGTATACATATTCATTTGTCCTTAAAATGCTAAAAAAAAAAAATTGTTAATATCTTTAATATTATTAAAATTATTACTAAGAATTAAAAGATGCAGGTTCCACTTATTTCTAAATAAAAGTATTATAAAAGCTAGAATTTCACTAGGTCACTAAGAATTAATAGGACTAATTTTAGTATATGACTATTTATTTATTGAGAAACAGTAGTTTATAGAATTTGAGTACATGCTGGAGATATTTTTTGCAAGCTGGGTCAAGGAATATACTGAAGTTGGGTTTTATATGATGGCTCTTTAGAGAACTAAATCTAAACTAACAGTCACTGACTGCATCTGTTAACATGCTTAACAGGTGGATACACTGTTTGTATACTGTGTGTACTTTCAAGTTGATCAATTAAATTATTTACTTGTAATCAATTTAGTGTAAAATGTTAAATAATAACCATGATGGCAGTTATTTCCTATTACCTCACTCCTGATACATAACTGTAATCTATATATATATATATATATATATTATAATTAGTATTACTGCAAGTGGGAAGTTAATCAGTCTGTTGCTGTAATGAATTTACTTTCACCTACATATTCATTAACTTATTATGTACCTGTATCAGGTTTAGAATAGAAATACTGATGTACTTTTACTACAAATTTGTTTCAAACCGTTTGCACTCCTTTAAAGTTACAGTTAGTGCAATAAATCATCAGAACGTTATTGGGGCATGTCCAGTGGTGAGGGTCATGATAAGTTGGTCTGAGTATTTTCCTGCTGAGATGGTTTGTGTTTCAGTTGGACATTGTCCCTCAACATTGTCAGTATTTGCCTACAGTGTATTTGCATGGAAAACAAAGATCCATTATAATAATCAGCTCATGCAAAAGTCAAAAGAGCAGCTGCCAGTGAGGCCACAAGCTCAAAAGAGTACTATAGTTTGATGTCTGGCAGAGTGCAAGGTTAATAATCATGTAAAGGTCTAAACTAAAACAATAAATACATTTTAGCTGAAAACCCTGGATGAAATAACTATTCATGACTCAAAATGTGAAACTCTGAACACACACATCAAAATGGTTTGTGACAAGGATAACTTTCAACTCAACCTGAATAAGGGAGGAGACATGAATGATGAGTGTCTTTTAATTGTTTCTCTGTTGAGCTGTGGCAGTTTGTATTAAAGCCCATCTAGAAGAGAACACTGCCAACAGGCTTTGAGGCTAAGATGATATGTGACACTAGTCCATGCAACGTAAGTATACCACTAAAATACACAGAACACAAAATATTTTTTACAAACATAAATTACATTGTTAGTGTTTTTTTTAAATGTATAATCTCCATTACCCACTGACCTTGTTCAGTAGTCTCACCTGCTGCATGCTCACAGTGAGCGCTCTAAACAAACTAAGGTCTATATAGGCCAGAATATGCAAACATAGACAGATGAGAGGCTTCATGTGGAATAAAAACACACAGCTCAACCTCATGGGCTCACCAGACACCAGAAGATACATTGTCGTGGTGAGGTTACCATTGTGTATTCAAATACTTGACTCAGACATAGAACTTTCATACAAATGAAGTCAAAATACAATGAGTGTAAGCTCTTTTGGCTTCAAAGCAGATTTTTAAAAGTGCTTTGACCCAACATGATAATAAACAAGTCAGCAACACTTCTTAGGACCAAATTGCTGGATATAATGTTAAAAGAATGGGCCAACAATCTGATGCATATATTATTATACACTTTAATTTAATCTGTAATATTTAAAAACAACAGATGGGGCCATGGGAGACACATCATTTATTTAAATATATATTTGAAAAGAACTAAAATATGAGTATTATACCTATGTGCCATTTAGTTGATTACTTTGGAGCTGTAAATATGTAAGGGTTATGGAATTCTCTAAGTATTCTCTGATAGGTTAAAATACAACAGAGGTGACATGGATACCTGCCAGTGTCAACAGCCTCTTCTTCCAGGCCTGACTTTACGAAATACGATAAACTTGAAGATCCAGATTCATAGAGGTGCTGAAATTCTCTCTGTTTGTGTTGTACCAGAAATGAGTCAGAGGGGAAAGCTATCAGTTTTATTCTTGATCTTCATTACAGCCTTTGTAGTTCTACAACACAGTCTGTCACATGGTTTCATTCCAAACACACTGCTGTCCAAGATTATAGGAGTTTAATGTGAGGTTATGTTTTCTCCCTTGAAAAACAGTAAGAGTCGTAATTAAAAAACACACTTAAAAACAAGCCAACACTAAAGATGCGTTTTCTTTTGCTTTGTGTGCCTGCAGATTTAAAAATATTTACTCAAAGTCACATTATTTGTTTTTCTTACCTGTGATGTGTAGCATTGAACCAGATAATGAAATCATGAAACGTGAACGGTAGCATTATACCACTAAACACAGCTGACACAGGCCCAAGGCAAACATTTGTTGAACGTCAAACACGCTCCATCAAGGACTGTAGTCAGGTGAAGGAACCTTGAAACAATGCAGATATTTACTATGAAGACATTGATATTTTGACAGCTCTATAAAGAATCTGTTCAAAAACCCACAGGGAACAACATAGCAGTAGTTAATGACAGCAGAACCATACACTTTGATGGAGCGAAGCACACTTAAAAGAAACTCTGCCCTGGAGAGAGCTCAGTGCTGAAATTAAAGGTACGGGAATATCTTTGGAGTTTGTCTTCTCAATCTGTTTGTTTCGTCTTTCTCCCCATCCACTCATTTGCCTCACAGCAGCTCAGGGTGCAGTTTGTATTCTGACTGACCTGATGAGATTCAGTACAAGTACAGCCTTTGGCTATAAAGTCAGGAAATTAACTTCCAATGGTTTTTATTAAATCTGAAGATTTGCTATAATTCCATAAAAGTGTGAATTGACGGAGATATAGGATTCAAAAGTTGAATTTGTTTGTCGTTGAGTAAGGCTGAAGTGTTATCAAAGTGAGTGCACTGGCTGACTGTTCAGAGTGTACCCCACTTCTCACCCAACACAATGGATGCCACCCATCCTATCTCAAAAGATATCAACTTGGGGCCATGAATGTTCTTATACATTATGGAAGTCTGCTGTTAAGACATGAACTGTTGGTCACATATGTGATGTGTGGAAAGTTGGGTCATCATCAGGGGACCATAAACCACAAATTATGCATGGAAATCCAGTGACTTTGTTAAACATAGACGACATTTTGGGTTTGCTGAAGGAAGGGCAAATGGTTTGTCTTCTGAAGTCTTTTTTTGCTGTTTGCTCATTTGATTTCTATGAGTCGTGTGAAACTTATTTCTGGATACTGTGGTCGCCAAAAGGGAAAGTCGAATGACCATGAACCTTTAGGGTTTCTATTATAACATTTTGAGCACATGGTCTAAAGCACATGGTATTGCTTGTTTAAAAAAAGGTGGTGTCTGAAGGGGTTGTACTTAATCTCTATTAAAAGCCAGGTGTTTTTGCACCTTGATAGATTGCTATTATAATGGACAAGCATATATGATAGCATATGCACCTAAAATGCATATAGTACAATCTTGATAATGATCCATAAAATAACAGTGAAATACTACTTACACTTACAGTGCAGTAGCCAATCGATCGCCAAGGCAAGAGTGCAAAACTCACGATGCGCTTATCCCGAGGAGAAATAAGAAACATAACACAATAGCAGTTACTGCATCAGTAGATAGTAGACTTTTTCCTTGTGCACTCCTTTGGGCCTGTGTCCGTGTAGCATGTTTCTCTGGCAGGAAAAAGCTGAGAGGGCGAAGGGGAGCACTTCATACAAAAATGGTTGCATGTGGGTTTTGTTTCCGTGACAACAACAAAACAAAAGCTTATCACTCACTCGCAACATTTAGCCAACTAAATCAGTGACTGTACCAAAAGTGTACTATTATTAAACAATTTGGCCTTGTATTCAAAAGTTTAAATGTCTGAATCTCATACTCTCACACCGTCATGTTAGTTTGTCAAAATAATGCAAGTAGAAAACATCAATTTGAAAATAAATATACAATAACATTGAATGAGTTTTGAGTTACTAGATTTCCATTGGAAAAAAAACAGGTAAAAAAAATATATCATTTCTTTTTTTAGATCCATGAATATGTCAATATGTACAATATTATAAACCAAACTACTTCCCATATCACTTTGCATGTATTGCCATGTGCAGATTTGAGTTTTAGGCTCAATCCCATTTTACCCCTTCTCACTACCTGAGCCCCCGTTTAGGGGAGGGTGTCCTGATTCTTGTTGGGATACATGGGTAGTGGCGAGTGTTTGAGCTGTACAGCCTCATCACAGAGATATTTCAGACCCACACTTCAAACTGGCGGTTAAAAAATTCCCAGAATGCTTTGCGTATAGCTGCAAAACCGACTTGAGAGACCCACATATATAACATTTACTCCATTAATGAGGATTTAAAAATTATGATATTTCAATATATTATGGTCACTTTTTTCACAACAACCTTAAGCACATGTATGATGCACTTGATTTAACAAGTGTGTAGTAGCCGGGTTACTGAACTGAACTGCTCCTCCAATAACAAAGCATCCTGGCAGGGTTGTCTACAGACCACTGCTAGCAGCCTGAAGCTGTGTGCTTTTGATTCATACGTGAAGTAATGCTGAGGATCCAAGCTTTTCAATTTACATTAAATGATTGGTAAAGGTCATTGTGCTTTACCAATATTGTCCTAGTACAGAGGGAAAGCAGGAAAACATGTCCTGACCATTTACCAGGTGAATTTCCCTGATATGTGGATAAATAAAGTTCTTTCTAATCTAATCTAATATTATAGGTTTGTCACTTTAGTGCCTTCAAGCAATAGCATTGGTTTATTTATATGTTGTGTCTATTTACATCGACGACCACTGATAACAGTTTCTCGAGACAACTCTTGCTCCAATTTGTGGGCTAGTGGTTGACAATTTCAACCACTAGTACTTGTATCTCAGTTTCAAGGGGCAACCCTTGTAAACAATGTGTATGGGATTGAGCCTTAGCATAAGGTGTCTACTTTCTAAGACCCTTCTAAGTGGATTGTTATACATAGTGACATTCTCATAAATGAATATCTGAACATCTCAGAGCCTCTCTTACCAGAAGCAGGTGCGTGGTTGGGAGGCCAAGAGTCCGCCGGTCTCTTGAAAAACTTCCAACTGTTTCATCAAGTGTCAGAGGACTCAGAGCATCTGTTTGATTTCATCAGTGGGGGCTTGCGTGGGCTTTGAGGTTCCCAGTGCTGCTGGAGCGTTGTGTGTGTCGCTCAGGCAGCTGCACAGACAGACAGCAACACCCCCTCACTGCTTCTCTACTCGTTGTATGCTCTAATTGAGTAAACACTATCACTCTAATAAGAACATCTGAGTGTGTTTACGTGCAGGATCAAAAGTAAATTACTGCATGTCCAAAAAGTTTCAACCAAACAGTGGCAACAGCTTCCAACGGATTTGGAAACACTTGCAGCAGGAGATCAGAAGCCCTGGAGCCTCGCACCACTCAGCCATTTTGACAGCCAGTGTGTAGAGGGAACATGGTGAGCATATGGCCCCACTTATCCATCTGAATCCATGCACTACTGACATGATGTAGAATCATCAGTTGGCATCATGTATACTGATTTACACCAAATGGATCAAATGAAACCAACATTAGTAATGTTCTGTGATTTGTCGATCCAAGATTACTCTTTTAACTGGACTCTGTTGTATTATTTAGATTTAAACTCTGATTAACAATTTGTGACACACGGCCTAGGGGAAACCTGAGCGTAGCATTAAAATGATTTCCCCCTCTTTTCTGACTCCCAAGTACAACCTGTGTCACAACAGATTTGAAATCCAAACAGGATTGATTTATTAATCAATCAGGGTAGAACATATGTTCCTGCAAGCAAGGTCAAAACAACAAACCAAAACAACTATATTGTACTTACCTAAATTCAAAAAATTTACATAAAATCAAATACAGGGACCTTACCTGCCCCCTTATTATAAACAGGAGATAAACAGATTTGAATTAGAAGGGTACCCAGTAAATTGCATACCCTGTCAATGCCCAACAGTCCTCTAAATTCAAGCTGCACCAAATTTCAAACATAGACATGGTTGTTACAGCAGCTAGTTGGTAGTTGACTCAAAGCAGCGTGTAGTGTAGGTCTCAAAATGGTTAATACTTTGTCCAGACAGTGTAACCTTTGAAGTAGAGGAAGCAGTGACCTGGAAGAATGGGCAGATGTGGTGAGATAATTAGATCTGAAAAAGACAGGTCACATGTCAAGACAAGGTAGAGAGTGGCCATTCAGGTGTGTATCCACATCAGAGTCCATGATCTGTCATAGTTAATGGATCAGATTCATCATTAACATGAGTAATACAATCCTCCAACGTAAAAGATTTTCCATCCGTGTCATTAACAATCTAATGTTTCCTCTGCTGCGTAGTGATGGCAACACTAAGCTGAAATGCAGCTGCTTAAACATGTAGGGGAACTTTCAATCCTACCTCATAGTATATTTTTCTGCAAATAGCCAAATGCAAAATGAAGTGAAAATACAAGTAAAACTTTGTAAATTATATTATGCACAGAATACGGGTTGCACATTACTGTAACACTGCCCCGTCTACAGAGAGGACGGAGGTTAGTTAGAATTATTTAGGAGTTTATGTGCAATTATAGATAAGATAGAAAGTTGTTGTTCTTTGTGTATTCTATGTGAAAAATAAATGAGAGTGAGTGATTTTGTATAGTGTGGCATAATGTATATAGGTTTGGTTTGGTAACAAATCGATGGGGGTCGGGGTGGTTGGTTGGTTGGGTGCCACTTATATTTAAAAAGAAATGAATCCACTGCCCTCGAAAATGCAAATCAATCACACCAATTGACTTCAAGTGCTCAGCCAGGTCTGACGCAGTTAACAGAGACGCACATAGCTGTCATAACGTCTCTGCAGCTCACAGTGGCTATGTCCTCTGTCCCTGTGACCTCAGCATTGAGACAAAATGAACAGCAGAAAACCAGCGACTCTTTTCCTCTGTCAACAATCTGTGAAGGTCGCACGACTGCTTTAATCCTATTGGCTCCATTCAGTGGCGATCAGTTGGCCTGAGTCTGTCTGTGTTTGTCCGTCCCTGAGGCTGGCTTTCTGTGCTGTCCTTGGACACTGAGCTCACACTTCACAGCCAGTACATAAGTGCCACAAGCGCACAGACAGACACACACACACATCATACGAGCACATACAATAGCACATGTGCATGTTGCTTACACGTACAGATCAGTCGGGGCCCTGGGGAGTAAGAGGTGTGAGCCTGAGGCATTTCTATCAAACACAGCTCTAACAGTTACTGTGTTTATTCCTGGATCAGTTAACACCTTCTGCACACCGCTCAGCCTTCACCCATCACTCACCCAGCAGCAGTGAAGTGGGATGATGATGGTGACAATAACAATGAGCATGCTCTACGACACATGTGCTTGCATTCGTCACCACATGTGTGCTTGCACTGTAATACCAAATTAGTTTGTTGTAACATATTAATGAAAAATATTGAAGTACTGGTAATATATATATGTTTTCTTGTTTTTCTTCTGATTGTTGACAGCGCTGATGTATTATCCAGCAAGGAAGGCAGGTTTAAAAAAAATACAGCTAGTGCTGAAAATACACAACATCAATAAAAAGACATGGTTGAAGAGGTAGTAACATATTACAAGATGCTCTTAGTGTAGGATAGAAACAGCAGTTGACGATTTTTACAAAATAGAGTCTCTTCCAATGAGTCCTGATTTATATCTTTCTTTAGATGAAAACTTAGCAAATACATAAGGTAAAGTTTTAAGTGAATCTTGATATGATAGAATCTTCTGTTGGACCCACATACTCTATAGTCCTCTAAATGTCAGCACTGACAAAACAGCAGTTAATTCCCATAATAGTACATTTCACTGACAAAGACTTTATAAAAAGAATAATCATGAAAATGTGTAGTTATGTTTATTATATTAATATATTATATAGAGATTGATCAATGTTGCCAATTTCCATGTCAGAGGTCCTTTTCTTTTTTTCATTTATTAACTTAATTAACGATTCTCTGCAGCACTGTCTGAAAGACTTTTTATTTGATAAATGTATTTATTCCTTTAACAGGTACAATGAAATGCAATGAATATAAAGGACTCATTTTTAATAACATTTAGTCCCCGCTCCCACAATATTTTGTTTTAATGAAAGGTAAATTAAATTTTTTTCAAATTATATTCTATATAATTGCTGCTCTCATTTCACCTAATCATCCTCACAATAAAAGCCTGGTCTGCTGGTAGAGCATGCTCCATAGATTATCTCGGCCCTCGTGTTTTAGCTGTATTATTATTAACCTGTGTATTTTCCTTCACCTGCCTAGACCTTCCGTGTTCCTTGACGCTCTGCTTTCGTCCTCGTTTCGTCTTGGATATCTGAGCCAGCCAGCACCCTGCCGCCCCAGCCTATGTCTGTATTTCGTGCCCATAAACTCTTTTTCATTCTCAACTACCAGTCAGCGTCTGCTGTGGGTTCCACCCGAACAACAAATCCTAACATTATCTCCTATGTGCCTCACCTTCCTTTCTTTCTTGCCTGTGCGCCTGTCCGTCCTGGGAGAGGGATCCCTCACATGTGGCTCTCTCTGAGGTTTCTACGTATTTTTACCTGTTAAAAGGGTTTTTAGTAGTTTTTGCAAGTGTAGGGGCCCTCATTGCAAAGGTTTTTTAAAAACGTAACAATTATCACTAATAAAAAAGTTTTACATTTAGAAAATAATAATTTGCGTTCAGCATCAATTTGAACACCGAGCTTGACTGGTTCCATAGTATGAGGTTAACGTAACAACAAAACTTACAATGTAACGTTTAACTCGAAGTGATAGATTTGGGATTTTAGAAACATCAGCTTTTACATTGAGATAACGTCTAGCTACACAATTTATTAAATTATTAAAAAGATTAATTTACCACTGGGTGTTAACGTGGATCATTTCATAACTTCACAACATCATAGTCTGTATGGTTTATCTTCTGACCTAGAGTGATGTCTGTACAGAGTTTCATGGAAAGATAAGCTGAAAAAAACCTTTTCAATAGATTTAATACAGAGCAGCTTCCGTACAACAAGCACACACAAGCTGCTTTTAAATGTAGTGTATGCATCTACACTCTGTGACTGAAGGCATCCACAAACACAACCATACACACACACACATGCACAGTGTGACACACTCCTGTGAGACCCATTCATAGACACATCTCTCGATTTGCTAGAACTGCACAGTGGAAGGAATGTGCAGTGTGTGTGTGTGTGTGTGTGTGTGTGTGTGTGTGTGTGTGTGTGTGTGTGCGTGCGTGCGTGCGTGCGTGCGTGCGTGCGTGCGTGCGTGCGTGTGTGTGTGTGTGTGGGTGTGTGTGCGTGTGTGTGTGTGTGTATGTGTTTGTGCGTGTCTGTTTCCCTCTGTGTCTGTGTGTTTCTCTGTGTCTCTGTGTGTATGTGTTTCTGTGTGTGTGAGAGTTACTGTGGAGAATTTTCCCTGGTTGACAGTTATAGCAAACAATGGCTTTGACTTTCAAACTGTTGGCAGTAAAATTACCCCAAATCTATTCAGTATGAGCTGAACCCAGACACCGACCTATTCAAAAGAATACTCACAAGCATATGCTAAGGAAAGGTGTGTGTGTGTGTGTGTGTGTTTTTGTCCAGGTCTGCCAGGACATTTTAATGAGTTTTCTGCTGCTGGTGGTGGCGACTTTACAAAGCTGCATGGAGGTTGGAGCTTCGCTCTGTAAAGTTCTAAGCTGCTGGAAAACTGTAGGAGGCTCAGGGAAGAGAGGAGAATGATTGAAAGAAGAGAGGAAAAAAATAGGTCACAGCTGTTCTCCATCTTTCCTCGAACCCCTCCACCCCAACCCCTGACTGCAGCCAACTTACTCCATCCCTCCTCCTCAGCAAACCCACCAACACACATACACACCAATTGGAAACGTCTGCTGCGCCCGACCTCATGTTTCATGTGTTTATTTTCTAGGTGCAGGGGGGAAAGGGGGAAAAAGAAAGACCAGATTCCTGAGGACACATGATCTGGTGGTGAGGAGGAGGAGGCAGATGGACAACATTAGATTTGTATCAGTGCAGTGGCTGTTTGCCGTGCTGGGAACTCGTGACAGCAAATGGAAAGGGTTTAAATACATTTCACACAAACTTAGTTCAATTAGAGGCAAGCTAAAGCAAGTTTTCTGCATATCAGAGAAGATGCTGTATCTTTTAATATACTGTAAATCTTATTAGATCTACTCATAATACACAGGTCAACCATGGCATTAAAACTGATAACTGATGATTTTAATGTTGTTGCAGATCTATGGCCAGTTAAAGAACCAGTGTTAATGTGAGTTCAAACTTATTTTGTGTTTTTCCATGACTTTGTACCTTGACTAAGTCAAGAAAACACTGATCAGCCACAGAATTGAAACCAACAATAGTGCAGTGTTTCTGCTCTTCTCGGCTATTTTATCTTTAACTGAGCAAATACACATTTATTTGGGCTATTTGTTAAAGTTTGGACTTCTGTTTTGCCATTGAGAGGTCAACACAGATGAAAGGTAGATGGCATGCAGGGTATTCTTGGCCCTCTGATGTTCTTTTATTATTAATACTTTCAGATAAATTGTAAGCAAAACAAACACATGCTGGCACTCTTGAATGTAACACTGCTGCAAGAAAGTATTGCATTATGTGTATGTGTGTGTGTGTGTGCCATAGCCTGCCAGCACCAGCTGCAGAGGAAGGGAATTCTACCTGACGCCACAGGGCACTGCAGTCACAGCAAAGTTTACCACCTGAAGGCATTTTCACATCACCTCTCTCTCTTGTCTTTCAATCACCCCCTTCCCTCTCCTGCTCTAATGAGGTACTTTGAGGGAGAAGCATATGCTCAATTAGCAGTAGAAGCTTGGCAGAAGGAACTAGACGCTTCTAATTTCCTGTTTTCTTGTCAACATAAGCATGCACAAGAGTGTGGCTAGAGATGGCAGTCTTTGTGTGTTTGTGAGGTGCTTGTAAGTGGACTTGGGATTTAAAGTCAGTAGTATAACAGCTAACAGGAAAATACGCAGACGTGCTGAGATTGAAATGTTTGCATTAGATTTCCAGTGCTTACGGTAAGCGTGCTGCGTCATTTCGTCACTTCCTGTTATTGCCACGGGACACGGGTGGTGTAGTCGCTATCTGAATTAGCTCCTCCGCTAAACACAACTGTCTTTCTGTTCTACTACGGCTAAAATCACCGGTATATAGTTAAGGACCCTCACATACCAGCCCCTCCTCTCTGGTGCTTTGTGATTCTGTGTTCTGTTTAAATCTCACACTCATAGTTTTAGCAGCGATGTGTTCTCTCTCTCCCTCTCGCTCCACCGCTCTCTCCTGCTCCGAGTGTCTCATGTTTACTTACTCCTCCGCCTCCATTAACAGTAGTGGTAAATGTAATAAATGTAGTATGTTGGTAGACATGGAGGTGAGGCTTAGCAACTTAGAAGCTCGGCTCCTCAGCTTAGAACCCCCGTTAGCTATAGTTAGCCGGCCCGTGCTAGCCGCAGCAAAGCCACCTAGCTTAGCTTCAGCTAGCAGTCCCTCGACTTGCCCCGGGCAGCCGGGAGCCCAGGGTGGCTGGGTGACGGTCCGGAGGGGGCATAGTACCACCCATAGAAAGCCCACGATTAAAGAGCCACCAGCTCACGTCTCAAATAGATTTTCTCCACTCAGCGACGCACCCGCTGAGAATCAAACTCTGGTTATTGGCGACTCGGTTCTCAGAAACGTGAGATTAGCGACACCAGCGGCCATAGTCAATTGTATCCCGGGGGCCAGAGCCGGCGACATCCAATCCAAATTGAAGCTGCTGGCTAAAACTAAACGTAAATACAGTAAAATCGTAATTCACGTCGGCAGCAACGACTCCCGGCTTCGTATGTCGGAGGTCACTAAAGTTAATGTTGAGTCTGTGTGTGCTTTTGCTAAAACGATGTCGGACACAGTAATTTTCTCTGGCCCTCTCCCTAACACAACAGGTGATGACATGTTTAGTCGCATGTTGTCTTTTAACCGCTGGCTGTCGAGGTGGTGTCCTGTAAACGGTGTGGGCTTTATAGATAATTGGCAAACTTTTTGGAGGAAACCTGGTCTTGTTAGGAGAGATGGCGTTCATCCCACTTGGGATGGAGCAGCTCTCTTATCTAAGAATATTACTAAGTCTATCACATGACAACCCAGAGTTGGGACCAGGAAGCAGAGCTGCAGTGCTAAACACTTCTCTGCGCTCCCTCTGGATCAGTCACCCAACCGCATAGAGACTGTCTCTGTCTACCGTCCGATTCAATTATTTAAATTAAACAATAACAGAGCGAGAACTCACAATAATCTTATACAAATTAACACAACCTCTGGAACAACACAGGAAACTAAGACTTTCAAATGTGGTCTTTTAAACATTAGATCACTGTCCTCAAAGGCTATTTTAGTTAATGAACTAGTCTCAGACTACAATATAGATTTATTGTCCCTTACTGAGACGTGGCTGCATCCTGATGAATATGTCAGTTTAAATGAATCTACTCCCCCCAGTCATATAAATTCACACGTTCCCAGGGAACTCGGGCGAGGAGGTGGAGTTGCTGCTATTTTTAACTCCAGTCTATCAATTAATCCTAAACCTAAACTTAGCTACAACTCATTTGAATGTCTTGTTCTTAGTCTTCCACGTCAATCCAGGAAACACCAACAGCCAATCGTATTTGCTGTAGTTTATCGTGCTCCTGGGGCTTATACTGAATTTCTAACAGAATTCCCTGAGTTTTTATCAAACCTAGTCCTAAAGACAGATAAAATTATTATTGTTGGTGACTTTAATATTCATGTTGACAATAATAAAGATAGCCTGAGCGTAGCATTTATTTCAATACTAGACTCAATTGGTTTTAGTCAGTGTGTGCATCAACCTACTCATTGTTGTAACCACACACTTGACCTTGTGTTATCATACGGTGTCAAAATTGAACATTTAACAGTACTTCCGCGCAATCCAGTACTATCAGATCATAATTTAATAACCTTCGATTTTTCACTATCTGAATATATGCCCCTAATAAAAAACTCATTTTCTAGATGTCTACCTGATAGTGCTGTAGCTAAATTTAAGGAAATAATTCCGATTACATTTAAACCGGTATTATCCGTCGACATAAACAACAAATTCTTTAAAAACCCGAGCTCTATTGAGATTGACCACCTCATAGATTGCTCTGCAGACTCATTACGATTAACATTAGACTCAATAGAGCCTCTAAAAAATAAATGTGTAAAACTTAGTAAATTAGCTCCGTGGTATAATTCCAAGACACATGAGTTGAAACAAATCATCAAATCAAGAAAACTAGAAAGGAAGTGGCGCTCCAGCAACAGTGTTGAAAATCTCCTAGACTGGAAGAGTAGTGTTACAGAATATAAAAAGGCTCTCCACAAAGCAAGAGCTGCCTATTATTCAAAACTAATAGAAGAGAATAAAAACAACCCCAGGTTTCTCTTCAGCTCTGTAGCCAGGCTAGTATTCCTCGATCCCTAAATAGCAATATCTTTATAACCTTTTTTAATGATAAAATTCTAACTATTAGAAATAAAATCAATCATCTCCTGCCCTCAATTCGCACTAATACCCTCCCAACAATAGAGATCTCAGAAACGGCTGAGAATCCTTCCCATTATTTAGACAGCTTCTCTCTGATCACCCGTGATCAGTTTACCAAAATAGTCTCAGGTTCTAAACCAACAACCTGTATTTTAGATCCGATTCCAACTAAATTACTTAAAGAAATTCTGCCCCTAATAGATAATTCGTTACTTAACACAATCAATCTGTCATTATCATCAGGTTATGTACCACAGTCTTTTAAAATAGCTGTAATCAAACCCCTACTCAAAAAACCCACCCTAGACCCAGAGGTTTTAGCAAATTACAGGCCAATATCTAATCTCCCCTTCCTATCTAAAATCTTAGAAAAAGTTGTAGCCAATCAGCTGTGTGAGTTTCTCCAGGAAAATAATATATATGAAGACTTTCAGTCAGGGTTTAGAACCAATCATAGCACAGAGACAGCCCTGGCAAAAGTCACTAATGACCTTCTAATAGCTTCAGATCAGGGACTTGTGTCTGTCCTCGTTCTGTTAGATCTCAGTGCAGCATTCGACACAATTGACCATCAAATTTTATTAGAGAGACTAAAACAGTTAATTAACATTAAAGGAACGGCCTTAAACTGGTTTAAATCTTATTTTGCTGATCGCTCCCAATTCGTTCAAATCAATGATGAGTCATCGGTGCGCACCAAAGTTAACCATGGTGTCCCACAGGGGTCTGTGCTCGGCCCAATTTTATTCTCATTATATATGCTTCCACTAGGAAACATTATCAGGACACACTCGGTAAATTTTCACTGTTATGCGGATGACACCCAGTTATATTTGTCAATAAAACCTGATCAAAGTAATCAATTAACTAAACTTCGAGCATGTCTCAAGGACATAAAAACCTGGATGACCCGCAATTTTCTCTTATTAAACTCAGATAAAACAGAGGTTATAATACTCGGCCCTAAACACCTTAGAGATACATTATCTAATGATATAGCTGCGCTAGATGACATTGCCCTTGCTTCCAATGACACAGTCAGGAACTTGGGAGTGATCTTCGATCCTGATTTGTCCTTTAATAGTCACTTAAAAGTAATTTCTAGGACCGCGTTTTTCCACTTGCGTAATATCTCAAAAATCAGACATGTCCTTTCACAAAAAGATGCAGAAAAACTAGTCCACGCCTTTGTTACATCGAGACTGGACTATTGTAATTCATTATTATCAGGCTCCAGCAGCAAGTCGTTAAAGACTCTGCAGCTGGTCCAAAATTCCGCAGCACGTGTCCTGACGAGAACTAAGAAAAGAGAGCACATTTCTCCAGTATTAGCATCGCTACACTGGCTTCCTGTTAAATCTAGAATCGAATTTAAAATTCTCCTCCTCACCTTCAAGGCCCTTAATGATATGGCACCTCTTTACCTTAAAGAGATGTTAGTACCATATCAACCTACTAGAGCACTCCGATCCCAGAACTCAGGTTTACTTGTTGTCCCTAAAGTCTCTAAAAGTAGAGTAGGAGCCAGAGCTTTTAGCCATCAAGCCCCACTGCTGTGGAATAATCTCTCACTTTCAGTTAGGGAAGCAGACACGCTCTGTTCGTTTAAAAGTAGACTCAAAACCTTCCTTTTTTTATAAAGCTTATAGTTAGAGCCTATTAGTGCGATGTTCCAAATTTGATTAAATGGCAAAAACCCCTGATGATGCTAAGACGCACAGGGAATTTATGACACAAGACACACGGAGCTTCTCTTTCCTGCTTCTCCTTCCTTCCTTTTTCTCCATATTTATCACATCAAGATAATTCTTATCTGATCAGTACATGTTACTAACTTGACCCCTTTTCCCGGAGTTTCTGTGCCTTAGCGCCCGCGGATGCAGGGCCACAGCTGTGGCCGCACCATGGATTATGATTGTGGATCGCGTGTCGGAGGTCGCAATGGTGGATCCAGTTCGGTGGATTCTGTATCGTGCCAGCTGATCGTCGTTGTAATGGAGGATCCTTTGTCGCGTTGGCATCGGATGATGACGGACCACGACCGAGGCGGCAGCTGATAATGGATTCTAACTGGCGGCGGTGGACAATGACTGTGGATTACAGTGGATCTCATCCTGATGCTGGATCGTTGTCTTGCTGGCTGCTGGCCAGAGACTGTGATTGCAGCGGGACTGCCTGACACATAGTATTGAAAAATGTTTAGCCTCATTGATGATGTTTTCTTACACCTGACATCTATTGCACTTCTGTCCGTCCTGAGAGAGGGATCCCTCACATGTGGCTCTCTCTGAGGTTTCTACATATTTTTACCTGTGAAAAGGGTTTTTAGTAGTTTTTCCTTACTCTTGTTGAGGGTTAAGGACAGAGGATGTCACACAATGTTAAAGCCCCATGAGACGAATTGTTATTTGTGAATGTGGGCTATACAAATAAAATTTGATTGATTGATTGATTGATTTATTAATCTTGTTAAATTGAAGGGTTCTTCAATTCATATATGCATTGCCCATATTCTCAAATCACAAATTGCCTTATTGGGATTAACAGGTGCAATATCCACTGCCCTTACCCCTCAACATCAGCGAGGCAAAACTACCTAAAACAATATTTTGATCATATTTGAATTGCGAGACAATTTATCTAAGTAAAGCTAAAATGTCTTCACTGTCCTCACCAGGTGTCTGAAAACCTTCAAAAATATATAATAATAAAATCATTGGTCAAATACAAAATGAATATGACAAGTTTTAAAAGCTAGCTAGTACGAAGGTAGAGAGAGAGAGACATGGACCCTTCAGCAAATTAATTGTCATAAACTCAATTCTCTGTAATTTAGACGACAGCAACCAGCAAGGACGGTAAGAATCCCAGAAGGATATCAGCCAAAATAATGCCAGTTAGAAGCCTTGATCACCAACCACTCACGACTGTGGAAGACAGAGGATTCAGATGACTCATGTCCTACTTGGATCCATGCAACTCTCATCCACTGTGTTAAAATGCCACTGACTGCCACAGTTATGTCAATGTATGTAGATATGTCAACATCCTGAGGAGGGAAAAAATCTGAGCTTTACTCATCTGCATGAGAAAACAGCAGAGACTGATCACGTAGTTAAACTCAATCTGAGCTAATGTATACCAGCGCTGCAGTCCTCCAGGGTCGCATTCCTTTGTGTGTGTGTGTGTGTGTGTGTCCAATCCAGCTGCTTAAAGAGCAAGCCAGAAAGATTTTTGAAAGTTCAAGTTTCCATTCAGAATCAATATGAATGGAAAAATCTATATTTCTGACACTAGCTGATTTTCTAATTCACCTTTCATTCCACCACCTGTGTCTTTGGTCTAAAGAAAGAATGAAGGCGTGGTTCATTTGACAGAGGAGTGGTCTGGTTGTCTCTTTGTCTCATGAGTCGAACTCAGGCCTTGCAGCTGGTGTGTCAGAAATCAGATCCACCCCTCACTCACTCCTCATGACCCCCGCCCCCCCCCCCCAACATGCAAAAAGTGGGAGAAGAAGAGAAAAGGAAGAGATGATTCAAACGTTTCCCAAACAAAGGAGAAGTCAATCCCCATGCTGCATTCACAGACAATGTTAACCTTTTTTCGGCAAATTGGCAAAACTTTTTTTTTTATTTGTCAATTTGCCAAAAAACGTTTTATAAACTTTTAGTTTATATACACTTGGTTTTAGTATTGCTAATATGTTATCACAGTGAGGTTAACAAAAACTTGCCTATTTACACACCCAGTAAGAGCAGTTATTTCTGCCAGGAGTTTATGTCCTGTCCATTTGTTTGTTTATCAACAGGATTATGCAGAACAGATTAGACTACTACTTAATGTATTTCCACAAAACTTGTTAGATGAATAGAAGAAGTGCCAAGGAAGAACCCATGACATTTTTGTATGGATCTAAATTTTTTTTTTACTTCCCAACACTGCAAGATAAGGGGCATTTTTTCACATTAGTCCAAAGTCATTTGGCACATTTAGGGGACTGATATCTAACGATGTGTGAGATTAAGTTCCTCTTAATTTAAGAGAACCATTTGACCTTGTCGGAGCTATGTGCTCACAGTGTGCAACATTTTGAATTGTTAGTCCTAGAATTGTTGATTTTCACGTCCCATCCACACAAAACCAATTAATTTAGATGTGTTTTCCTCCCATTCTTTCGTATATTATTTTACACATGTGTCTTTAGTTGAGATTCTAATATCTGATGACTACCTAAAAAACAGGTTGTATTCAGATCATAGATTAAGGCATGTTTTTGAAGGTTGGCTCGCAGAACAGGCCGAGTGGTGTAGATTATAAAAAACCTTGACCCATGTAACGCTACTGGGTCTGATTTCTAGCTTGATAGGAACTGCTGGAAAACCATGACGGTAGTTTGACAAAAATATGTGAGTGGATTAACAGGTGAACTTAATCGTAGTCATGCTGATGTGCTGCAGCCAGAGCTGTGAGTGAATGTCAGAAAACAAGCTATGACAATGTGTTGATCTGAGGTAAAGCTTAACAAATAAGGCTAAATAGTTATTATATAATGTTAAACATTCATGATAAATCATTTTGTGAATTTTTTTTATTTTATTTACTACACTATTAGCTCTTTTAAAAAAATATTTAATCTTTAACATTTACTTTAGATAGTTTTTTTCTTTAGACTTATAATCATTGCACGATTTATTGAGCTTTGCACCTTCAAACAAATTGACATCAAAGACAGCTAGGTGGGTAGACAAAGTCAACACCACTGTCCCTTGTTCAGGGGCAGACGTCCCATTGTTTTGTTTGAAGGGTGAGGGCCTCTACAAATCTTCCTCCACCTCAGCACCAGTCCCCATACATCTACCCTGTCTGCTAAATGAATATGTTCACTTGCTGCTACGGCCTTCATTTTACCATGGCTATAACACACCACATTTAAACCCGATGAGTCTTGGGCGGACTGGATAGAGGCTATCTGATTTAGAAAAAAAAGGTCTAAATGTATCAAGAATCCTTTAAAAGGGTTGAAATGTGATTTTTCAAACCACCTCTGGGGAGGATTTAATCCTCTCATAGTGTAACTACAGCATGTTCTTTATTGTTAAGGCTTGTTGGTTTATCCTATAATATGAGAGAAGCTGATCCAAGATTTTGGTTCAATCAAATGTTTTATTTAAAGATACAATGAAGAGTTATTCATAGCTATGGACAATTATCACAGCCTATGCTAATTAAGTTAGCAGTAGGAAGTTAATAATGGCCCCGAACAGCAGGGGTCGTGTATAATTATAACAGTAGATTTGATGTGATTGGTTATGAATATTTGGAGGGGAGTCACCGCAAATCACTTTGGATCTCCCTCATTGGTCCAGCTGCAGTCTCACGCCTCTTGTCACCGAATCCAGGAAGTGACATAGCAGCAGCTCTCCGTCATGCTCCTACGCTACTCTGCCGGTTGCTAGGGCAACTCTATCTACCCTGACAGTCTGATGTTGTCTCGTAATTTAGCCTTGAGTAGAAAATGTCTTGCTCCAGCCATCTTGGCTGCTGCATATGAGCCATAACAAACTCTCTTGGACTCTCCTATCAGGACAGCTGTGAGACTGACCATCGTTGTGACTCCAACCTCGAGACTTATCAGACAGCTCTTGGAACTCTATGTGAGTTTAATGAATCTGAGGGAATAACGCTTTAATAGAAATGAGAACTAGTGAAACATTAATTCTTAATTTGTAGATTAAACCCTAGGAAGGAAAGGTTATTATTAAAATCATTTGTATGAATGCCTAATATATAGCTAAAACTACTTCTATCTTTCTTGGTTAAAAGATCTTTCAGCCACAACCTATAGTTAAAAGTTTGAAATTCCTAACATTATCCATATTTGTTCATCCTCTGTAAATCCTGTAATCTCCCATTATTCAAGCCATCGCGTCTAACTGGCCATCGGTCTATTGTTGTTGCTTGATATTTTGATTCAGTTTTCCTTTTTTCTTATTTCTAAAACATCTAATCTAAAAACATCTAAAAACATTCAAAAGATGCACTGAAGTAGAGTCAGGTTCTAAATATGGTATCAACGTACAAGATGGTAGCACTGTCACAAACATGCAGAAATAAGCGTTCACCAAAGTGTAGCCAGGAATCTTTAATATGCCTCAACCTAGTGGAAATGATTCATTCTACCTTGATATGTGCTTGTGATTGTGCTAGGAAACCTTTAACAGCAAATTATCCACCCTAAAGAAAGAACAAACAATTCAAGTGTTTTGATAATACGTTATACATAACAATTCCCCAGTGAACCGGTTGGGACAAAAAGGTACTTTAATCACTATTAATATGTTAAGAATTAAATATATGATTAAATTTACAAATTACAAATTTTCAAACAATTTTACATAACATTTCTTGTGAGTTCTTCAGTGTCTGTAAGCTTGTTGTTTTGATTTAGAGCTTTTTAAATCAGTTTAATTTTCTCTTTATAAGAAAACACCTTCAAGTTTCATATTAGTCATGGTTTAATCTCTGACATTAATAAAATGGCATTCAAGTAAAAAAGCTTTCTCTCCTGATTTACTGTGACCAACATTGTGGACTCAAATGTCCCTAAAACAGACAAATAGCAATAAAATATGTGCAGTATGCATGTGCAGCTGCAAAGCATCAAATTGACTATTAGAATTCAGAAAAAATACAATATATATATATACGATATACAATATTCTTTATATAAGGGAAAAACTGATTAAAAAAAACGAATAAACATTTAAATGCATCATAACAGAGTTATGATGTTTTATATTGCAATAATGCAAATCCATAGTAACGTCCTTGAGATAGAATGTGTACTCACTTATACAAGCTGTAGATCATCTTATGGTTGTTACAGTAATATATTACATTATATGAACGGATTTTGTGTGACATATTTCTACCATATGATCATGCATTATTTTCTGATCTGTAGAAGCTTCAGGTTGTGTCTATAGTCCAGTAGGATGCAGATACCAGAAAAAAATTAACCATGCATCCCATAATTATAGGACTTATTTGTGATTTCTTAATGATATCTCTTATCAAATGACATCAAACAATAGTGAATCCTTTTCTTATCATTATAAGGTTTACACTGTTGAATATTTGTGGAGAGAACAGTTTTTTGGTTCATATTCTGTTAACCTTGACCTTTGACCAATCTGCTCCAAGTAATGTTGCGACAAAGTAATGGGTGTTAATCCATGAATGAATTGTTGAGTAATTTTGTGGACACTCAGACAAAGGTGAAAACAATATAACAATCACAATGATATTATCATTAGTCAAAATTGAATTGAAATAGATTGAAACTATGGAAAATGGCCAAACCTGTGACTCACTCACACTGTTTTCATTTGCTTTGCAGGGTTTGAAATATCTCCTCTTACAAGGTGTCAAAACTCCCACAAAACAATCTTTTCCACAGTTTGCCAACACATCCTCAGTCTCCTGTCGACACGTCCTCTCCCGTGCCCCTCGCCACTGCTGTTGTGTTTTCTTCCTCATTGTCCCATCTGCCTGCCACATGTGTTTAAAGGCCAGTGGAAGTTCTGGAGAAGCATCTCTGTCTCCCTGCCTCCATCTCTCCTCTAACCCCATCTGAGAGCGGTTCCACAGCCGATTGAAAGGCTCTCAAATTGATGCTTAAACCTCCACAAATCATAGAAGGCTCAGGAAGAGGAATCTTTAATCTCCACCCACCTGCAGGCCAGAGCTCACCCTGCCATAACAATCACAGCTCCCTCCCTCTGCCATCTCCTTGTTTCTGACTCTCTATCCCCAGGCTTATCTTTTCTTTGTCGTTGTGGATTTTCTTTGTCATAATGTAACCTCCATTTTTCTCTGCAATTATGTTAAAGATGACAGTGTGCCAAGATTGATATCACGTTATGTAAGAAAAAGTCTCACATTGTGATGCAACGGCAAAGTGTCGCTTCTGAAGTTTTCCAAGATCTTAAACAGATATTAAACTACTCAGGTGATGACAGCAGCTCGTAGTGTTTGCTTCTGCTATTTCTTGCGTAGATGTGTTCTGTGAGTATTGCATGTAGTTTTGTTGCCCCTTGTAAAGTGCATTACTTTTGATTTCCCATTCCAGAATGATGAAACAGGGCTAAAGTCCATCTGGACAAATTTAACATTATATTGGGAGTCTGGGATGAACTAATAACTGTGATCCTTATTAATTTAAATAATCATAATGTTTCAACCATTATGAACTTATAGGATATTTAAGTTTGTAAAACACAATATAAAATATAAAACAGTGAGAAGGCATAGATACTACATGAGGTGAAAGGGAAAATGTTGAATTTAAGGAATCATTTTACAGTCAAATCTAAGCATAGAAAAAATAAGACATATGTTGAAACCCTTCAGTGTAACACACCTCCCATCTCAACAGCAATCCTGTGTATGAAGCTGCGTTCAGCCTGTGTCTAACATTGGTCAAGAAGAGGTTTTGTGAAGGAGGGTCGGCTGGTAATTGTTGACCCGTACGTGAAGACCCCCATCTACGTTTCAATCTGTGTCAGTGTGCTGGTATGAATCTGTTAGGGTAAGTGGACAAACTCTGGACCCCAAATATATAAGATTTGAAGAGTGAAGCTCTGATTAGATTAGTTAATGCAGCAGACGGAGCAGGCAGGCAAACGCAAAGGTATGGAAGGCAGTGGCTTGAGTTGAGAGACATGGCATGTAGGATCCAATCTTATAGAGACAGTTTAGAGAACACTCCAGCAGGAAGCCACGGCACCTTTGCAGATGGAATTAATATTACTGACCAGCACAGGTCAAATCAAAATCCCCCTGCTTCCCCTGTACATCCAATACAAATGGAGCTTAGGAATCTACAGCCACTCTATTTACTAACAATACTGTGTTGATAAAACTGAGTGTTTTACTGTTTACTGAGTGTTTGAAAGAATTGTTTCTTTTTTGAAATTTTTTTTATTGTAAGATTAATTAGATATTCTTGATAAACCAGTGGACCTAATTTTACACAATGATTGGCTGCATATATATATATATGACCTACTAACCTTTACTTATAGTATACTTCCCTCAAACCTTCCCTTAATCGACCACATATTTTTTGTGCCTTACAAAAATAATGACCAAATGTTTTACTGTAAACCTGGTGATAGTGAAGCAGTTCGCTGACAGGGGTCCTTCCAGAGAAAAACAACCGGCTGTAGATAGTGGTCAAGGTTGGAGGACTTGTTATGTTTACATCCAGAGTCAAAAAGTATGTTTCCTGCTCTAAGAAGATGCTGTTCATCACAGGTTACAGTAGACAAGGTTCTCTTGTGACAAGAGCCGATGAGCTTATTACATTTTACATGTCTCTGTTCCACTACATTATGACAGACACAGAATCACGATGTTAAATGCAATTAAATTAAGAAACATAAATCACCTCAACAAATGACACAGGCAGCAATTTTCTCCTTCTCCCATTCCTGTTGCCCTATGTTAAAAATAAAGTAAAACTTTAGCCCCACAGCATGTCAGCATTTGCTTGTGTTGTAAATGGTCTGTATCCATTCTCACACACATGCTAGGTAAACCATAGACTATACAGTCGATGTGTACATTTCTATTGTGTTTCTTTTAAAAACACAAAAAGCTTATTTGTACACCAGTTGTGTGATCTAACAGTGTATAATTTTGAACTGTGTGTGAGTGTGTGTGTGCGTGTGTGTGTGTGTGTGTGTGTGTGTTTGTGTGTGTGTGTGTATGTATGTAAATCATCAAAACAATTAATGCTAGGTATTTATTATAAGAAATACCAATATACTGTATATGAGAGTTTTTAAAGCAAAACCTTATTCTATGAGTGTTTCTTTCAACTCTGCAGGAAATGTGTGCACGTGTTTTTTTAAAGCTCATATTGGTGGAACATCTTTAATGACACAGAGCGACCTAATACTCCAGGGTGGAATGTATGCATAGCTTAATGCCACATTTGTTTTGCACATGGATATTAAAAGCGTACGTGGTGCTGCATGTTTTTACATCTGCTATAAAAAGACGCTTTCTTGAGTTCCCGGGCCCGCTGGCAAGTTGACTCGCTTGGAAAGGATCAAGCATAAGAAGGAGACGAGTTTGCATCATTCCTTTAATCTGAGTTTTAGGAGGGGGTTGAAGAGGGGGCGAGGGTGAGGAGGTGGGAGAAAAAGAATGAGCCAACAACAGAGAGAAAATGACAGGGAAGAAGAGGGGAGACAAAACATGAGAAGATAAAAGGGGAGATACAAAAGATCTAAACTGAGCATGAAGAAACACTCCAATGTAAGATCTTTCATCCTCAGATAGAAGACACACACTAATAATACACATCACACATGCCTGTCCTCTACTCAGCTAAACTGAAAGAAAAATAAATCTATCTCTTTAAGGACTTGCGGTTGTTTTTGTTTTATAAAGAAGATAAACAGAGATTTTGGTCTGTGATAATATTGGAATAGTGTTGTTTTATTTTTTATTGTACACCACAGTGTTCATAAAAAAACAATGCATCAGCCAAATCCCTGCCTCTTCCCATCCTCCTCTCCTCCCCTCCCACCCAGACCTCACCCCAAGCTGCAGCCTATTGATTCTCCTGGTGAACTCCTAAGAAACAAATGGGCCTCAAAGAGGACACTGACGGGTGTCAGTGGCGATGCCAATCAAAGCAGCAGAAGGGTGGAGGCGACATCGAGCAGCATCCAGTCACAGCACACGTTGGGAGAGCAGACAAACATGACGCCATCCTCAATCATGCAGTTACTCTGCCTGTCTGCACTGTGTCTACATCACCTACTGGCAGTGAACATAGTTTACTTTAGTGTACATAGCATTTAACCCAGTTAAGGATTTTTGTCCACCATGACATGAGGTGGTGTTAATGTCATTACAGGATTTGGGGCTGTAAGCTATGTAATTGTGAAACCATGTTACAAGCTTCTGTAAAAGCCACAAATCTTAATGATATCAACTGTAAGAAATAACAAGTTTTACTCCTGATATCAAGGAGAAGTACTACAAAATCAACAATCATCAGGCATACCAGCAACATCGTTGATATGTGCAGCTCGCTGTTGGCGCGAAATTCATGTTGGCGATGACCAGATGCTCCAATGTTACAATGAAGGGATAGTTCACCCAGAAATGTAAATACTACTAATAAAATCTACTCACCACTATGCCGGTGGAGGGGTGTGTGAAGTGTTTTGACAAAACACTTTAGAAGTTTCAGGGTTAAACATCATTGCAGCTAAATCTAATACAATTGAAATACTGGTAATCAATTTTTAAAGCGTAAAAAAACCACAACATGCCTCCATACAGATCCTGTGCTGTCATACAAGTGTCCGGAAACCCCGATGTTCATATGCTACTTGAAACAGCGTCATTTACACTGTGTTTTTGGCCTAGTTGTTTTTTTCCTTTATCACCAGTTAATTCAATTGTATTGGATGTGGCTGCAACATTGTTTACCCCTGAAACTCGAAAAGTGTTTTGTGGACTCAAACACTTCACACACCCCTCCAGTACATGTTATCAGAAGCAACAATGTTAAGTGAAGCTTAAGTTAAGATAATGAAAATGTATTCTGGCCACGTTGAGCTTGCTTCATCTCTCAGGACCTGGAATGGTAACTCAGCATCGAGTGTTTTGGAAAAATTTCAATTCCCGATTATTTTTTAATCACTTTATAAAATGAATTACATTTTTTTTTTATTTTAGCCATTGCTTCTCATTCACCTAGATTCTTAACAGATGGTTGGCGTCAGAAGATGATTAATGTGATTTCAGGTACAGAAATCCTCCTTTTACACACACACAGCGAAAGTGTTTGGTGTTAATCAGTTCCTGCAGAACACTGTTGACCGCAGTGAACTAGAAACGAAACAGTGTGTCTGTATGATGGAATTGATTACTCTGTCAGCTCAGGTTAATACATGAGGGTGCAGAATATCAGAAATACGGTATATAAACAGTAGTGCACAGCAACTCAAGAACATCACATACAGCCTCCTAAAAGGCCACAGAGATGAGAAATTGAGACAGTGCTGTTCCTATAAAGATAGTTCTTGAATGTTTTACTCCTATGAATGCAGACTCTGGTGATCTGCACGGAATCAAACGCACGCCCTGAATGCTTTGTGCCTCTGCCTGAGCCTCTTGAGATTCATCCAGTCAATCAAGTTGTCGATCAGCCTGTTTGAGTGTCAGTCTGTCACAGCTCCAGTCAGTGGCAGCTCAGCGAAGCGGACCAGATAAACCAAAGTCCCTACGGATGATCAGAAAACACTGCTGTCACTGCAATCATTCCAGCAGTGTGAACTTGGCCTCGCGAATCACAGCCTGGCCGAGGGGGTGCCCATTAGAGATCGGGCTGGGTGGATGGGTGGGTGGGCAGGAGGGGGGTAGTTCTAAGAGGAAGTGTCTTGTGCCTTAGGAGATGCCTTTCTGGGAGCAGCTGGTGCCCTGGTAGGATTAGATACAGAGGAGAATCCACGCTGACAGAGGAGGGCATCAAACACCCACGCAGTCTCTCTCTCCCTCTCTCTCAGGGTAAACAATTCAATAAGAGCTGTGCCAGAGATAGGACTGATGCCTGCTATGATGCCAAGCCCAGGGCCCTCCAACCATCTGATATTAACAAAAAAAAACAGTTCACACTGAGGAGCAGTTTTCATGGAGATGCTCGGTGGTTGGCTCTGTGTAAATCCACTCCAAGGGGAACATCCCCACTGAGAGGAGGTTGCAAATGCTTTTTATTCCCATTATTCCCATCACTGCTGAACATCTTGTTCCAGACAAGGGCTTGTAAAATATGTATGGTCTTCAATCATGGGGAGATTAAATCACAAAAACAGCAACTGCACAAATCAATTGTACCGGCTGAGGAAGGACATGACAGGAACAAATATTTCCTCGTGGACAGGTCTAGTTTTAGATTTGGGGAAATTTCACATCCATAACATGTCTTTTTACAGACTGGTGGGAAGAAAACATCCAGAACACAAATGTAGGTGAGTCCTTTACTAAACTAGTTTATTTGTGTAGATTTCTCCTCAATTCACCAAAAGTGCATATAGTAAAACAACAAGCAGAACCCATGTCTGCACCATGTCATTACACAAATGTAGGAAGTCTACTGCTCTTTTGTACTTCTGTATTCATTACTCTCATTAGATATTGGTTGTGTACAAAGTAGCTTACCGTAAAAGTAGTTAACAGTTTACAATATTTAAAGCCATTTCACTAACTGAGTTGTTTCTCATACCCCAGTCAGAAATCTCCGTTTCAGTAGTCCTGACATTCAAAAGACGTTTCAGATAGTATTTTCTTATTCATGGAATTATTATAAATAATTCCCTTTTATGAATGAATTTTTAACCTGGTACTGTGCAATGTTCAGATTTCTGTTGTGTAAATAATAGCAAATTAGAACATATTTAATAAAATAATGTATAGTTACACTTTTGTAATTGTCTCACTGCTTAAATGTAACCAATCAACTGGGGAAATGCTGTGGTCATATCCCTGTTGACCTGTATATCTTTACAGAAACTGGTAAACTAAATTCAATGACTCATATTTTATTACATGTAAAAGTCTTATATTCACAAAGCTACTAAGGTAAAAGTAATTTAAGTGTCTGCAAATGCATTTAAAAGTATCAGCAGTCATATTAGAACGGATGAATTCATTCATTTTTAACATAATAAATTTGTCAAAAATAAGAGACCAATGAGTAAGTGTCATTATACTGTTGGAGAAGCTGGAGGCGGAGCCAGTTTTAACTACTTTATATACAGTCACATAGTTTAATCCAGGGGTCAGGCTTCTTCAAAGAGTTTGTCTCATCTGGTCTCAGAAAGTTATTCAAATTAAATTCCCAACCAGCCAGAGACTTAATGTAGGTAGTGGGAACCACTTGTTTTATCTTGAGTGTTATATTGCAGATAGCCTACACACATGAAATATAGAGACATAGAAGTAGAAAATCCACGTTCAATTCAAATAGTTGTCATAGACTAATGGAAACCATCATATAACCACTGTTAATGGGTAATGCATTAAATCTAGCTTTAAACATGTTTCAAAGAGCAGATCTGGTGCAAGCAGTGTATTTCTTGGACTTAAAAGAATGACTAGTGCTGCACCAACTGAAATTCATCTAGATGCTGTCCTTTTTGTTGATTACCATAATTTCACAGCTCATGTGAAAGTCATCTAAAAACCAATTAGAACAGGTTCACGCTACATTCCTCCTCATTTCCACAGATCACAGGGAACCGTCGGCCGAATTAAAAGGTAAGATCTGGTAATTACCTCCAAACCAGCCAAAAGAATTCAGATCTATTATATGATTTCTCCACAGCTTATCGAGGCCTTATCACACTGTGGACTGATTACAGAGCAAACCCCTGTGATGGAAAATTAGGAAGAAATAGCAAAATTAAGTGTAAGTTCACAGACAATTTTAGAGCTTATACACACACAGACATGCCAGTACCTCCTGGGTGCCGAGGTGATTGTGGATAAAAACTCTCCAAGCCTCGTCCTTCTCCTGGCAGCAACAGACAGATTGAAAGATGAAAGCATGAATGGATATGTGGCAAAATGAAAGAGGGAAGACTTGATGAAAGAGAGGAGGTCAAGTGTGAGAGTCGGAAGGACAGGTTTCATCATATCTTGTCTTTGGATTAATGGCTCGTCACCTCGCTGCCCTGATTAGCCCGGCTTACTCTGCCCATTTACCATGGCTGATAGCAACTTCATGGCTGAGTTGGCTCACATCTGGTGGCCACGGGAAGATAAAGGGACGGAGGAAACCACAGGCCAGGATGAAGGGATTGAATCAGCAGCACACTGAATAAATCTGCATCTGCAAGAGAACTCCACTTCAAAAGATGTGCCTTGGCGTTGTGTGTTCTGGACAACTTGGTGCTGAGAGGTGAAGGAAGGGAGTGAGAACTACTTAAAAGATTAGGTTAATCACATTTGTTTTACTTCGTAGCTCAGGTCTTCAGAACATGACAACGCTACAAACAAGTTGAAAGAGGCACAAGGACTAATCAGGTTTTAAGCAGACCGCACGTCATTTAAACCTGAAATCCAGTACTACATATCTCAGGTTATTGTTGGCCCAGCACTTAAAATGTTGCTTGTAACCGTTTTACAGTGCATTGACAATAGCAAACACAGAAAACACACTATTGTAATTTATTACATTTTACAGTCATCTCTAGATTAATGTTTTTTCATGTTTAGACTTATTATTATATTTTACATTCAACTTTGTTATGCACAATGCTCCACACAAAAACACAGCTGGATGCCAAAGGTGTACATGCTGGCAGTTTGTGTGTGTAATGAGGGATTATTAGGAACAAATGAGCTCTTTATATCATTAGTGGTTTAAGAAAAATCTGGCTAAAATGTAAGATTGTTTACAAGCTGTCAAATTGTATGAATGTCACTCACTTGAGCATTAATACTGCATAGTAATCAGAATCAATTCAAACAACAAAAATATCCAAAATCTTTCTTGTAAATCCCATTATGAAGACATGCAGACTTCTGGCCAAATGCTTGAATATTTGACCAAACTATGCATAAATCAAATATTGACCCAGAATTTCTTCCCTTTTCCATATCGGTTTGGCAAGGGTAACTTGAAACAGAGACAAACCAGAATACATATCATTGCATTAATCACATCATGGCTTAGCAACAGATCCATCATGGGGAGCAGATGTGATACACTGTGCTGGTATAATTTTCACCAGGTTAAGTCAAGTCAGATTTATTTATATAATGCATTAAAAAACAGGAAATCGACCAAAGTACTTGGTCGAATGTGGGGGACATCTGCCTCGACCGGTTGGGGTGAGGTTAAATTTATCAGGCTATCTCTCCCGGCTATGTGAAAATCATCTTGGCTGGTGGAACACCATTTCCTCTGATTTCCTTTGAGAATTACAGCATGGAGCTGATATCCTCTGGTTTACTGTCTTTTTTTTCAGCGAGGAGACACCGTCAAGGGTTGATTTAAATGAGGCTGCTGTACTATTAACAAAGTTATCAACTAGTATTGGAGTGAAGTTTCAAATAACTCTCCTGTAATGTACTGACACGTGGCTGTGAGGTTAATGTCAAAGTACATTTGTTTACAGTATTATCAGATAAAAACTTTAATAGAATGTCTGTCCATAATCAGTGTGGTCAATAATTGTAAATTCAAATGTATTAATATGATATACTGAGTGTTGCCTAAAGACAAGAGTCAAACATGGCAATATTTGCATATTGATTATCTTTATTTATGAGCTCTTCTGCATACATTCCATAATTTGCTCTTAAGAATACAGCCTCTTCTCGCCATTTGAGCTTCACACCATTGTTGGAGGAAAATGGCTACCATTTGAATGTTGAATGAGCTTAATCATAAAACAATAACAAATAAAAAACTCATGCGACAAAGATTAAAAGTTGCATAAAGCTTGTCAACTTTTGGAAAGTTTTTAGGATATTGAAATTAAAATGTCAGGGTCTATTTAGCTGTTACCTGCATGTGGCGCACAGAGAAAAGGAGCGAGTCTCTGACTTTCCAGACGGGCAACGCAAGTCTCCTGTAGAAGATGTGCCTGAGATGCGGGTCCCAAACAGGCAGTGTAGCCGCCCTTACCTGATGTTATGGACACTCAATTGAAAAGCAAGACAATGCTTGACACACACATGCCACACACGCAGCCAGTGTGGCCCGGGCCTAATTGATGGATACCTGCCAAGCAACAGGGATCTTTAATCAGGTAAACATTAGAACAAACACATTTCATTGATGGGTCAAATCCCTGAAAAACTATTTCATGGGGACATATGCAGGAACAAATTTAGATGTTTTTACTAATCGCATTTAACAAATAAAACCTTTATATTGTGCAAATAATAATATAAATTATAAATGATTAATGAATTCAAGTTTTTCATTATGAACACCAGCGGTACTTTTACAGTACTTACAGCGCACAAGACAACTTGTGAAAGTCAGAGCAGACAGATTGAAAAAGATGCTTATGGGAAGTAATGAGGTTCCAGTTTGCTGAAGAATGGCTTGTCTGATAAGAAAAAAGAATAACGAGAATGAGAGAGACAGAGGAAGTGAAGATTAAACAGCGAGAAAGACAGAGACAGAGGGAAAGATTTAGAGACCGAATATTCCGAGCATCTGTCGTCGAAGCTGATGATAATGCCTCATTATTGTAGTCATTAGGGAAGCACAGAATGACAGAGGGAAAGACATGGAGCGAGAGAAAGGGGGAGAGTAATAAGAGAACACAGTGAAAAAAGGAAAATATATTAGACAGTTCCAGCTGGGATGAAGCAGAAAGTTCACATACCTATTTATTTGGAAGAGAGACAAAGCTTTATTGATCCCAGTGTAGAAACTAACTATCTACAGCAGGTTATGTGGGTCAATGGAGGAATAAGAGTAGAGTTAGACCTGAACAATATATATAGTAAGCAATCAAATTAACAGTAAAGCAATCCAAACAAAATAAAATAAGCAAGGGAATTTTGTAAACATATTGTATGCTGCCATATATGAAGAAAAATGTTTGAAGGGAAAGCCATAGTAATGTCTCTCTATGGATGGGGTCGGTATAGTATGATCCTACTAACAGAGATAATGTGTTTTTAATCAGCAGGTAATGCCAACAAGTCCCTGAAACATCCATACATGTGGTTTGTCCTGAAATTAAAATATAACCCAAATGATGTATGACAGTGTGTGTGAATGGATGAATGAGAAGGAGTTTGTGGTGTTTAAAGGGATGGCACAAAGAAAAACGAAAATCCACTCATTATCTACTCACCCCTATGACGATAGAGAGGTGGGTGAAGTGTTTGAGTCCAAAAAACACTTCTGGAGATTCAGGGGTAAACTCCAGAAAAAAGAAGGATTGCGGCATACCCCGTTATTCATGTTCGACTCAAAATGTACAACCATTTACTACATGGTTTTAGCCTAAATGTCCTCTGATATTCTCCTCAGAGGATAGTTCACATACCCTTGGGTGCACAGAACACCGCACACACTCTTGCCCAAGGGCATGCAGACATGTGGCCATGTCCACTAGCAATGCTGCTTGCGGTTAAAGGACTTTTAGGGTAAAAAATTGTGTAATAATGCCGTTCCGAGTTGAATTTGAATGTTGGGCTTGCAAACACTTGGATGACACCACACAAGCAGTATGGAGGCATGTTGTGTTTTTTAACTGTTGTTATATTAATTATGAAGAAGAGGTTGCCTAGGTTAAAGCACTGTTTACCCCTGAAACTCCTAGTGTTTTGTGGACTCAAACACTTCTCCCACCTCTCCATTGGCATAGTGGTGAGTAGATGATGAGTGAATGTTCATTTTTCGGTGAACTATCCCTTTAATACTAGAAAAGCATTAAATAAATGCATTCCATTTATAGTTGTGGAACAGTGATAAAACAAATCATGTTTCACATTTGAAACGATCTGCAGTGAACAATGTGATGTGTGTTTTATGGACACGTCCCTCTTCCCCAACCTCAACCTGATGCTCCTCCTCTTCTACCTTCTTCCACCTGACTTCCTCCTTTGCTCTTTTTGATCTCATAGACAAGGAATGACTGAGTCTGATGTAAATGGTTTTGCAAGTTATTGCTCATAAACCAAGTTAGACGTGGCCGACAAAATATTTGTTTAAATCATGTTGTATTTTGTACGGAAGCGTATGGCATTCACTTGAAAAAATAAAAAAAGCTCTGGTTAAAAAAAAAAAAAAAGTTCGAACAGGATTTTTCCTGTTTTTTGAACTTTTTTTTTTTTTCCCCTGTTTTTCCGAGATAAAATCCTGTTTTTCTAAAAAAATTTTTTCCTGTTTTTACGAGATAAAATCCTGTTTTTCGAACTTTTTTTTTTTCTGTTTTTACGAGATAAAATCCTGTTTTTCGGAGTTAAGTTTTCTCCGGAAAAGGCGTTCCCTTAATCCTGCCTGAAGCTCTCACACGCATGGATTATGGTTGCTGCTGCATCAGACCGACAGTGCTAGATGATTTCAAGTGCAACGGTGTCAATACAGGTAAGGAAAGTATTTTGTTACATGTTAGATGCCAAATTCTGTTACGTCTTTTGCCCACATGTAACAAAAGAGAGCGAACGACAGTGACGGCAACCTGTCTACCTTAAGGCACGATGCAGCTAGCTGTGTTCGAGCCCCTGATTATAAAGCTATCTAGTATTTCGATGAAGTTACATTTTGCATGGACGTTTCGCATAGAGCCCTTGTTCAGCGTGCTTCATGCAGTGTTGGGGAGTAACGGACAGTGTTTAGGAGTAACGGAATACATGTAACGGCGTTACGTATTTAGAATACAAATTATGAGTAACTGTATTCCTTTACAGTTACAAATTAAATAGATGGTATTCAGAATACAGTTACATTGTTGAAATCAGTGGATTACATGACGGTAAAGCCCCCAGGAAGCAGCTGGAGACCAGGGCTGCAGTACCTGAACCTACCGGCTCGGGACCGTTACAGGCCCGGGTCCGTGGCTCTGAGAGAGTTCCGTCGCTACCAGAAATCTACGGAGCTCCTGATCCGCAAGCTGCGCTTCCAGCGCTGCCCTTGTAGTGCCATGACGTAAAGCGTTGCTTAAAACTGTCAGACTATCCTTCTGTATAAATAACAACTACAAAAGATTATAGATTAAATTTTCATGTGACCATCTTAAATTTGTTAATATTTGTTGATGCAAAAATTGTTTCCATAGATTCTGCATTTTCCTACATTTGTACAGAGCCAGCAATGGCTACATCCTCAAATACACCCCTACTACAAGATGATGGTCTGAGGAAATTTCTTCAGAGTCGAGGTATTCCTGAGGAGAATATTCAGAAAATGCTGCAGGATCGTGTAAGTCTCAGAACAGGGAGAGGATAATTTCAGCACAGAAATAAACAATAACAATAGTTTATAGTTTTACTATAGTTGTATTTTTAAGCCAGTCTCTTACACAAGTTAACGATGATGTCTTGATGTGTTGTTTTGTTTTAATTACAGATTAATACCTCAGTAGTTGAAGAAATTGATGATGACACTTTGGCTGCCTACATTCCAGCATATGGTGATAGAATTGCTACAAGGCGGTTCTGTATGGGAAAACAGACAACAGGTGGAGTTGATTCAAAAAGACTGTCCATGTTTGAAAAACTAAAAAGAAAAATGTACACAAAAAGCAACAAAGAGAGACGTCAAGATTCTGAGGAAGAGCATTCTAACATGCATCTAAGAAATAATAGAAGGGCCTCAAAGATGACAAGAAAAATAGAGATAGGCTGGATAAATGATAAGAGACAGGTGAGAAAACGCAATGGTGGAGGAACCAGACTTCTTGATATTTCCAAGACAGCCACAAAGAAAGACATTCTGTCACATGCTAAGGGGCTATTTTTCCCAAATGAGAAATCGATACATGGAAAGTGGGAAGAGTTTAGTCACGATATTGTCGACTTTCAGGAAGCAAACCTTGAAGACAGTATTAGTGTGAGAGAACTCTATGAGGCACATACATTTGGGGTGTTAAGATTTTACCTTTTCACAGAGCATCTGACCAATAGAAAAGACATCACAGAAATGGGAGAGAGAGCTGATAAACAGACCGACGCAGACAAGCAACAAAAAAACACAGCAGAAAATGTTGAGCAGCTGACACAGAAAACACCAGACAGTAAACAGCAAACACACACTGTGGATGAAGATGGGAAAAGTACCAACAAAATGTCAGCGTTAGTCTCTACTGCTTTTGAGATTATTGATCTTACATCTTTGTACAATACATCGGAAGTCATTTTTGGCCCTATGCAAGGTGAGGCATTTTTAGGTGTTTTCGATGATACAGTCCCATTTGAGCCTATCCTCCCAATAGAAGACGCACACATAAACACTGACACATTCACCTCAACTCCTATTCATTCTGAAACAGTTCCTGCTGCCCCACCAAGTCCTTCTTTTGAACTTTTGCATGTGACTGTGAAACTTCACAGAGTGAATCTCTTAGAAGAACTGATAACTCAATTCAAGGATGAAGCCATATTAAGCTACTCTGTGAAATACAGCTTCATTGATGAAGTTGGTGCAGATGTGGATGGTGTGTCCAGGGACGTATATGCTGCATTCTGGACAGAATTTTTAGACTGTGCAGCAGAGGGTGCAGATATGAGGGTTCCATCGCTGTCCCCAAAATGGCAGGAAGAAGAATGGAGATCTGTTGGTAGAATAATGGTCAAGGGATTGGAGGACCATGGATATTTCCCTTCTCGGCTCGCTCAAGCCTTTACAGCAGCAGTCACATTTGGTGAACATTCGGTCTCACCTGATTTACTGTTTGACTCCCTGATGTTGTATCTTAGTCAGTCTGAGCGTGATCTCTTGTCCACTGCTTTGCAAGAGGCTCTAGTTGGTGATGATGAAGATGAGTTCCTTGATCTTATGGATCGCATGGGAGTAAGAACAGTACCAACACAAGAAAACTTGAAAGCTGTGCTTCTTCAAGTGGCCCACAAGCAAATAATCCAGCAACCGAAATATGCACTAGATAACATTGCAGCAGTCGCAGGACCAACTCTCAGGAAGGTCTTCCCCAGTGTGCTTGAAATCCGTAAGATGTACGATGATCTTAGACCAACAACGCGAAAGGTGTTAAAGCTGATCACGGCCTCTCCAAATACACCATCAGAGAACCAAAGTTTGCGGTTTTTACATCAGTACATTAGGGGATTGGATGAAATAGGCCTCCGGAAAATATTAAGATTTATGACTGGGTCTGATGTCATCTGCGTTAAGAAAGTTGAGGTCATATTCACCTCGTTGGAAGGGCTGGCACGGCGGCCAATTGCACATACTTGTGGCCCAACTTTAGAGCTGCCGTCAACGTACAACAGCTATCCTGAGCTGCGCGCTGAAGTAGAGTCTATACTGTCCGGTAACTCTTTTACAATGGACATTGCATAGGAGTGCCTCTATCACTCACTCACATGAACACACTTTCCTCTTTCTTGTTAAATTTTTGTACGGTTGTAGCCTTATCAGAGCCGACAGTCAAGATCAAAACAGTGTGAATGTGAGACAGAGTTAATGTGGGGAAGATGTGGTAATTAGTTCAGGAGCTGTATTATGAGCTTGGGGGGGGGGGGGGGGGGTTCTTCACGATAAGCTTTTACAATTATATTATTTTTTTTATTATTATTATTTTTTATTATTATTATCACTTGAAGGACTGCAACACCAAAAAACAAATGTGCACATTTGCAAAATAGTTTATCCTCTAAACCTTTCTGATGTTGTTAACAGGAAGTATTTTGTGCATTTTGTTGTGTTAAGGTGTCCAAGGTTTTACACTGAAGTAGAGTTCAAATATTTTGGATGTGTTGTTTTTGAAAAATGTTGATGTTTACAATGTTTATAATGCCTGTTACTAATTTCAAATTTCTTGTATTATTTTGAAAAGCTTTTCATTTATTTTATAGTGTTATTAATGATACTCTACAGAGCATCTGTTGAACCCTGTGATTTTATAAAAAAGCTAGACCTATAAACAAATTGAGCCTTTTACAAAAGTCATGTTTTTCACACATTTTGTTATTTAAATGACTATATAAACGATATTGCTCATGTCAGCTGTTATTACTGGCTGTGTTTGTTTGTTATTCTGTCAAAAGTGTCCTACTGTTTATAAATAAAAAGCACTGGTTTCTCTCTTGTTTTGTGATCAAGTGAATTGTGCTTCTACTACAGATAAGTTTAACTACCCATTGCCACAAATGGTACTTGACTATTTATTGTAAGCATTTATTTGTTCTAAAACTGGTTGACCCTTTCTCACAGAGCAGAATTGCTGACTTTGGATAACTGCATTGGATAAAATCTTATATTATCCATCAAATTCCTTCACAATTAATCTTTTAAGGGGACACTTTCCTGTTACTTATTGTTGTGATCAGATGCTACGGCATGTTTTATACACTAGGTGGCAGCAGTTGTTAAATATGAGTAATTAAAGAAGCAGAAAAGATTAGAGTAAGAAAACACAAAGATGCACATATATGTTGCTTAGGGCATCTTGCAATAAAGCTACTTTGGGACTTAAACTAAGCCTCATCCTTCGAAACACGAACATAACAGTTAGCGTGAAATGTTTATGTGACCAAACATGGTTTAATTGAAAAAGGAAAAAAATGTAGGCACACTTTAATTAGTGTGGAAATTAGCCTTTATTTGTTGATGGTGTCATGGTTACCACACTGCAAATGAAAAAAATATTAGGATGACAGACCACATTTTATTAGGCTACATAGGCAAGATGGCCTGCTTTTATTCAAACGATAAAAGAAAGTTGAATTATCAGCACCAAATAATAGATAATAATATTTTTCAACACCAAAGATCCTCTCTACATCCCCAAATGCCATGTAATTATGTGGTGGCAGTTGAAATATCTTGGTGAGAAAGACACAAAAAGGAAGGAATTTCATAAATGCTTAAATAGTGTATAAACACTCAATCACACAGGGGAGAAATTAAACTAAATTAAATTATTCTCTGTATTACCAGGTTTGTCTGATGCCACCCACAACTGGAGTTTTAAAGTTTCAGCCCATAGACAACCATCATCATAAGATATTATAACATGTTTGATTTATGGATGATTATGCAAGAATAACCAAAGTGTGTCAGATGACATTCAGTCAGGCTACATAGTTCCACTATGAGGACAAATTTGACATTTTTTGTAAAGCAGAAATGTGAAACGTTTATTTTCAGGACAGCCCCAGTGACCTTGTTGAGATGTATAACTTTTCCATAATGATGAATGAAAAGAGATGATATGAAGCACAGAGAGGAGTTAATTGCTATTCATTACTTAGAGACAATACATCTGTTAAGCATTTAAACGGAAATTTGCAGTCAACATTACATTTTCCACCCATAGAAAAAATGCAAATATAGTGTTATTTTGTTGAAGATGGGTGCTCACATTCAATCATCTGATCCATTACAACAACTTGTGATTATTAAATATGGGCATATATGTAAGCCCGTTAAAACTTAAAAGCTCAATGGCTTCCTTTGGAGAGGTGGGTGGATGAAGATTTGTTTCTGCCATGACAAGGCAACAAACGTCAAACACAGTATTATCACAGGGATACGGTCCTCTCTGTAGGCATTCCTCCCTGCATGCCTGCATCTTCTGTTGGGATACCTCTTTAAGGTACTCCCTAGCACCAAATAGTTGGGGTATGGTGTACATCATCACCGGACGTCCTCCTGGGGACACCGCATTTCTGCATGAGCGAATTCTGTGAGTGTTCCAGAGGTGAACAACATCCTGCAGTTCTCTCTAAATATAAAGGCCGATTTATACTCGGCTTTTTACGGACGCACGCACGCGAGCGGCGCAACACGCCCCTCGCGTACTTGCGGGGGGCAAGTACGCGAGAGCCAATTTTTCTGACTATACGACAAAGCGACGCGAGCCTCACGCAGCCCGCAAGGCTTGTGATTGGTCTGCTTACTACATCCCGTCCGGAGTCGCATTTCCGGTTTCAATCCCGGAAACTGCGGAAACCACGGAAGATTTAGAAGAACGAATATGGACCAAATAGAAGAGCACTTGGCAGAAAAGATCCGAAACCATGTCCACTAGTATAACCCGTCACTAACCGGCGGATTTGTCCGCCAGAAAAAGGCTCTGAGGAGCCGCTGTGGCGATGTCAATAAACGTGTGCCACACACGAAGAAGAGCCGACTTCAACAACAAACATTACTCCGCCTAGTGGTCTGGCGGTGAATTGCGTTGCAACACGCGCAACTCTGGGGGAACTATAAACCAAAACGAGTCCGTAGAAGCTGCGTGTGTGCGTGCGTAAAAAACGAGTATAAATCGGCCTTAAGGGGAAAGAGTGGGGAAGTGAGAAAATTAGTAAACGTGGCAAACCAACTTCAGGCAAAATAAATTGTTATTGTCCACAATAGAGCAGGGGTTTTCACAACATTTTCATTGCATATACCCTGAAAAGGGTGCATGTTAATTGTAAATTGTAAATGCATTTAGGGTATTTTGTGCAACTTTATTCTTTTACTCCCCTACATCTCAGAGGCAAATACCGTCAACTGAATTTGTCTGACAGCCTTTGTTAGTAATTTCAGATTTAAAACCATTTGATCGCAAAACTATATGAAAAGACCCCCCTCTGTCACCCACCAAGCAGAACAACAACACGGGCGCCCCAGTGGCCGCTGCGCTTCTAGTGGGGAGGGGCAGCGGGACCGTGGTGAGGACGAGACACGGATGATCCGGAACCGAGAGAGAACAGCGCGACGGCGACACAGGATCACCCCTGTGGTCAGAGGACAACCTCTGTCTCCCAAGCAATGAGAAGCACGCCAAACTCCCGAACTCACAGGCATTAGTGGCGACACATGTCAAGCAGTGTCACGTGCCCAAACACTGACATGTTCACTGACCTTCTGGAAAACTCGGTAACTTAATCAACAATCCTTCTAACTCAGCTGAACTCTATTCTTAAACCATAAACACATTATCTCAGTGAACATTAACATTTACTACTAGTCCTTTATAATTTTCTGGGTATTTATTGGTATAATATATATTTTTTCACAAGGGAATCCACTTTTGTTGCTGGTAATATAGAAGAACCTCACACACTTGCTTAACATATGCCACCATGGACAAAATAATGAATTAAAAATGTTGGATTATAGGCTACATTTCAAAAGCGAAAAAAAGTTGTTCTTACCTCTATTATTTCGAGACATGTGAATTGTATCAGACTTTTGTCGAGGAAGTCACCAGAGAAGTGGTCAGACTCTTTTAAATCCTGAAATACGTTCATCCAGAACTGTGCATGTTGCTTCCTCAAAAAACCCCACCACTGCTCAATCCGCTGGTTATGATTGCTTGAGCCGTACAAAAAGCATCTGTTCGAAAATTCGTCCATATGATCATGTCTAATGAATATTTGCATCTGCTCCACGTAGCAATTCTCTGTCCCAAGGTCTGATCTAATTCGAGTAGCAGTCCCATTTCTTGATGACACCTCATCAATAAAGTATCCAGCGATTACCTTTGGATCACTACTTGTAGAGTATGCATGTAGCCACACCACCATCCTTGAAAACCCGTCCATTGCACCATTGATGCAGATTCCATATGGTTTGAGTTCATCATATGAATCTATGTGCCATAAAAAGTTCGGACCTGGATTCTGATACAAACGTCGTCGAAGGCGTTTACAGCGTCTCAGTTCCACTCCGCGGGGATCCAGTATTTTCAGCAAATGCCTGATTGTCTCTTGAGTCACCACGTAGCCGGCCTGAATGCTTTTCAGATGCATCATCTTGTATCCGTGAAGCATTCCATATTCGTTCAACTGATCCTGTAGGAAAACTGCAACGTCCAGCAGATCGGAATAGTCTTTCCGTCTGAACAACCGCAGACTACTGAGGTGCCTGCGCAAAGTCGACAAACTAATACAAACACCATCTATATTACTTAAAGACACAAGTATTTCCCAGTGTCTCAAGCCCAAAACAAAATAAAACCTGATTAAAGTAAGCAGACGGGACATTGTTGCTTCCACCGAATCTCCAACAAGTGAGAGCATCATTCAGAATCCCAATAAAACTACCATGAAATTTTTATTTTTTTCGAAAAACAGGATTTTTATCTCGGAAAAACAGAAAAAAAAAAAGTTCGAAAAACAGGATTTTAACTCGGAAAAACGGGGGGGGGGGGAAAAGTTAAAAAAACAGGAAAAATCCTGTTTTTCGAAGTCAATGTTTATGCTAAATTTGCATTATTAACGTAAAAATATAAAAGTTTGATTTTATTTTCTAAGAACTTGTAGTGATGTGATGAGGGCCCAAGAAGGTACAGTGTCAAATTTGGTGCAGATGGACACAAACTTGTCAAAGCTGAGTTTACCCCTTGTTGGGGAATTCTGCATGGTTAATCCTATTCAATTATAATAAACTTTTAATAAACAGGTGAGTAAGGTTCTGTAGCAGTAACAGTTGGGACTCATCGATGTGATGTTGTCAATCACAAGCAGATGACAATGGCATTGAAAACTGATTCTTCAGTTTAGGGTTATGCGCTTCACTGAACTTTGAATAAACAGGTGCACAGTTCTTTGTGCAGCAGTGGTGGTGCAGCTTCAGGGTTCTGTTGACTGTGTCACACGGTAGGTATATACCTGCTATGGTTCAATTACTGCAGGTCTCTTTTGTTTACAGCTCAAGAAAGAAAACTGCAACCAACATTACCACAGGCCAAGGTAAAGATGCTCCATCCATCTTTATATACAGTTTATGGTTTCAACAGACACAAAATAAATTATGCAAATGCTACTTATCTCGGACACAAATGCATTTCTGCGTTTCACAGTGTGGCCCGGATGGTGAGCTGCAGAGCTTGCTGACTAAGTGCTTTATCCAATGCATGGACAAAGATAAATTGTCAAAGAGTACCTCAAGCCCCAAAGGGATGGAACTTTACTGACTGGGACCATTGGTCAATTCAGTAGTACATTACTCTGTATTTTTCATGACATCTCATTACAATTAACATCAATATCTCCACAAGTTTTCATTACAATGCTACTCAGACATTCTTTAAATACTAGATATTACATTAATCCAATGATGTTCATATGAGTCCATAGTGACATTAAGTGTATCACCCGTTTCCCAATTCTATAAATGTTTATGTTCTGTATTAATATCTAGTCATAAAAGTCTTAGTATTGTGCCAATACAAAATTTGACTGAACCGTTAAATGGAAAGTCAGAGGAGCCCCTAGGTTATGATCATTTACACTAAGGATTATATGAATATCAGTGCAATATTGCATTGGAATTATTGTGAACTGAAATTTTACAGGATTGTTTTTAAATTCAAGTGCATAGGGAAGTAATGTTCCATAGCTTACGGTGGTTTAAATAAATTGTACCAGCCCCAAAGTCTACACATATGTTTAAGAACTGTCTGAATTATTTGGGTGTTGGTCAGAATAAATTCCTTCACAGTTATATTCTGTGCTGTGTATGTGGAGTTTGTCTGAGGGGTGAATTGCAGCGAGCTGTGGAGTGAAAAACAGCCTTCTAGTCTGAGTGATAAGAAGAGCTGTGCCAGCCCTTCTCCACAGCCATACAACCTCATGGGGAGAGAAACGAAAAAGAGTCAGAAATCAATATGTCAGGGCTGTGGCCCTCACCATAATGGCTCTCAGAGGGGTGATAAGCAGCTTTGTTTTCCCCAGTGAGGCTGTTGAAGAAAGGTGGGAGGACAGAAGAGTGCATGTGAACTGACACGCCACATTCAGCAACCCCCAAACATCTGCCTTTCCTCAAAGAACTTGACCCAGACACAAGAGGTATGAGGCACACATGCAGATGGGTGGGGAGACGGATGTTAGGTGTTTGCTTTCATCAGAAAATAGTACAGTTAATTTATTGAAAAATAATGCTGCATTGGATTTGAGGCAGCGGAATGGCTGCATTCTGGACCAATAAGTTCGGTTTTAGGGGCCAATTCCACATAAACAAAGAATTTGATTGCAGTTCTCAGGAGCTCTCAATTTATACACATGCAATGCCAGAAATGACCATTTAGATAGATTAACAAAAATGTATAACATTACCAATGGAAATAAGGACAGCAACTATGAACAAAAATGCATTGCATGGGTTGTTATGGGTAGTTAAGTGGCTGTTAACTATGATTATAACCATATTAATCGTGAACAGGGGTCAGGGTTCATGGTGCGAAGATGTGGATAAACTTTTATTAACCTGACAATTTAACTTGACTAACAGGACATATATTTTTGTTTGCTATTGTACAATGACAAATATCACTGCATTTTCTTGAGCAAAATTGAATAAATGAGAAAACAAACTTTCAGTCTTGCAGTGAAGATTCTCTCACTCCGGAGTTGAGGGAATTTTGTGCCGCTTTCCAGCCATCAGAACTTGGTGCAGCATACAGCCTCGGTAGCATCAACCAACACCTAGCTACCTTCAACGTGTAAGTTCACCACCCTGCACCCTTAGTGATTCCTACCACAGTCCCATAAACCAACCAGAAGTTATATGCTGGAATACGCCATTATGTGTAGTAGTTGCTTTAGAACAACAGGATTATGCATGGTTTATTGATTAAAAGTATAAGTGCCTTTTGACGTTAGTGATGGCACTAATTATTCTGTTAATCCAGTTTGCTGAAAGTAACAGTCGCACAGACAAAAGTGAGTCGGCGTGGTATGAGCATTAAACGTCATTGTACTGTTCTTACTACAGAGATATGCTTGCTCAAGGCAGAAAGGAAAGCCTCATTGTCACCTGCATATTTTTCAGTCATGACCCCTTTCACTTTCTACCCTGCTTTGTTCGACGGTAAACAATAATCACATGGCTGCTCATTACTCATATTATTAATGGTCCTTATCAAAGGAACTCAATGTAAAAATATAAAACTTGGTAGCAGCAACATTGTGGCAGGCAAAACTCTGACAGATGCATGAAATAGAAATGACATCCATTGTACAGAATATTATACACAGTTCCCTGTAATTCAGTCTGAAGGGGACAAGTAGTGTTGAGGGGTATTCTTCATGGCTACTACAAGTAGTATTCGGTGTCTCTGGAAAATTTATAAAGCTCTGTGAGTTTTAGCAATTTGTGCCTTCACAACATAATGTACCTGGAAAAACACTTGGTATAATGAAGTGTTTAATTAAGACATTGCAATTACATTTCTATACAACCACTTCAGTATATTTTTGAAGTTTATCATTAGTATTTCGATATAAATCCCTGAAATCCACACAATCAATATCACTAGCAAATCCCTGGGGAAGCTAATCGTTTTTTCTCTCCTGAACAGGGTTTTATTGCGATTGCAACATTGGTTTTATCAGTGTAGGTGTCATATTTTGCAACAATGGATTAAGTATCTCTCTTAAAACAAAGGCGTTTAAAGAAATGTGTAATGCAAGATGGATTACCTGTGATAATCCAATATGCTGATCTTCTGACAGCTCTGACACACCTCAGACACAGTAATGTGATCAGTGTGCTATAATTAGAGTAATCATGAACACATAATCTGCATACATTAAGCTCATATGAGGAAACCTTGGCTCTCATCATTAGGGCTGACAGTTATTCCCTAAAATCAAAACATGAGAGATGTTTGTTCAAGTCTTTGCCCTCTCAAATCAAAGCTTATTCAAATTCCAAAAACTGATACATTTGTGAATGAGTCCTTTCATTTTCAAGGTTAAGCTATATACACTACAGACTACTGATCAACGAGACACAACATAGCTTTTCATCAAGGAAGTTTCTATAGTCTATTTGATTGTGTTCATCCTGTTTTTCTATATGTGTGTGTGTATGATCTGCTAATCAAGGCATATATGTGAACTCCTGTTTTTCTCCAAGAATCTTTGTGCATTTCCTGTCTTCAAACAGCTGCATATTGTCTGGTTGAGCTGTATTTAAAAAAAATGTTGTCAATTCTTCTTCTACAAGTAAGCGGTCCTTTGGGTTATTTGTCTCAGGTCAAGAGTAAATTAAGTGTGTGAGCCTCATTTGGAACACATCTGCTGAATAATTGAGTTTCGGTAACACAAATAATGCATTTCTATGTCCAAGTACACTGCCTTTGGCTGCAATTAGCTGTTACCACCATCGTTGCACAAGACACAATATCTCCAATACGGACGCTACAGGGTGTAGTACACTATTTCTGTTTCCCAATTCAACATGGCACGACTCAAATATTGTTTGAATCAATGTAAAGGCCACCTACCAATCCAAATTGAAACGCCTTGAGATCCACCATAAGGACCTGGAGCCTGTACTACGAAGTGAGCTCATCATACCCCGGATATAAATCACTGATAGTGTGAATGTGTAAATTACTTAATTTGGGAAAGAAATATATTACGTGACCAACACATTATAACTATGGGCCACTAAATATGAATCTATTCTTAAGTAAAAAGATCTCGTGCACTTAAGTGAGCAATGCATTTGTCACTGTGGTCCCAGGATGTGCCTGGGGCATCTGGAAACAGGGAAAGATTGAAATGTTCCTGGGGTGTTAGTGGCAAAGATTGACTTAAACAGTCAGACATTATTTTAAACTTACCTTATCCTTCCCGCACACAGTGTAGGGTCATTTTGGTGAAGGCTGACTGTGCAGGTCTCAGAGAGGGAGGGGAGGGAGAGATGGGGGCTGAATTTGTAAACTATCTATCCCCACTCAAAATTAATATTTAATTTCCTACTCAAAGAGAAGGCTAAAAGTATAAACTATGTCAGGTTATCCCACTGCTAACACAATCACTACATCAATATAAGTAACTCTCACAAGTAAAGAAACGTAGAGCGATGTTGACAGTTTTTGGCACTGTGATCACATTGCTCCTGTGTGTTGAATATGTAATGTTCAGCTCCAGCAGCTGACAAAGGATTATCACTCCCTCTGATGAGAAGCTATATCTGTCATAAAGATACTTATCAGGGTAGGTGAAAGGATTTCGTGGGGTCTCTGAAGAACCTTGTCCTCCTCAGAGACTCTTACAATCCACACTGAGAGCCCCAGGATCCTCTAACAACGGTGTTGTCATGTTTCAAAGGAATTGATTGCTCAGTGGGCGGTGCTTTTATACAGGTCTATCTCTTATCTCCAACATATCCTGCTCCGGAGCAGATCAGCCATACAGCATAATTTACCATGGTGATTTATCCTGATAAAAAGTGATCAAGCTTTGTAGGACTGAAAACTAAACTGAACTAAACCTGAAGTTTCCCCGATACCTGCAAATCTTGCTTCGTAGAACAGGCCTCTGGAAACTGTTGCTAGGGAGATGGATTTCTGGGACACCCTGTTAAGCCTTTAATTCATGGGAGAAATTTGATAGTTGGATGGATTGATCAATAACAAGGGGCAACAGTGAGTCCACTCCCCACCTTCACTCAGAAATCGAGAAATGGTTTGTACATAACAACAACAAAATTACATGTTATTTTATTAGATTTATTTATTGTTTGTGCTTTGAAATAACTTGGGTAGAGTTCATGGATATTAACAGACTTAGTTCCTTATTGCTAGCTGCTGTAACTGTAGATCCAGCAGCTGACGCTTATTTTTGTGGCACAATCATTGCAAGTCATTCAACAAAATAGAAGCATCAGCTGAATGTCTACAATGTAAAATGTAAATGGAACCTCAAATCACATATTCTTTTACTCTGTGTCACTGTGCTCCTCTTCATGCTTTTTCTCGTTGCTCAACATGTCAGCCTCCCTCTTAGCCCTCACCACTCTCCCCTCCTCTTCCTTCCCCCCCTCGTTCTGGTAGGACAACAGTCACCAAGTCAATGGCAGTGACAGGTGACGCTTTGGATGAAAGTCCTTGACTCCAGTGGCTGTCACAGTGCTCAACATAGAAGGGAAAGAACCAAAGGAAGAACAATTTTAGTTGGAAGGGGATGGAGGCGAGGCGAGGAAGGAGCAGAGGTGGATATGTGAACCGAAGTCACAGAGTGACGCCCCCGGGGCTCTCAGCCTCTAATTGACTGCAGTGGTTTCTTCGTGGCTGTCACTTCCAACACACGCACACAAGTTCCAGCTCACACACACACACACACAGGGTTGTGTCTTCAGGATACTGACTTACATTAATTTCACTCTAACATAACAGAGACTACTTAAATCTAAATCTAACTTTATCATATCGTAATTATAAACTAAACCATTAGACCTGCCTTCACTTACAGTTGAATTGTGACACATCCTCATATGACAGAATCTTTAAACACCTATAACCCGCTTAAAGCCATAATTAAGAAGTCCACGCAAGCATTTCTGAAATCAAAAGTTCACACAGAATTCAGCTCATACGTTAAAAAATGTATTAATTAGGTTCTCTGCACCTAATTAATTAATTAGGTTTATTTTAAATTATAAGCTTTGAGGATTTTCTTTCTGGAATCCTCAAAGCTTGGTTTGATGTAAATGAACTGTCTCTTAATTGTAAAAACTCAAAAGAGTTTTTGAGGCAAATTTTCTAGGGGTTGTGATCAATCATAATTGGATTAAAGAAAAATATTTGTACAATCATGAACACATCTAGATGTAATTTATTGTTCAGTTTTACTTATCTATCTCACTGTGGGGGCAAACCTCTGAAATAAGGGTTAGATAATAGAACCATTATTATTGATAATTATTATTATATATTATATATTAGTGCAAAAAGCAAAAAGGGGGGTCAATATGAGATGCGTTTCAATAGTTGGTGTTAGATTGTGGAACAATGCAATTTAAAATTTTGAAATGTCTCACCTAATTTTTGTTTCCAAAGAAATGGTCTATGAAGCCATTTTTGAGAGTTACAAGTGTAAATAATTTGTTTTTTTTTGCTTTGCTGGTTTATATCTGGAGTCTGATCTGGATGGACTTGCAGCACTTTGTTATTCTATGGGGGGCCATTCAGGGTTCAGCATCTTGCCCAAGGACACTTCGGCATGCAGATGGGTCAGACTGGGGATCGAACCGCCGACCTTCAAGGTTGGTGGACGACCACTCTACCCCTCAGCCGCCCATAGTGTAAAAATATGCTACTCATGATTCACATAACCTCAGCCTCATATTGTCACTCTCATTCTGTATGGAAGATATAATGCTACAGCTAGCAGCCTAGCTTAGCCTTGGAAACAGGGAAGTAAATGCACAGAAAAAAATCCTACCCATGGCTATGTCTACATGTAATCATAGCATGTAAATGCATATGCTCCAACTCCCACCATGTCTGTGGGTTGGATGTTTTCAACAAATAAGATCCCACCTTTCCTCCCAACACTCCCTCCACACATTCACAGATGCACTTCCATAATCCACACAGACACACACATACACAGAGATACTGTAACTCCAGAAAACGGTTCACAGATGTACCCACAGAGGTTTCGAAAGCCTTTTATGATGCCAAAGTTCCACAGGGATTCATTCAAATGCACTGCCTCGAAAAAAAAAACATGTTGGTAATGGCCACACCACATAGGGGACCAGAGGGGCGGGGGAATATTTGTGCGACTGCATGGGTGGATGAATAGATGTCTTGATGGACAAATGGATTGGTATATAAGCAGCAGGGGAGGATAGGAGATGGTCTTCTCAGATCCCTAGAGTGGCGGTCAGGCTGATGACCAGATGGCATTTGTTTTTGGTTCTGTGACCACACATGGAACAGCCAGGAGATACAAGTTCACACACCCTCAGAGTTTGAGTAGACGAGTATTAATACACAACTCAACTCAATGCTTTCACAGATGAATGGATATGATCTTATAAAAATTGTGTATAATTTAGCCTTAAAAATGTTATGCAAGACCGCATGGTATTTATTCATTGTGTGAGTTTGCAAATATTCAGTTTTTATAAATTGCTTTTCTTGTCGTAACCGAAGTGCTTACAATGTCAAGAACGCTGCATACTATTATATTATAAATGGCATTTCTCTATTGGATAAAAATATTGAATCCGTGTCTCATCTTGTCAAACCCTTATTGAGTCTTTTCTATCTGTCTTCAAGTACATCAGAGTGCATTTTCACACAGATCATTTGTACCTTCCTCAGGTTGTTATGTATTTGACCTCCTAACTATACCCTTGTCCAATGGATACAGTAAATAAGTGAAAAGTAGATATCAACCATAAATACCTCCACTACAGTCACATCGACCCATTCACACAGCTCTCTATCACTTATACATTCACACCTTATTGTGAAAGTTGGGACTGAGTGTCTTGCCCAAGGACACTTCAACATGCCACCTGATGACAGGGATTTAATCCCAAACCTTCTGATCAGTGCACCACCTGCTCTGTCCCCTGAGCCATAGCAGTTTACTACTCAACCAATCAATACATTTTTATTTCTATTGCCTATATTCACAAATCACAATTTGTCTCATAGGGCTTTAACAAGGTCTGACATCTTCTGACTTTAACCCTCAACCAGAGTAAGGTAAAACAAAAAAAAACTTTTAACAGGGTAACAATAACGTAGAAACCTCAGAGAGAGCCACATGTGAGGGATCCCTCTCCCAGGACGGACAGAAATGCAAAAGATACCACTTGTAAAAGAGAACCTCAGAAATATCAGGGTTATGCTACCTTTTTCAAAAGGTCTATGGCACATTTTTATGTACTGTAGATATAGAGGTACAATCAAATTCAAATGCATGCCTGTGTACCTGTAGTCTTCTGCAATTCATCCATTCATCCAGCCTTGAATCTGTATAGTGTGTAATTTAGATCAATTTTACGCTATTTCAATATTCATTCATTTGTATATCAGCCCACGTATTATGTGATTGGCCAATTGCTTTTCTTATAGTATTTACAGTTGTACATTGAAATATCACTTCACTAAATCAATGCAATCTTTTAATTGAAACAATGAAAGGTACATATACAGTCAAGTCAGTTTGATTTATATAGCACTTTAAACACAAGAGCATCTGAACCAACATGCAATGATTGAATCAAATCAATTCGAGAGAAACATAGTAAAACACAGAAGATAAGATACAAATTTGAAATTTGAAATAAGTAAAGTAATGGTAGGTATAGAATCATAAGACAATTACTCCAGCAGGTTCTGGGACTACCCTGGTGTTTGCTCCCATCCGGATCAGATGCCTCAGATCACCTCAACTGTCTCCCTCCAACGTGAGAAGGCAGTAGCTCCACTCCAGGCTCCCTCTGGATGTCTGAACTCCTCCCCCAATCTGGAAGACTAAGCCTAGACCCAATACAAAAAAAACTTTTGTATCTGCAGCTGTGATGTTGTGAAAAGTTTGTTTTAAGATGTATGGTTTGGGGCTATTCCATCAGGATTAACATGTAACATTCTGGTTCATGGCAAACTCATTGTTCTTCCTCCTCTAACATGATTCCTTTGATTCTTGGGGACCCTGAACTAAATCCTTTTGCCTTGTAGTTGTAAAGGACTCATCTCTGCCTGGAATTAGGTTGTCGACTCTTACCTTTGGGAATAGGAAAAAGAAATATGATGGCTAACAGCAAACCACTCTGAAATGCAAGGTACATTACTTACTATTAGTGTTTCTTTAAAGTGCCTCCCCTCTCCCCCACACTCACTCACACATTTTCATTAAGTATGCCTGATAAATAAATCAGTGCACACACTGACACAACCTCATGGTCATACACATACATAGAAACATGCCATCAGCCATACTGCTAACATCCTGATTCTGATGCCTTCTGCACTGATTTCACTCTCATGCATAATGCAGCAACTAAATACTTAAGTGGAATTATTATGATGGTTGTCCTTTCTCTCCCGTTTGAGGATGGCTGGTCTAGGTGGACGATGTGACTAAGCGCTCGGCCCTGTGGAACATGATTTGGATTAATTAGTTATGGTGAGTGTGAGGTGCTGGAGATGTAACATTAATGCAGACAGGCTCAAGGCTATGGTGTTCACAGCTGCTTCCTCTCATCTGGTGGAGTGGACATGATGTGTGGGTTCAGAGTGTAATCCTCAGGTTAGCGGATCAACGCAGAGCACCTCAGCCCCATGTCCCCTCAGAGACACCATAAACATTGGACACTAATGGTTTTTTTTTTATAAATGGACATTAAATGGAGACTTCATTAGGTGTAGACTGATGTATGGATCACGCATAAGTGTTTAATCAATGAGTCTGTATCTTATCTATGGATTCAGCCAAAGTATAGCCTGTAGTATATAATTACCTTCCTGATTTGTCTTCCTTTGTGTCAGTGGAAATTTAGTTGCCCACGACCTCACATGTTTTCCAGCCTGACAAGAAATATTAAATTTTTTTAGTACTTAGAGCTATGTGTTGCCATGCTAGTGGCATGTCTGCAGTGTTTGAAAACAGCAGATGATCAACCAATCAGACTCAAATGTGTTGACTACTATTTACCATGAAATTTATGTTACCCTGAGCAGATGGATCCTAATGATTTCATCGATCCCTTGACTAAAATCACAGTCTCCCCTCTTTTCCACCTATCTCTTCTCTTCCCCATGTTTCTCCACTCACCCCAATGTATTGTCACAAAGCTGAAAATATATATTTTTTTCTGAACTTATGATATTCTCTATGACTTGCTTGAATGGCGTCATGTTAAAAAACAAGCTTTTCTCTCATGTTTAGTGGAGGAATTATTGATAATGTACACTTGACGTAACACACAGATCCTAACGGTTGACACATCAGCATCAGTTTGGATTGTTATGATAGATAAAGCTTTTAGATTGTAATGCAAAGAGCGTATCCCACTTTCCAACAATCACAGGGACCATCATCCATCTGCACAACCCAAGTACTACATAAGAGTGTTTTGTAGTATTTTGAACATAATTAATTTGCCCTAGCCCTGAGTGGTAAGTATGTTCGGCTGCATTCATTTCCCTTTGCGCAGCATGGTGCAATGAGCAATTGAGCATGGAGTCTTATCACACAATCTGTTGCACCTACAACCTGAGGATCCCCCCCCACACACACTCCCTTTTACGTGTGTATGTGTGTGTGTGTGTGTGTGTGTGTGTGTGTGTGTGTGTGTGTGTGTGTGTTTGTGCATCAGTTGTAGGTCCAACAGATGGTCAGTTCAGCGTTGCATATGTTCTGCCCCCCGCCCACCCCCACCACCTCCAGTGGGGACAATTAAAACACATGTATCTGTTAACAGCTTTATTTACGCCACAGTTACACTACTCACCTGGGGGCAACCTATGTCCTCTTTACCCCCGTTTTCAAAATAACAACAATAATTATGTTCTCCAGAGGGGATTGTTGCAAGGCATTGCATATTAAAGCCATATCATACCATGAGATTGAGGGAATTATTGCATTTTTTAGGACTCATTCAGCTGCTCTGACATTCAAGTCTGTGTGACTGTGAACTGCAGCTTTACATGTGGTTCCCTGAAAGAAACACTGACACAGATCTAACAAGGAACCATAAAAACAAGTTGATCATAACCAACAATACAAAAGGAAACGGTACTGACAACAGTACGATGATGAAATCTGAATGACTTCGTAGAAAACTGTTTTCTGATCTGTTGTATTGTTTAGCACCTGAAGCAGAAGAACGTAATTAAGATGACATGAATACAGTTACATTTAAACACAGCAAGGACTTAACTTCCCATTCACAAACAATGGAGGAGGATTAGAAACTAAATGTCACAAACAAATTTATATGGACTGTAAGACAGACCTTGTGAGTGGTCAGGACCAACAGGGATGAGGCAGAGACAATAGATCCAACCAACCCCAGATGTGGGCATTTATTTAAATGATTTACAAATGTAATGCTTGTCCTCATTATTAATCATACAATTATTTCATTGTGCAAATGAATGCTTTATTGTGCAATTATTGGATGATGTGCGCATATAATCGAAATAAAGTAACAGAGACTGACATTTTCACTATTTCAACTTGAAATGACTGTTCAGTAGCGAATCCATATGCAGCCTTGTACTGCTTTTTTGTTTTGTTTTTCAACCACATACCATATTTGACGTCAAACATTCTACCTACTCCAGTCAGCAGCAGTGATAATGCCGAACCAGTCCATACACAAAGTTATCTCCACGGGTAGACAAAAACAACCTGTGTTTCCTGAAATATCAACTCACAGCAAGGGTTCAACATAAAAGCACAATGTCAACCGGAAGAAAAACGTGTTCATGCTGTTTGTCGGCAGCAAAAGTCATTTCATCATATTATTGGAATGTATGGAAAGAGCAGACCCTGGTGCCAGCTCAGATTAGAAATGGCTGTAAACATGCATAGCTCCTGAGAAACTGTTAATACAGGAGATGATCAGTAATATTCTTCAGACACAGGCGATCACAACTGTTGATTTTGTTTCTCTGGAAATTGAAAGGATGATAAGGTGACACATTTGTGATCCAAAGTCATCAGTGTGCTCCTCTATCTGTCACTGATTTGCAAAAATGTCAAACACAAGGTGGATGCAATATTCATGTCACTGATGGGGTCACTTGCAACGTTAATTTCATCAATGAATACTAAGATAAAACATGTGGGTCTATGACCTTTTTTCCCAGGACAGATATGAAATGATGAGACAAAATGTCATGAAACAATATGTGTCTACATCTACTGAACCGGCTTTTTTCATGTGTCTGCATTTGAAATCCTCAACCCCCCCGGCAGCACCCTTACATGTTAGCATCTCCGAGGAGTGGCCACATTCCTTATGTTACACCACTCAGACTGCATCACAGTGGAACACTCACCTCACAGAGCTAAGGCTCCATCTAACAACTTCTTTTACTTGGCTGAATGTCATCTACCACAGACAGTTTCAGCCTGCCCCCTGCTGGTGAGTGCAATAATGCATACTTCACCAGAGAACTGAATTTGTGAGTTTTACTGAATGAAACTCTGAATAAATGTAACTTGGAACTGTAACTTGTTTGTTTCTGTGTACTTAACATTCTATCAATGGTGATGTTCACTTAGTTTCTTCTTTTTATTAAAAGACACATTATAACATTATAATGTATACGATTATTATAAGCTTGAATAAAGTTGAATTGTAGTTACAATAGCTTTTTATTGTTAGTAAATAAGTAACAAATAATTTTCTTAACAAAACATAAAAGATTATACTACTATATATTTGAATTCATGACACGATCACTAAGGCCTTCAAATTAATTCTAAAAATTCCTAAACATTATCAGTTTTATCGCAGAGCTGTTGAACAAAGTTATTTTTGATTGTTTTTTTTTTCTGGTTACTTTATTAGTGACTTATTCGGAAAGAGTTAGATTGGATTGGATTAGCTATTGTTTATGTTTCCAGTCTTAATTGTTAAAATCTGTCAGATTGAATTTAATTTGACACATTTTGCTTAAGTTTGACTATCTGCACTAAAACTAGACTTTCACTCCTTAACACATTTCAGGAATTAGACTGTGACCACTCCAAGAACACTAACATGGACTTTTAATCTCAGCGGGCTATAATGGTAGACTGTATAAATCTAAAAATAGCTGACAAATTTAACACTAGTCACTGAAATCTTGTCCATAGACCATCAGGTAATTAACGAATAATCTACTTCAAGTTACTTTGCTACATCATGAATTTGGCTTTAATTTAGCATCCCATGTGAAGTGACTGGTGAGGGCATTAAGAAGGGTAGGAAAAAGCCTTAATAAGAGTGATTACAAAAGCAGTGATCTCAGACGAAATCACAAGTTAATAGTGTGGTTTCAGAGGAGAGCTGCATCTCAACTGTGAAAATAATGAATCTATAATGTAAAATACTTCCCTGCCTGTAAAAATCTGATAATTCTAAGCTGAGTCGTGTATATTTCAAATGTATAAGACATTTAAAAATGTGCAGCTGTTACAGTCTGAAGCAACCACTCATGAGAGAACTTCAGCAGCACAATGTGAGTGTCTAGACAGCACAATCATATACAATAAAGCAGTCAACCACAGCGAAAGTGATAAAATAAAGGGGTGAAGTCTTTGCATGTTGTCTGTACATTTTAATTGATTATGGTTTGTATTTCTCTGAAACTGGTGTTTCATAGCTAACATCAAATTCTGAAGCACCACAGGAGGAAACCAAGCAGAATCCATGATAGACCACAGAACTTCAGTTTCAGTCATGGCACCAATGGTCCTGTACAGTCTCATAGCAGATTAATATGACATAACATACACACACACACATGCACATAAGCTACAATCATTCACATGCATGTGCAAGTTGTGTGTTTACAAGCTGTTAGCCCCCTACTGACATCATACACTAACACGTCATGCTACAGCACACATCCACCGCATCAACATTAGAGGTGTGCCATTCTCCCGCTAGGTTGTGACATTTACTCTACATGGAAGGATTGTCACACTTTGCAGTATTTATCCTCTAGGAACTAAGATGGATAATATTGGACATATTTCTGACCATGTAGAGCACAGAGGAACAAGTACGTGTGTGTGTGTGTGTGTGTGTGTGTGTGTGTGTGTGTGTGTGTGTGTGTGTGTGTGTGTGTGTGTGTGTGTGTGTGTGTGTGTGTGTGTGTGTGTGTGTGTGTGTGTGTGTGTGTGTGTGTGTGTGTGGGTCTGTGTGTGTGGGTCTGTGTGTGTGTCTGTTAAACTTCACCAAACAAATGCATTGATCCAGTAATTATTGCTCTTTCAAAGAAAAAAAAGTGATCAATCAATTAAAGGTTTGTTTGTTTTCTAAGGAAAGGAGTAGGACCACTGTTTCTTTAAATGTGACTTAAATTGTCACACTAGGTGACCAGACCTTCTTTGTTTCACATTTCCCTTTGACTTTGTTTAGATTTCCATTATATTTGGGGTAAAAATATTTATGAGGATGTCAGTTAAATGTTTTGCTGAACCCAATAATTTTCCTCTAATACCACCACTAAGACAAGGTGGACATTTTGACCAACCTACCGTTAACAGTGTGAGAAAAGCAAAATAATGTAAATCAGCCCATCCAACATATAGACACAACGATAAAGATCGTACTTTTCATCTTATTGTTCCCTTTCTGTGAACTCCTGAGGAAGAGAAGAACTGAATCAATGTTCCTTTTTTTGAAGTTGTGCCAGATGAGTACACTGTGATACAGACAGTTGAAAGCAGCGGGTGACAGATGAAACAGAAACATCACTGCATATTCAGCATGCTTCTGATCCCTATTTGTGTGGTTTTGATTAATTTGTGCATGTTCCCTCGCTCCCGCTCTCTCTCTCTTTCGTGTGCATGTCCCCTTTGAATTTTCCAATGTATGAATCATTTATCACAATATAACATTTGTAATACGCTTGCCTAGTTTTTGTCACCAGAGAATGAAAAGTTTTAACTTCAAAATTGCTTCAGTATACAATTTTTTTCAGAGAGACATTTCTTGTTCTGTTTCAATCTGCGGAATACTGCAGAATATGGATAGGATACATTTCTTTGTGGACCTGTCATCTGCCTCAGGGCAAGTTTTACATTTTAGCCTCACAACTGAAGAAAAGAATGAAAGCAGCAAATGAATCACACTGAAAGAAATTTGTTTTTTTTTGGTCTAAAGTCTATCATATGATTTCCATTGCATGGAGCGTGGTTAATCTTTTTGGTCTGAATTACGCTTTGGCCTTAATTTGTTTGTTTTATCTTCTCCTTTTGTCATGCGCTAAATGGCCTTAATGTATCGTAATTCTTTATTGAGTCCATTTAATTCAAGTGTATAAAACACATCCATCCACACTACACTATATAAATGTGTAATATATTGTGTAAATGTTGTAAAACACATAATACGGTCACGATTCTATATGATTATAGGAATCCAGGAATAAAACTGCTAAAAGGATGTTAAGATGGTTTCAAATGTCCAAGTCACTTGCTGTGGACATTCTCTTGTGTTTCTCTGGATATGTGAGCTCACATGAGAATACAGGGAATAGCAAGTGGTTGTGTTGATGACGTTTCACGCAAACTGAAAAGAAAAAAAACAATACAAACATCCTAGGATTTAAAAGAGGAGCCACTCAAAGACATTTTCTTGAAAGGAAACCAGATTCAAGACCTTTTAGTGATAAGGGCTGCCACCCATAACCATGCTCTGTAAACAAAAACACTCTTCTGCTGTGAATGCGTCTGTAGAGGTGGCTCAGTAGAGCACCTCTCTCTGTACCAGTGGGATGATTAGCACAAATGAGTCCAGTTGGCGAATCACCCCCCTGGTTAAAGATGGCAGAAAGCTGCCACACAGGGAGAGTCTCACACAGAGAGACTGTGACACAGTGGAGTAAGCTGTGCTTCCACTGAAGAGAGAAGGTTATGTACTGGGCAAAGTATGGTTCAAGTATTGTTTCCTATTTTATTCAGAAAGATGAAACCTGTGACCTCTTATCTGGTAGTGTTGGGAAGTCCCATTGTGGCCAGGGACTGGCTGCAGAACTCCTGCTGCGTTCACATGTGAGAGGCAGGCTCCGGAGACAGTCTGGACCCAATCGGGTCGACACTCTCTGGAGTTCATTTCTGAAAACTGCTTGGAGAGTTTTCTGTCAAGTATGAAAAGTGCTTTTGTTTGTGGCATTTTATGTCAAACATGGTTTCTTCTGCGGAGGTTGCTTTCACCTGAATGCTCTATTGATCACTTTCTTCTATAATAGAGGGGGGCAACAACTTTTCCACAGGGAATGACTCACATGCACTAACATTAACGCACCCACACCAGCGACCCAAACAAAGAACAGAGAAGCCTGGATCAATACAGGGGCAGTGTGAGTTTACCCTCTAATCAGGACGCCATTATCTTATTACATTACATTACATTTCATTTAGCTGACGCTTTTATCGAAAGCGACTAACAATAAGTGCATTCAACCCCGAGGGTACAGACCCAGAACAACAAGAATCAGTGCATAATCATTATCTTTGCATAGAAAGGTGGTTTAAGAGCGGGTCGTCCACAAACCAAAAGGTCCGTGGGTTTAATCCCGGTCTCCCCCATCCCCTGTGCTAAAGTGTCCCTGGGGAAGACACTGAACCTGATTACGGCTGTGCCAGAGGTGTATGAGTGATGTGTGACAGAGACAGTGCTGCACAAAGATGCACTGCATGAATGTGCAGCATTCACATAGAGTGTAATAAGTTTTGATAAAATGTGTTATGAGATCTTACTGTAGTTACAAATGTCAAAAGTTAAAATAATTCCTGCAGAATAAATGTCTGCAGAACTCCCTCATTTTGTGAGGTCGTCAGGGCACTTTCATTGTTGATAAATGGTGATAAATTAAGTTTTTTTGACAGCAACTTGTAATTTTAAGCGAAAGACCAAAACTGGTTGTTTTTACAGTGCTGCATTCAGTCATCCCTCCCTCCTTCTGTGCTATTCTCTAACAGGTTTGCTGTTGGTTTGTTGTGCCCCTCTGGTTGGAACAGAAGCCTCAGGGTGATGGATAGGCGGCCGCCTTGGTGGGTGGGTTGGTGTTTTAAGCATTGAGAGACAATGCCCGCTCTGTTCTAGTTTCTTTATCACTCTGAAAAACATGTTGATTCTCTAACATTACATTTTTTCCCAATAAGTTTCTTTGTCTCTACTTGGTCTTCCTCTCTTACCCTTCCTCAAACCCACACTATCCCCTTCCCCACACCTCACTTGATAAACAGTGTCTCTTTCAAATTGGTAAAACTGGGATGCCATACCAGTTTGAAAGATTCCGCTTAACATTTGCAGCGGTAAGTTTTTTTTTTTTCGAAGAGATAAAGGCATGTTTTGGTTGAAGGAGGAAGAGAAGAAGATACAGAAAGGAGAGGAAACAGTTGAAGAAAGCATAGGAGGGAGAAAAGTACAGGGGGATGGGATGATATGGGAAATGTAATTGAGTGGTCATCGTCTGCCTTTATTGTTTGGAAGGACAAAGACACACATTTGGACTTTAAACCAGACGACATGAAGTATCTCTTTCTATTATTATTGTTATTGAGTATGTGTGAGATCCACCAGTTCATGTGCAGAGGCTCTTGTCCTTTCATTTTCAGGCTTTATTATCATCTGACCTGTGAGCTTGTGCAGCTCCAAGAGCTTGCCCAACACAGAGTTCAAATTGGTCCGGAAGAGATACAAGGCAACAACTGACCTCCACTCTGGTTTCATTCAACAAGGCACTGCCTGCCGGATAATGAGGTGACTTTGCGGTCGTCGACTGAAATTTCGACACTTTTTCCTTTACAGGAAAACATCACACAGGGAGGTGATAGGTGAGTTCCACCTTGTGATCAGTCCACTTGTGATCTTGCTGTGCTTTGGAACAATGCATTGTCTCATTACAGGATGAGAATGGTTTTATTTTGCCAGGTGAGTGTACCCTACTACATTTTGCACATTTCTGGGAATCTCTTCTGATTACTGTTGAGATCTGTCCCATAGCAGTAACCATTCCCTGTTAAAGACAACCTCTCTAGATTTCCTCCTCATTGAAGGACTGCATTGCAGTGCATGCAGTGTTCATTCCATTGTATCTTCTGGCAAACAACATGATGTCATCTGAGTTAAATCAACGGTTTAACAGATTTTAAAGAAAGGATCATTTTCCCACACGACCATTAGCTCCTATTAAGATAAAACAAACAAAAACAGACAAAGCAGCAGGAATATTCAATGAATTGTTGATTTGGCACCACGGCACTGTAAAGACAGACCCTCAGCATTTGTTTGTCTTGAGATATGTGTAATCCTGCTCCGTGTAATCATTCCTTCCTGTGCCTTGAAGCAGCAGCATTAGCCACTTGTTCCCTGTAGCCTGTCAGAGGCATGATGTGCTTGAAGTTCAATCCTTTGGGAGACAGAGGCGGCTGTTGTTTGGTCTCAGTGTTGATGGGCAAGAGACGGAGGGGAAAGGGCACAGAGACCCCAGGAGAGAGCGCAAAAGAAAAGGCTAGGAGAGGAAAAACATCATGTGATGGAAACAGAGAGAGAGGGGGGTAATGGAGACCTTTGAACAACTGCACTCTGGGCCCTTGAAAGGTTTTTGGTGTCTCGAGAGTCCTCAGTGACACTCACATACACACACATCAGCAAACAGGCTGTGTGTGGACATGTGAGGGAATCTCACACACAGTAAGCCAGAGGTCTGACTGCTAACATAAATATCAGGGTTGCATTCAGTTGATGGCCCAGGAACTGAATCTTTAAATACAATGGTTTAAAATAAAATAAAGCTTTAAAAAAAACAAAATTCTCAGGCACATTTTGTTCTTTGGATCTCAGCAGTCTTCACTGTCGATCCCTGCTCTGGACTCACTGGCTGCGGTTGCTCTACAGAAGCTGTGTGTCTGTTATCTGTTGATCTCACTGACAGTGTGTCCGCCACATATAATTACACTAGATGCAGATTTTTATTTAAAAATATTCCAAATTGCACACGCTCATACATATATACATATCATTCCTCTGAACTCTCTATCTACAGGCATATCATTTTATAGTCACTCTCACCCTATTACCACTCTCACCTGTACCCGACCACTTAAAGTTCTTTATAGTACAATTTTTTCCATTCAAACATTTACACACAAAGTGTGCATTTTTGCACAGCAATCTCTCTATGAGCTGTTGCAATTTGGGTTCAGTATCTTGCCCAAGGAGATTTTGGCATGCAGAATGGGGAACACTGGGATCAAACCACAAACCTTCTGGTTAGAGGACGACCCTGAGCCGCAACAATTTGAAGGAGTTGTAATGTTTGTAAAAATCAGCGTAGGCCTGTTTCGTGAGCTCTGTAACTGCGTACTGAAACGTTATTGATTCCCCCAGAGCTAGAGATAAAGCAATGGGCAGGTGAAACCTCAGATGCTTAATCCCCCACCTCACAGGCTCTGTCAGAGACATGGTGAATCAGAGGTTTGTATTCGTGATAACACAAAGTTTCTCTAGTGGAAGAGCTGCTACTCATATATCTGATTTGCATGGAGTTAAAGCTTTCAGTTAAGACACAATGGGTTTTACATTAAGTCAATAAACAACTTTTTATGAACAGAACTTGTAAAAAATATGCTTTGCTCCATCTTCAGAAAAAAGCTTAAATGGTCTTTAAAATATCATGTTAAACTGATAATCTGCATCAAAGTTTTGTGTGATGGACTGTTAATATATTTTTATGTAGCTCCAAAAATATTGCCCTTAGCCCTTACCATCAACAATCTGTGGGAAAAAAATGATGCGTCCATTCCCCCAATTTCTCTTTCAGTCCACACAGAAACTGTAGGTGTGTCATGGTTAGACTTGAATAGATAATCAAATGAGTGATAATGGGCAAAAACTGGGCACCAAAATCATTCAGCCTTTAGAATTTAGACTCAGTCCATTTTGTAAACATAGTAAAAACGTCTAGATTAGAAAACTGATAACACATATTAGGTTTGAATGAATTGACTTTCATATCTTGGCTCCCTTGTGTGGTTGTGTGTTGCTGTGTCATGTTTCTGTTTGAAAAAGGAGAAACATGAAGTGTGTTGTGGCGTCATGTTTCTGTTTGAACAAACCTGAATGTTTTGTGGAATGCCAAAAGGCTCAGGCTGATTTGATGTCTGGACTCTTGCCTGAAGAGGCTTTGGTGCTTCACAGCCAAACTTGATGTAATTTTTGTGCTGCTGACCGACAGATATCCAAACAAATAACGTCAAGCCATCTATTAACTTTCCAGCTCTCAGCTCAGTATATTTTCTTTCTTCTTCTGAAAAGTTCCCATCTTTATATGAAATATCAAATGAGTTAAGTCACGATAATTTGTAACCATCTTTTAAAGCACTGGTCACCAACCTTCTCGAGCCCAAGATTACTTTTTAATTCTTAATGTAAGCCAAGATCTACCACCCTGATATCTTCAAAAAAGACCCACATAGGAGGGTTTACATTTTTTATTTTTGGAATTTTTGTTAAAGGCTCAATGTACAAGAATAAATATAAACAAAGAAAGGCAGTCATGCAACTTTATCTTTTCAATCCATAATATTCGAATTCAAATTAATTAATATTAACGACATCTGTCCACTGCACAATATTTATCTTCTTAGGTAAACAATATGTTCTGCAGAGGAGCTGCTACTGCAGCACAATGTTTTTACATATAGGCTTTGCCTGGAATACGGCCATAAATAGGATAATATTTCCTTGTGTAAAAGTCTATGTAGACCTTTGTACTCAAATAAATACCAGTAAAATACAGTATACTAAAGCCTGAATCTTCCTCGCTTGCAAATATTTCACAATAGAACCCCTTTTTAGGCTGGAGTGCTTTTGTTTTGAAACGCATACAGAAAGTGTTGCAACCATTTATGTTTGTGACATAAATTCATCAGATAAACATTAAAACTGAGGTGAAATTTTCTGTGAAACACAACGTTTATCTGTCTATGTCACAAACGTATTTTGAATAATTCCCAAACCCGTTTCAAAGTGAAACCACTCCAGCGTTTCACTTTCTGAATCCATTAATTTGTTCTAATGGGACTTTGATTGTTATCTACAGAGAGGACAATGCATGTCTTCATACCGTAGAGTCCTGCCATTTAGTTTAGTACATAATCCAACTTGTATTGAAAGTAAAACAGTTCAGTCAGACAAGTCACGTTCAAACGTTTTTAGCAGCAGTAGAACAGGTTTAGTGTTTCGTGTCTACGCTCAGACTTAATCACTCCCCCTTATGATTACACAGGAATGATGGGAGTGATGAGCAAATACTTGTAACCCCCGTCGGAGCCTACAGGTGAATTCTGGGGTGGAGGAGGGGCTGAAGCAACTGGTAGCATTACTGCAGCAGCACTGCGAGCAAATTTCTCAATGCTTAAATAGACCGCCTGATAATCAGGGTGTACACTAGTACGGTCTCTTTCTAATACGAGCTTTATTTAGAGTCATCTTATTACCTCATCCAGTAAAGACTGTTAAATCTTTACTGAGACCTGGTTGCCTCCTGGTGACCAAGCCCAGTTGCTTGAGCTTTGTCCACCCAACTATGAGCCTAAGCACTCGCAGGGACAATAGCTGAGGGTGCCCTAGCTGTTGTTATTAAAAAATGCTTCTCATTACAATAATCCATTCTGCATATGTTATCATTGATTTATTGTTTTTTGATAGCCTAAAGAAGGTTAAATCAGTGAGGAAATGAGGTTATGCTGGTATAGTTTTTGAGCGGTAATGTGTCAATGCATCCTCTCTCTCTCTCTCTCTCTCTCTCTCTCTCTCTCTCTCTCTCTCTCTCTCTCTCTCTCTCTCTCTCTCTTCCCACAGGGCGGTCTAAGCTCTCTGGGTATTTCTCTCTGATTTCCATCTTTGCATCATCTAACATTGCAAGCCTCGCTCAGACACTGGGATCAGCTTAGTTCTCCACTTCACAGGCAACTCTGTCAGTGTGCATGTGAACCACTAATGTATGCACATTTAGAATATGAACACAAAGATACACACATGTATCAAGTCACCCCTGGAGCTTCACAGCAAGTTACTGCTCTGAAAATGTGAGATGTATGACCACAACAGTCACTCACAGAGCAGAGGGAGACATTAAAGAGACAGAAAAGAAAGTAAGAGAGAAAGAAAGATTCAGACCAGAGTGTGTGATAGGAAAAAATGGTCCATTAGAGCACTAATTCTTAAGCTGGGGGTACCAACCCCATAGGGGTCGCACAATATAGTTTTTGGGGGTTGTGAGATGCTTGTGCAAAACCAAAATTATATCATATAGTCATATTACATATTTTAGTTTGGGAATTGTTTTTAAATTAAAAAGTCTGCACTGGTTTGCATTAAAATGGATGTTATTGAGTGTGTTTATGAGAGTCTGAGTTTGTGTCGTAATTATATATCCCCCACTTCACACCGTGTCTGGTTTTCTTTTGGAGGTTTCTCCCTGTTGGAAGAAATTTCTTTGTTCTATTCTGTAGGTGCATTGAGATCATACATGTTGTGAATTGGCACACTACAAATGAAATAAAATTGATAATTGGCATATTAATTCAGTTAAACTGAGGATTGCATTTGGAGAGGTTTTTTAAAGAGATGTTTTAGTGGTGGGACTGCTATAGTGTGCTGGGAAGCAGAAAATATCCCTCTGCTTTGTTGGTGATGTAATACAATGTGCAGAGTTGCTGCGGAGTTAGACTTTCACACACAAACTAACAAAAGCTACTTGTATTAAATATGGGTTAAGGAACAGTACAAAATGAAGCTAACAAACTTACCCTCAGTTTGGTCTTTTGGGGATACATAACGGAACTATTCTTTAAACAATGGTCCAAAACAGAGTCAACAAGGACATGGCGATCACGGAACTTAGTTCCGCCATGTTGGTGTTTGGTTTAATCGACCAAACCAGTGGAGCATAAGAGCGGACATTTAGGCTAAAAACACAGTGTAAATGATGCCTTTTCGATTTGAATTTTAATCGGGGTATACAGTCACTGTGATGACACCACAGGAGCAGTATGGAGGCATGTTGTGTTTTTTTCTGTTTTTTTTTTTTTACGTGTGAAGAAAGAGTTCCCAGTTACTTCTATTGTATTGGATTTTCCTGAAACACTGTTTGAGTCTGGTTCTGCCAGAGGTTCCTTCCGGTTAATTTCTCTCCACTATGTAAAGTGGATTGAGAAAATGCAATATTATGATTTTGCGCAAACACACCCATGTCACACCCATGTAAATAGTTGTACAGTTGCACTTGTTGCAGCATACATACATAGCATCCATACAGAACACTCTCCATCTGTAAATAGAGCCATATTATTCTTGCTTCTGTATTGTCTGATGCATTTGTGCATGTTAACAGACCATTTAAACATCTTTCAGAAAAAGCTAATCTCATAATATATACACTAACTGCACTTTCTTAAAGTCGCTGTAGGCAATGTTTTGCATTATGCATGCACACAGTATTGGAGGATGGGGAAATAAAAGGTACATTAGTAAACACTGAGAAACAGCTTACAGATACAGCACTGGACATCTAATAAAGGTAAGACTAGTAAAACCAATTATGAAGCAATCTCAGTTAGAAACTAGGGCTACGTTGTAGCACTTGCGGGCCCGAGCACCTGCACGTTGAAGCCTGTTGCAGTCGGGGGAGAGAGCGGTCAATGACCAAGCGCACGTCTCCGCGTTGGATGCGTTTTCCTCTCTGTGGCAAGAATAAAAGCTTCACTTCCTGTAGCCACCAGGGGGCGCTGTGATTTAAAGTCATGATTTCTGTGTAGATGTCATCAGGCTGGGACTCTAGTCTTACATGTCTAGTTTGGACTCAATTGGACAATAAACGCTTCACTTCCTGTAGCCACCAGGGGGCGCTGTGATTTAAAGTCATGATTTCTGTGTAGATGTCATCAGGCTGGGACTCTAGTCTTACATGTCTAGTTTGGACTCAATTGGACAATAAACGCTTCACTTCCTGTAGCCACCAGGGGGCGCTGTGATTTAAAGTCATTATTTCTGTGTAGATGTCATCAGGCTGGGACTCTAGTCTTACATGTCTAGTTTGGACTTGATTGGACAATATATGTCAGAGATACAGAACCTCGTGTTTTGATGGCGTTGAATCAAACTTCGACGCCACGGTCACACGGCCATAAAACCATATGAATATCTTCAGGGGGGGGGGGCTGTTGATACACACATGTAGTTTGAGTGAGATAGAACCATGAACACTGAAGTTACAGCAATTTTTTGTTTCACGGCCAGTTGATGAACTTTGACGCCACGTCACGGTCACACGGTTTGACGAAGGAAAAATCCCTAAATCAATTTTTATCTCCATCTTGTTGTGATGACACTCATCTGAATTTGAAGTTGATCTGATAAAAGCCCTGGGACAAAGTACATTAAAGTAAAAATGGCCAAAATGGCCACTAAACCCAAAATGGCGGACTTCCTGTTTGGTTTAACCTATCGATCCAAGAGACTTATTTGTTTATAATGTAAAGACACATGCCCTATTAATTTTTTGTACAAGTCGGCCAATCGTAGCGCCGGGGCTGCCCTTTAGGGGGCGCTAGTCCATTTTTTTGCCACTCCCATTTCTTAAAACCATATGAATATCTTCAGGGGGGGGATGTTAATACACACATGTAGTTTGAGTGAGATCGAACCATGAACATGGAAGTTACAGCAATTTTGTGTGTCATGGCAAGTTGATGAACTTTGATGCCACGCCATTAATAATGCGTTTGACGAAAAGTCACAGTAATCTTACATCTTCATTATCAATGTCTTGAGACCCATTTGATAGAGTTTGACATGGTTGAGGTCAGTGGATGAGGAGGAATACATCCAAGTGTAAGACATGCAAAAAACAAGACATTTCCTGTTGCCACCAGGGGGCGCTGTGATTTTAAGTCATGATTTCTATGTAGATGTCATCAGGCCGGGACTCTTGTCTCACGTGTTTAGTTTGGACTCGATTGGATCGTGTTTGTCCGAGATACAGAACCTCGTGTTTTGATGGCGTTTAATCAAACTTTGACGCCACGCCAAGGTCACACGGTGTGACGAAAAGTTGATTTTTTAAGTCAGTCTTTTTCTCCATCTTGTTGTGATGACACTCATCTGAATTTGAAGTTGATTTGATGAAAGCCCTGGGACAAGTACGTCAAAGCAAAAAACGCCAAAATGGCTAAAATGGCCACTAGATCCAAAATGGCGGGCTTCCTGTTGCATTTTTCATTATGCCCATTGAGACTTTTTTGTTTGTCTGGTCATGATACACGTGGGCCACGATTTTTGTGTTGATCGGTCAAAGGGAAACCTAGGGGCGGCTTTCCAGGGGGCGCTGTTGAGCCATTTTGCCACGCCCAATTCAAATTACTCCACAATACTAAAATATCCGCAGACCCTGAATTTCCTGCAAAGTTTCATAACTTTTTGAGCATGTCTAGACCCTGAAAAACCCCCCGAAAGGGAAATAATAATAACTAGGGCTACGTTGTAGCACTTGCGGGCCCGAGCACCTGCACGTTGAAGCCTGTTGCCGTCGGGGGAGAGAACGGTCGATGACCAAGCGCACGTCTCCGCGTTGGATGCGTTTTCCTCTCTGTGGCAAGGATAAAAGCTTCACTTCCTGTAGCCACCAGGGGGCGCTGTGATTTAAAGTCATGATTTCTGTGTAGATGTCATCAGGCTGGGACTCTAGTCTTACATGTCTAGTTTGGACTCAATTGGACAATAAACGCTTCACTTCATGTAGCCACCAGGGGGCGCTGTGATTTAAAGTCATGATTTCTGTGTAGATGTCATCAGGCTGGGACTCTAGTCTTACATGTCTAGTTTGGACTCAATTGGACAATAAACGCTTCACTTCCTGTAGCCACCAGGGGGCGCTGTGATTTAAAGTCATGATTTCTGTGTAGATGTCATCAGGCCGGGACTCTAGTCTTACATGTCTAGTTTGGACTCTATTGGACAATAAACACTTCACTTCCTGTAGCCACCAGGGGGCGCTGTGATTTAAAGTCATGATTTCTGTGTAGATGTCATCAGGCCGGGACTCTAGTCTTACATGTCTAGTTTGGACTCGATTGGACAATATATGTCCGAGCTAAGAACCTCGTGTTTTGATGGCGTTTAATCAAACTTCGACGCCACGGTCACACGGCCTTAAAACCATATGAAGATCTCCGGGGGGGGGCTGTCGATACACACATGTAGTTTGAGTGAGATAGAACCATGAACACGGAAGTTACAGCATTTGGTGTTTCACGGCGAGTTGATGAACTTTGACGCCACGCCACGGTCACACGGTGTGACGAACGATAAATCCCTAAATCAATTTTTACCTCCATCTTGTTGTGATGACACTCATCTGAATTTAAAGTTGAACTGATAAAAGCCCTGGGACAAGTACATCAAAGTAAAAATGGTGAATATGGCCAAAATGGCCACTAAATCCAAAATGGCGGACTTCCTGTTTGGTTTAACCTATCAATCCAAGAGACTTTTTTGTTTGTAATGGAAAGACACATGCCCTAATACATTTTTGTACAAGTCGGCCAATCGTAGCGCCGGGGCTGCCCTTTAGGGGGCGCTAGTCAGTTTTTTTGCCACGCCCATTTCTTAAAACCATATGAATGTCTTCAAGGGGGGGATGTTAATACACACATGTAGTTTGAGGGAGATGGACCCATGAACACGGAAGTTACAGCAATTTCGTGTTTCACGGCGAGCTGATGAACTTTGATGCCACGCCATTACTATGGCGTTTGACGAAAAATCACAGTATTCTTATATCTTCATTATCAATGTCTTGAGACCCATTTGATACAGTTTGACATGGTTGAGGTCAGTGGATGAGGAGGAACACATCCAAGTGTAAGACATGCAAAAAAAAAGACATTTCCTGTTGCCACCAGGGGGCGCTATGATATTAAGTCATGATTTCAGTGCAAATGTCTTCAGGTCGTGACTCTTGTCTTATGTGTGTAGTTTGGAATCGATTGGAACAAATATGTCTGAGATACAGAACCTCGTGTTTTGATGGCGTTTAATCAAACTTTGACGCCACGCCACGGTCACACGGTGTTGCGAAAAGTTGATTTTTTAAGTCAACTTTTTTCTCCATCTTGTTGTGATGACACTCATCTGAATTTGAAGTTGATCTGATGAAAGCCCTGGGACAAGTACATTAAAGTAAAAATGGCCAAAATGGCCAAAATGGCCACTAAATCCAAAATGGCGGGCTTCCTGTTGCGTTTTTCATAATGCCCTTTGTGACTTTTTTTCATGATTAGTCACGATACACCTCTTGCCCGATTTTGGTGAAAATCGGTTATGTGGAAACCTAGGGGCTGGGTTCCAGGGGGCGCTGTTGAGCCATTTTGCCACGCCCATTTCCAAATACACCAGAATACGTAAATTTTCACCACTCTCTAATTTTCTGCAAAGTTTGGTAAGAAGTTCAGCATGTTAAAGCCCTCAAAAAGCCAATTCACTTTAGTCACAATAATAACTAGGGCTACGTTGTAGCACTTGCGGGCCCGAGCACCTGCACGTTGAAGCCTGTTGCGGTCGGGGGAGAGAGCGGTCGATGACCAAGCGCACGTCTCCGCGTTGGATGAGTTTTCCTCTCTGTGGCAAGGATAAACGCTTCACTTCCTGTAGCCACCAGGGGGCGCTGTGATTTCAAGTCATAATTTCTGTGTAGATGTCATCAGGCTGGGACTCTAGTCTTACATGTCTAGTTTGGACTCAATTGGACAATAAACGCTTCACTTCCTGTAGCCACCAGGGGGCGCTGTGATTTAAAGTCATGACTTCTGTGTAGATGTCATCAGGCTGGGACTCTAGTCTTACATGTCTAGTTTGGACTCAATTGGACAATAAACGCTTCACTTCCTGTAGCCACCAGGGGGCGCTGTGATTTAAAGTCATGATTTCTGTGTAGATGTCATCAGGCCGGGACTCTTGTCTTACATGTCTAGTTTGGACTTAATTGGACAATATATGTCCGAGATACAGAGCCTCGTGTTTTGATGGCGTGTAATCAAACTTCGACGCCACGGTCACACGGACTTGAAACCATATGAAAATCTTCAGGGGGGGGGGCTGTTGATACACACATGTAGTTTGAGTGAGATAGAACCATGAACACTGAAGTAACAGCATTTTGTGTTTCACGGCGAGTTGATGAACTTTGACGCCACGCCATGGTCACACGGTGTGACGAAAAAACAATCCCTAAGTCAATTTTTATCTCCATCTTGTTGTGATGACACTCATCTGAATTTAAAGATGAACTGATAAAAGCCCTGGGACAAGTACATCAAAGTAAAAATGGTGAATATTGTCAAAATGGCCACTAAATTCAAAATGGCGGACTTCCTGTTTGATCTAACATATCGATCCAAGAGACTTATTTGTTTGTTATGAAAAGACACATGCCAAAATGGATTTTTGTACATGTCGGTCAATCGTAGTGCCGGGGCTGCCCTTTAGGTGGCGCTAGTCATTTTTTTGGCCACGCCCATTTCTTAAAACCCTATTAATATCTTCAGGGGGGGGCTGTTGATACACACATGTAGTTTGAGGGAGATGGAACCATGAACACGGAAGTTACAGCAATTTCGTGTTTCACGGCGAGTTGATGAACTTTGATGCCACGCCATTAATACTGTGTTTGACGAAAAGTCACAGTAATCTTATATCTTCATTATCAATGTCTTGAGACCCATTTGATAGAGTTTGACATGGTTGAGGTCAGTGGATGAGGAGAAATACATCCAAGTGTAAGACATGCAAAAAAAAATACATTTCCTGTAGCCACCAGGGGGCGCTGTGATTTTAAGAAATGATTTCAGTGTAGATGTCTTCAGGCCGGGACTCTTGTCTTATGTGTGTAGTTTGGATTTGATTGGATCATGTATGTGCGAGATACAGAAGCTCGTGTTTTGATGGCGTTTAATCAAACTTTGACGCCACGCCAAGGTCACACGGTGTGGCGAAAAGTTGATTTTTTCAGTCAACTTTTTTCTCCATCTTGTTGTGATGACACTCATCTAAATTTAAAGTTGATTTGATGAAAGCCCTGGGACAAGTACGTCAAAGCAAAAATGGCCAAAATGGCCAAAATGGCCACTAAATCCAAAATGGTGGGCTTCCTGTTGCGTTTTTCATAATGCCCTTTGTGACTTTTTTTCATGATTAGTCACGATACACCTCTTGCCCGATTTTGGTGAAAATCGGTTATGTGGAAACCTAGGGGCTGGGTTCCAGGGGGCGCTGTTGAGCCATTTTGCCACGCCCATTTCCAAATACACCAGAATACGTAAATTTTCACCACTCTCTAATTTTCTGCAAAGTTTGGTAAGAAGTTCAGCATGTTAAAGCCCTCAAAAAGCCAATTCACTTTAGTCACAATAATAATAATAATAATAATAATAATAAGAATAATCCTTACAATTTCAATAGGGCCTCTCACCATTCGGTGCTCGGGCCCTAACTAGGGCTACGTTGTAGCACTAACGGGCCCGAGCACACGCGCGTTTCAAGTCTGTTGCGGTCGGGGAAGATAGAACGTTGGATGAGCAAGCGCTCGTCTCCGCGTTGCATGCGTTCGGCACTGCTGCAAGGATAAACGCTTCACTTCCTGTAGCCAGCAGGTGGCGCTGTGATTTTAAGTCACGATTTCTGTGTAGATGTCTTCAGGTCGGGAATCTTGTCTTATGTGTCTAGTTTGGATTTGATCAGACCAAATATGTCTGAGATACAGAAACACGTGTGTTCATGGCGTTTCATCAAACTTTGACGCCACGCCATGGTCAGAGGCTCTGACGAAAAAATACAATTTTGATAACTTTGAATCTCCATCTTGTTGTGATTAGACTCATATAAATTTTAAGTTGATCTGAGGAAAGCTCTACGACAAGTATATCAAAGTAAATATGCAGAATATGGCCAAAATGGCCACCAAATCCAAAATGGCGGGCTTCCTGTTTACTCTAGCATATTTATCCAAGAGACTTATTTCTTTGTCATGAAAAGACACATGTCCCCGTCGATTTTCGTAGCTGTAGGCCAATCATAGTGCCGGGGCTGCCCTTTAGGGGGCGCTAGTCAGTTATTTTGCCACGCCCAATCCTTAAACCCGTCTGACAGCTTTCAGGGGGGGGCTGTTGACACACACATGTAGTTTGAGGGAGATTGAACCTTGAACTATGAAGTTACAGCAATTTCGTGTGTCATGGCGAGTTGATGAACTTTGATGCCACGCCATTAATATGGCGTTTGACGAAAAGTCCCAATAATCTTATATCTTCATTATCAATCCCTTGAGACCCATTCGCCACAGTTTGACATGGTTGCGCAAAGTGGATGAGGAGAAATACTTACAAGTGTAAGACGTTGAAAAAAACAAGACATTTCCTGCTGCCACCAGGGGGCGCTGTGATTTTAAGTCACGATTTCTGTGTTGTTGTCTTCGGGTCACGACTCTTGTCTTATGTGTGTAGTTTGGACTTGATTAGACCAAATATGTCTGAGATACAGACGCCCGTGTTTTGATGGCGTTTATTCAAACTTTGACGCCACGCCACGGTCACACGCTCTGACAAAAACTTTTTCTTTTGATAACTTTAGTACTCCATATTGTTGTGATGACACTCGTCTAAAATTTAAGTAGATCCGATGAAAGTCCTACGACAAGTACATCAAAGTAAAAACGTGAAATATGGCCAAAATGGCGACTAAATCCAAAATGGCGGACTTCCTGTTGCTTTTTTCATAATGCTCCTTGAGGCTTTTTTGTATGATTAGTCACGATACACCATTTCCCCGATTTTGGTGAAGATCGGCCATGGGGAAACCTAGGGGCTGCGTTCCAGGTGGCGCTGTTGAGCCATTTTGCCACGCCCATTTCAAAATACTCCAGAATACGTAAATTTTCACCACTTTCTAATTTACTGCAAAGTTTAACCACTTTTTCAGCACGTTAAAGCCCTCAAAAAGCCAATTCATTTGTGCGAAGAAAAATAATAAGAACTAGGGCTACGTTGTAGCACTTGCGGGCCCGAGCACCTGCACGTTGAAGCCTGTTGCGGTCGGGGGAGAGAGCGGTCTATGACCAGGCGCACGTCTCCGCGTTGGATGCGTTTTCCTCTCTGTGGCAAGGATAAACGCTTCACTTCCTGTAGCCACCAGGGGGCGCTGTGATTTAAAGTCATGATTTCTGTGTAGATGTCATCAGGCTGGGACTCTAGTCGTACATGTCTAGTTTGGACTTAATTGGACAATAAACGCTTCACTTCCTGTAGGCACCAGGGGGCGCTGTGATTTAAAGTCATGATTTCTGTGTAGATATCATCAGGCTGGGACTGTAGTCTTACATGTCTAGTTTGGACTCAATTGGACAATAAACGCTTCACTTCCTGTAGGCACCAGGGGGCGCTGTGATTTAAAGTCATGATTTCTGTGTAGATGTCATCAGGCCGGGACTCTAGTCTTACATGTCTAGTTTGGAGTTGATTGGACAATATATGTCCGAGTACGGAACCTCGTGTTTTGATGGCGTTTAATCAAACTTCGACGCCACGGTCACACGGCCTTAAAACCATATGAATATCTCCAGGGGGGGGGGGTGTTGATACACACATGTAGTTTGAGTGAGATAGAACCATGAACACTGAAGTTACAGCATTTCGTGTTTCACGGCGAGTTGATGAACTTTGACGCAACGCCACGGTCACACGGTGTGACGAAAAAACAATCCCTAAATCATCTTTTATCTCCATCTTGTTGTGATGACACTCATCTGAATTTAAAGATGAACTGATGAAAGCCCTGGGACAATTATGTCAAAGTAAAAATGTGGAATATGGTCAAAATGGCCACTAAATCCAAAATGGCGGACTTCCTGTTTGGTCTAACATATCGATCCAAGAGACTTATTTGTTTGTTATGAAAAGACATATGCCATAATAAATTTTTGTACATGTCAACCAATCGTAGTGCCAGGGCTGCCCTTTAGGGGGCGCTAGTCAGTTTTTTTGCCACGCCCATTTCTTAAAACCATATGAATATCTTAAGGGGGGGGATGTTAACACACACGTGTAGTTTGAGTGAGATGGAACCATGAACACGGAAGTTACAGCAATTTCATGTGCATGGCGAGTTGATGAACTTTGATGCCACGCCATTAGTATGGCGTTTGACGAAAAGTCACAGTAATCTTACATCTTCATTATCAATGTCTTGAGACCCATTTGATACAGTTTGACATGGTTGAGGTCAGTGGATGAGGAGAAATACATCCAAGTGTAAGACATGCAAAAAAACATACATTTCCTGATGCCACCAGGGGGCGCTGTGATATTAAGTCATGATTTCAGTGCAGATGTCATCAGGCCGGGTCTCTTGTCTTATGTGTCTAGTTTGGACTCGATTGGATCTTGTTTGTCCGAGATACAGAACCTCGTGTTTTGATGGCGTTTAATCAAATTTTGATGCCACGCCAAGGTCACACGGTGTGGCGAAAAGTTGATTTTTTAAGTCAACTTTTTTCTCCATCTTGTTGTGATGACACTCATCTGAATTTGAAGTTGATCTGATGAAAGCCCTGGGACAAGTACATTAAAGTAAAAATCGCCAAAATGGCCAAAATGGCCACTAAATCCAAAATGGCGGGCTTCCTGTTGCGTTTTTCATAATGCCCCTTGAGACTTTTTTTCATGATTAGTCACGATACACCACTTGCCCGATTTTGGTGAAAATCGGTTATGTGGAAACCTAGGGGCTGGGTTCCAGGGGGCGCTGTTGAGCCATTTTGCCACGCCCATTTCCAAATACACCAGAATACGTAAATTTTCACCACTCTCTAATTTTCTGCAAAGTTTGGTAAGAAGTTCAGCATGTTAAAGCCCTCAAAAAGCCAATTCACTTTAGTCACAATAATAATAATAATAATAATAATAATAAGAATAATCCTTACAATTTCAATAGGGCCTCTCACCATTCGGTGCTCGGGCCCTAACTAGGGCTACGTTGTAGCACTAACGGGCCCGAGCACACGCGCGTTTCAAGTCTGTTGCGGTCGGGGAAGAGTCAGCGTTCAATGACCAAGCGGCTGTCTCCGCGTTGCATGGGTTTTTTGCACTGCGGCAAGGATAAACGCTTCACTTCCTGTAGCCAGCAGGTGGCGCTGTGATTTTAAGTCATGGTGTCTGTGTAGATGTTATCAGGTCGTGACCCTTGTCTTACATGTCTAGTTTGGTCTTGATTGAACCAAATATGACTGAGATACAGAAGCTCGTGTTTTGATGGCGTGCAATCAAACTTTGACGCCAGGCCACGGTCACAAGGAAAGACGAAATGTTAAAATTCAAATAACTTTACATCTCCATCTTGTTTTGAAGACACTCATCTAAATTTTCAGTTGATCTGATGAAAGCTCTACGACAAGTATATTAAAGTAAATATGCAGAATATGGCCAAAATGGCCACCAAATCCAAAATGGCGGGCTTCCTGTTTACTCTAGCATATCCATCCAAGAGACTTATTTCTTTGTCATGAAAAGACACATGTCCCCGATGATTTTCGTACCTGTAGGCCAATCATAGCGCCGGGGCTGCCCTTTAGGGGGCGCTAGTCAGTTATTTTGCCACGCCCATTCCTTAAACCCGTCTGACAGCTTTCAGGGGGGGGGCTGTTGACACACACATGTAGTTTGAGGGAGATTGAACCCTGAACACCGAAGTTATAGCAATTTCGTGTGTCATGGCGAGTTGGTGAACTTTGATGCCACGCCATTAATATGGCGTTTGACGAAAAGTCACAGTAATCTAATATCTTAATTATCAATGTCTTGAGACCCATTCGCCACAGTTTGACATGGTTGCGCAAAGTGGATGAGGAGAAATACTTCCAAGTGTAAGACATACAAAAAACAAGACATTTGCTGTTGCCACCAGGGGGCGCTGTGATTTTTAGTCACGATTTCTGTGTTGTTGTCTTCGGGTCGTGATTCTTGTCTTATGTGTCTAGTTTGGACTTGATTGGACCAAATATGTCCGAGATACAGACGCCCGTGTTTTGATGGCGTTTCATCAAACTTTGACGCCACACCACGGTCACAGGCTCTGACGAAAAGTTGATTTTTTTGATAACTTTAGTATTCCATATTGTTTTGATGAGACTCGTCTAAATTTTAAGTTGATCCGATGAAAGCTCTACGACAAGTACATCAAAGTAAAAACGTGGAATATCGCCAAAATGGCGACTAAATCCAAAATGGCGGACTTCCTGTTGCTTTTTTCATAACGCACTGAGAGACTTTTTTGTGCGTCTGGTCACGATACACAACTGGGTATTTTTTTTGTGAGGATCGGTGAATGCTAAATGAGGGGCTTATCCGTAGGTGGCGCTTCTGAGCTATTTTGCCACGCCTATTTCCAAATCCTACAGAATATGGCCATTTTCACACATTTCTAACTTACTGCAAAGTTTAGAAACTTTTTGAGCATGGGAAAGCCCTCAAAAAGCTAATTTAACTTGGGGAAGAAAAAAAATAATAATAATAATAATCTTATCAATTTCAATAGGGCCTCCCACCGGAGGTGCTCGGGCCCTAATAACTAGGGCTACGTTGTAGCACTAACGGGCCCGAGCACACGCGCGTTCCAAGTCTGTCACGGTCGGGGAAGACACAGCGTTCAATGACCAAGCTCTCATCTCCGCGTTGCATGCGTTTTTTGAACTGTGGCAAGGATAAACGCTTCACTTCCTGTAGCCAGCAGGTGGTGCTGTGATTTAAAGTCATGGTGTCTCTGCAGATGTCTTCAGGTCGCGACTCTTGTCTTACATGTCTAGTTTGGACTTGATTGAACCAAATATGCCTGAGATACAGAAGCTCGTGTTTCGATGGCGTGTAATCAAACTCTGTCGCCAGGCCACGGTCACACACTGTAACGTACATGTTAAATATACTATTTTTACCCTCAATCATGTACTAAAGTTATCTATCAACATTATTTGTCAAACATATGTAAGTGTAGCTGAGTTTCCAACACATTAAAACTGTTTGAAAGAACTCCTATGACCTGTGAAAGACAATGTGGTCCTTGGTCAATTCATGGTCTTATACTGCCATCTTGTGTCTAAACATTGCCAGGTCAGCTTATTTGACTCAAATATGAGTCAATGTGTTTCCTTCAGACTTTGTTGAACGCCACGATCACACGGTGTGATAAAAAAATTATCTTTTGATAACTTTACATTTGCAGATTGTTGTGATGGCACTCATCTAAATTTGAAGTTGATCCGATGAAAGCCCTTCGACAAGTACATCAAAGTAAAAACGTGAAATATGGCCAAAATGGCAACTAAATCCAAAATGGCGGGCTTCCTGTTGCTTTTTTCATAATGCTCCTTGAGGCTTTTTTGTATGATTAGTCACGATACACCTTTTCCCCGATTTTGGTGAAGATCGGCCATGGGGAAACCTAGGGGCTGCGTTCCAGGTGGCGCTGTTGAGCCATTTTGCCACGCCCATTTCCAAATACTCCAGAATACGTAATTTTCCACCACATTCTAATTTACTGAAAAGTTTAGCAACTTTTTGAGCATGGGAAAGCCCTCAAAAAGCCAATTCATTTGGATGAATAATAATAATAATAATAATAATAATAATAATCATTTCAATTTCAATAGGGCCTCCCACCGGAGGTGCTCGGGCCCTAATAATAATCTTTTCAATTTCAATAGGGCCTCCCACCGGAGGTGCTCGGGCCCTAATAATAATAATCATTACAATTTCAATAGGGCCTCTCACCATTCGGTGCTCGGGCCCTAATAATAAGAATAATCCTTACAATTTCAATAGGGCCTCTCACCTTTCGGTGCTCGGGCCCTAATAACTAGGGCTACGTTGTAGCACTAACGGGCCCGAGCACACGCGCGTTTCAAGTCTGTTGCGGTCGGGGAAGAGAGAGCGTTGGATGAGCAAGCGCTCGTCTCTGTGTGCATGTGTTTATGCGCTGTGGCAAGGATAAACGCTTCACTTCCTGTAGCCAGCAGGTGGCGCTGTGATTTTAAGTCATGTTGTCTCTGCAGATGTCTTCAGGTCGCGACTCTTGTCTTACATGTCTAGTTTGGACTTGATTGAACCAAATATGCCTGAGATACAGTAGCTCGTGTTTCGATGGCGTGTAATCAAACTTTGACGCCAGGCCACGGTCACATGGTATGAAGAAACGTTAAAATTCCAATAACTTTAGATCTCCATCTTGTTGTGAAGACACTCGTCTTAATTTGAAGTTGATCCGAAGAAAGCTCTACGACAAGTACATCAAAGTAAAAATATGGATTATGGCCAAAATGGCCACTAAATCATAAATGGCGGACTTCCTGTTTGGTTTAGCATATGTATCCAAGAGACTTATGGTTCTGCAAATTGGATGAGGAGAAATACATCCAAGTGTATGACGTACCAAAAACAAGACATTTCCTGCTGCCACCAGGGGGCGCTGTAATTTTAAGTCAGGATTTCTGTGTTGTTGTCATCAGGTCGCGACTCTTGTCTTATGTGTGTAGTTTGGACTCAATTGGACCAAGTATGTCCGAGATACAGACGCCCGTGTTTTGATGGCGTTTAATCAAACTTTGACGCAACGCCACGGTCACACGCTCTGACGAAAAGTTGATTTTTTTGATAACTTTAGATCTCCATATTGTTTTGATGACACTCGTCTAAATTTTAAGTTGATCCGATGAAAGCTCTACGACAAGTACATCAAAGTAAAAACGTGGAATATTGCCAAAATGGCGACTAAATTCAAAATGGCGGACTTCCTGTTACGTTTTTCATAATGCTCCAAGAGGCTTTTTTGTGCGTCTGGTGACGATACACAACTGGGTATTTTTTTTGTGAGGATCGGTGAATGCTAAATGAGGGGCTTGTCCGTAGGTGGCGCTATTGAGCTATTTTGCCATGCCTATTTCCAAATCCTACAGAATATGGCCATTTTCACACATTTCTAACTTCCTGCAAAGTATAACAACTTTTTGAGCATGGGAAAGCCCTCAAAAAGCCAATTCATTTGTTCCTTTCAATTTCAATAGGGCCTCCCACCGGAGGTGCTCGGGCCCTAATAATCTTATCAATTTCAATAGGGCCTCCCACCGGAGGTGCTCGGGCCCTAATAATAAGAATAATCCTTACAATTTCAATAGGGCCTCTCACCATTCGGTGCTCGGGCCCTAATAATCCTTACAATTTCAATAGGGCCTCTCACCATTCGGTGCTCGGGCCCTAATAATCCTTACAATTTCAATAGGGCCTCTCACCATTCGGTGCTCGGGCCCTAAAAAACAAAAAAAACGCTTCTCTGGACCACAAGGTTGATAACCAATGTAAACGTTAACAATGTGATTTTGAGATAGAGCAATACTAATATATTACCGCTGTCTTAAATCTCATTTTTGATTTACTTGCTACTTCCAAAGTATCCATAGGCTGTTCACTGAACTACTACATCTGCCAAGTTTTATGACTGAGTCTGGACCTGGTCAGGATCCACCCATTGGTTCTGCAGTGAGCAGCCTCTCCTTCTCTCATGGACTGAAAACGCACCAAACCTGCATCCTCTTGAGCAGCCCTCCTGCAGGCTATCAGCCTCCTCCATCATCCGCAGAGCCCAAACATACGTCTTCTGAACCATATATACTTCAACCAGAAGTGAAGGGAAAAAATTGAAATACAGCCTGAAATGGACTTAGGCAATGGCACGCCTGACAACACTCTGATCTTAATGGCGAATCCAAATCAGAGAGCGCAGAAGATTTTCCACATTACCTTTGAAATACTTTGAAGAAAAAACTGAGCTCAAACTTTGTGAAGCCACACAGAGATACACCGTCTCCTCCAGGCAAGCTTTTCATTGCTGTCAGGTACAAGCCTCATATCTGAGGGACCTTGTTTTCGCTTGAGGCCAATGCATTTATGATATTATCCAATGAATTTTGAAATGGTCTCAGCCTTGGGCGGTGGAAAATGATCTGAGTTTGTGAAAGAATATCTAAACCTCTGAGTTTGTTTGACAGCATGAAATATACAAGGAGATACAGGGGTTTTATGAGAAGGACCTGACCTATTTTAAAGTGATCAAATGTATGTTATTATTCTGGCCTTATGGTAATGCACAAACTCCTGCAAATCCAGCGTGTTGTATTATTTACACTCACTACGTTTACATGATGGCATAAACCCGATTTCGGCTGAAGCCCGGTTTCTCTATCCATGGGGGGTTAACTGCTCTATCTCAGGGTACATGGCACTGAGAAATCCGACTCTTGTCCGAAAGCATTTCATACCCCGCTACGATAGGTGGCGCTGTTTTCATTACAGCTAGTGGTGATACAGCCATTTCCGCTTGACCTCGTCACCACTACCAACAAAAAAGGATCTCAAGCATGCGCAAAGACGTCATCTCCAGTTGTTGTCTAGCTTCCAGAGTTACATGCACGCGTTGTCTGATATACAGCCAAATCTGATCTACTTATCTGGGGGTGGTTATCCGACTTCAGTCGGACACAAGAAATCTAGATTTGTGGAGTTACATGAAATGGATCTTCGATTGAAACCCGAAAATGCCAGAAATCGGGTTTCAATCGGACACATGTAACCGCAGTGACTGTGATACTGAGCAAATGTAGCCATGTAACTCAATTCTACCAACTCAAGACGCAGTTGGCAGTGGAAGGTGAAAAAGATCTGTGTCTGTGTCTGCTTTTCTCCACTAAGTTGATGTTCAGCCCAGTGATTTATGACCAGAGCACATATCCTGTTTAACCACAGAACACCAGGTCAATAGAAAGGCCTCCAAATGATTAAGTATGGGCTCTGAATGTGTGTGTGTGGCACAAATATAGTCTAACCCAGTTCAATATTTTAAGTGTTAGCCAGATTTGTGTGTGTGTGTGTGTGTGTGTGTATGTGTGTGGTGTGTGTGTCCTCTGCTGGGATTCCCTCCCCTCTGCTGTTCCTATGATGGAGGTGATTATAAAGATGGAGTGATCCCAGTGATCTATTGGGTCCATCACACCAAATGAGGTAGTCCTGTCCCATTGTGTGTGTGTGTGTGTGTGTGTGTGTGTGTGTGTGTGTGTGTGTGTGTGTGTGTGTGTATGCACAGAGTTTATCCCAGTGCACACGGGGGGATTTGTTTACATGACCACACAGACACACACAACACTTGATCCCTCCTGGCAATTCAAAAATTGACACGGCTGCTGATAGGTGGTTTATCAGGAAAACTAATATAAACTAATGCAATTGCAGTTGGTGGAGCTGCTCTGACCTGCCTAGCCTCTCTTTTTCTAATAATCCCCCGATCACTCATGGCAGCAGACTTACGTATGACACAGGTTAACTCTGCACACTTTCAAGCCATGTTGATGAAGCTGTCATCCTGCTGCTCGCTGTCAGTCTGAGAGTAGTCTGCAGTGTAGTTTCAAATGTTTCACAGACAAACCTGAAGCTGAACTACAAAGAGTTATTTACTAGATGTGAATAACGCTTCAGGTTGACCTCTCTGTCAGTCCCTCTGCAGGGTCCCTCCAATCGAATCGCCCTCGTGTGCATTACTTTACTCACCTGACTTAAGCCCAAACCTGGTTATGAAGTGCGTTGTATTCCTCATATAACATGGGTCACTATTTAGAACTGATTTGGGTATCAGTGTCCTTAACTCTGTTTATGTTGTATTAGCTTGTCTAAGCATAGTGTGTCGTAGCTCCGCGTTTTTGGACGTGTCTTACACCATAGTCATAATTGAAGTTAAACAGTTAACAATCTTTGGGAAAAAAAATATTTTATATGTACTCTGACTTTTTAGTTTGGTCCATGTCCCATCTATTAACATGGAGGAGGTGGGGTTGATGACCTATTCTGCAGCCATCATCCAGGTGAAGATCAAGATGATTTGGGTACATTTTTGGGAGCAGACATGTCGTCCATCTTCTTAAACAGGCTATGGGCAGGGCAATTCTAAAGTGTCAAGTGTCTTCACGTCTTACATCCTTTGGCATTATATTTCAAATTAATGGTACATTGTGTGACACTGGACAGCAGACAACACTGAATCAACAAAATTACAACAATATTAACCATAATTATTTCATAAGATATAAATAGATCAAAATTATTATCTGTGTTAGTTAATTAATTCATTACAACGAATAATACATTTTCCATTCACAAATAAACACAAACAGTTCAACCTTGATGCTTACTTCTCTACTTATTTGGTCAAAATTCTGTGTGCCCAAAAATAAGAATACTTTAAGTTGGTTCTGAAAATACTTTCACATTCTTCATATAATAATTACACAATAATTTAGGTTTACAATAAAGCATGTGTTATTAAATTATTTATTTGTTTCTATAAATCAGTTTTTTTATAAACTGCCACATAAACCGAAGTACTGTTTCACATGTGCTACGTTGTTTCACATCGTCTGTGATTGTGCATATTATCAGTCTCTCAGTGTGTCTGCTGAGGCAGAGCTCTGGGTGGCTCAGGAAGGATCTTCATCTCACCATAGGGTGGATGATGCCCTCAATCCAGCTCTTCCTCTGTGGATCAGTCCCAAAGCTTCCACTCAAAGGACCAAATATCCTCTTGGCTCCTGCTTGGCCAAGCCCAGCACTGCAAATGTCCCTCATCTATGCAGCTTCAATTTCTTTGTCACATTTGTTGTGGTTCTTAAGGCCGTCTCACAGTTAGACACTCAATTCCACACAAATGTGTCCATTCAGTCATTCATAAACTTATGCATCTTTAATAGTTTGCCATCAAAAACTTAAATGCTCACCCAAATTATTTGATTATTGTATAAAGAAATCTGTCAACAGCCCGGTTCCGACCTGGTATAAGCATCTATATCTGGGGATCCGGAGGTGGTCTGAGATGCATGTTGTCACATTCTTTCAGTATTGTGGACGTGAATGTGTCCTGGGCCACATTTTAGGAGCGCCCACTCAGCTGATGCTCTCTGACACACTCCACTTTCATAATGGATGTCTCAGTGTTTCACATCCATTGATATTTCTGTGGCCACCACCTATTGCTTCTATTTGTTTTCTTATTATTAGTTTTGAAAGCTGTTTTTCCCTTTGCCTGAACAATTCCATTAACCATTGTTTACAAGGGTTTCTTCCAGTTTTGTTCTCCACAGTCACCATTGTGTCTGCTCATTGTGGGAACTGTTGGCTTCCTCTATGGTTTTTAAGGTCCTAACCTGAATATGTGCAGTGTCTTGAGATAATATATGTTATGATTTGGCGCTTTACAAATGATCTGTAATTGAATTTCACTTTCAAATGTTTTCAGGCAGGCGAGCCGTTTCCCTGGTGGCAGCTGACACACACATGATGTATCAAAGGTATCATATTATTTTAAAATATATTACACGCTCCATATAGCATGTTTGATTAATCCTGTTCTTCTGCCCCCATGTGCGCAAGTCTGACCTCTGTCTCTGCCCTTTGCCCCATTGATCCCCATTGAAAAATCCCAGATGTCCACCCAGTTATTGTAATTTTCACTGTTGTAACAGTTATCTTGTTTTAACTGTGGTGACAGTTACCCTGAAGCTGCACATCTCTGGAGATTTCCTACCCAACATCCATCTTTTGACTTTTAATCTTCAATTCAATAAGAAAGTAAATTGGTGAGAGATGAGATGTGAGTGATGTGGTATAAGAATTTGAGAATAGGTTTTATTCAGAACTTGTTACTTAAATACTTTTGTTTTTTATATCCCAGATGTTAGTAGTGCATCTTCTCTTTCGACTCGGCTAAGCAAAGACACTGATGTATTATCTCTTCCTGGTTCAACCTCATTAACTCTCCCAGTGCCTTGTGGGACTTGGTGTCCAAACACTTGTTCTTGTCATGTGTAAGTTATACTGTATGTATGACTGATGTGCTGGAGTCAGATTGTGTGCTATCTCTACTGCAAGGCATGACTGCATGGTGTTGTTTGGTCATTAGTAAGAATAACGGATGGGTGTAATGTACAGTGCGAGTATCATGGAGGCCATCATTATTCACAAACAAGCAGATTAATGCCAGTGTGTGCTTCCAGGACTAATGAACAGTGGGTGGAGAGGCTTTCAAATCCGAAAACAATGAGAATCTGCCTGAGGAGCTAGAATGAATTAAGAAAGGGAGGGAGACAGAGAGATGCCAAAGAAACAGCCCCAAACAAACAAAAAAAAGATTGATGGAACAAGTGTCTTAAAATTCCTAGACAGAAAGTCTCAAACTCATACAGGCCCAGGCTCAGAGGCAGAACATTCGCTGTAGCTCCTTTTTTATCTTTCAACTCTTCTTGTTTCTGTGCCTGCTTTGATTTTTTAACCAATTAATATGAGACAAGAAGCGAGCTTTGCCAAGCAACATTCAGGGGAGAGAAGCGACAGCAGTCATTGAGAAAATATTGAAATCCGTGGATCACATCAAAACTTGATCAAACTTGTCTGATGTCTTGCTGGCAGCGCATTAGTCACTAGGGGAATCCAATCAGCCAAACAAATGAGCCTGGTGTGTTTTTGTGTTTCTTCTTGTTTGAGTCACATAAACACAAAGACACACACTTGCTCTACAAGCAGCTCACAGGGAAAGTGATAGAGTCGGAGAAAATGTCAGCACATTGCTGAACACAGCAGAGTCTCCATGCAACATGCTAAAAGCAGAGCAGGCCTCATTTCCTCCTTCTTGCTCAAATCTTTGTCCCTCATATCCGCCGGCCGTTGTCAAGGTGACACAAATTAACTTTTTTGAAATGAGAAATAACAGATGATTTGATGATTTCCACTGACTAGGTTTTATGTGTATGTAAAGTAGGTCATGTTAGTAGATTTTAGATTAGGTGATGAGCAGTGACTAAACTCGAATTCAGACTAATGTATTCAAACCTTTGGCTGCCTTATTAACAATGTTGTCATGACCCGGCTTTAGAGAGATGTCAAAACTTTAGGGAACTCTGAATGAAGGCAAATGATAAATAAGTTAAAATAGAGTGAAGATTGTTTGGGAGGTTATCATCAGTAACCTCAGTACTAAGGGTGTGTGTCATGTTTGGAGTGGGAAGGGATGAATGAATGAATGAACATAAAATAACAAAAATTATCCGCTTTTTAAGTGTGAGATCACAGATGAAGCTTTGTCCATAACGTGGTCCAAACCAGGTCACAACAATGGCAGAATTTATTCCCCATCACATCTTTTTAAGTGAGGCATCAACATGGTAAAAAGTGTCTTTTTTAAACTTCATGTTGGTCTTCACACTGTAATTGCTTCTGTGCTGCCCAGCTAAATCTAGATAGGTTACATTTAGCATACACCATAAAAAGACAAACTATGTTTGACATTGTATTTGATCTATTCCTCCATCTGAGATCCACAACAAAGGACACAGCACTGCTGCATCTTACCAAAGCTTGGCCCTGGAAACAGATCACATGCACCACTTAACCACTGACTAGGATGGCTGCATAGGGTCCAGGTGTTTCAAAACATCTTGAAAAAGACTCTTGGCCTCCAGACGCCTGCTGCATAATGGAAAGAAAAAACATTATAACATGCTGCTTATAAACCGAACACAAAATCAAAAACAGGCTAAAAGACATCACAAGTATGCATGTGTATACAATTGTACACAAAATTATATAGTTTATTCAAATTATATTTATTTTCAGATTTTTTATCAGCTCTTCAAATGTTGCTATGCCACTGGTCAGAGGCAATGACGCAAAATGAGAAAAAGAAGCAGGTTCACACTCAGAAATGCAGGGAGTTTGGTACTCAAGAATCAGTACAATAGCGGCAATAAAGGTCAAACAAGTGGGAGCTAAACTTACTTTCCAGATGTCTGGCCCTGCTTTCAAGAGAGAAATTGTACAAGATGGAAAAACATACTTCACACTCCTTATGAGTTGTAGTTTTGACTCCTACTGATGATACATATCATATTTCTCTGTGATAAAGAAGGAAATAAATAAAACCATAAGAAACAGTACTGTGCTGCATGATGGGCCACCAAGCACTTTATAAGGAACCTGTTTTTTCATACATCATGTGGTAGTACTGAAATATTAAATCATACAGCTATTAGTCAGGAACTTAATTTTGTGTTGTCCACATCAAATTTCACCAAGGGGTAAACATGTGATCTCACGGATGTGGCATGTTGATGCCAGATTAGTTATTTGATTCCTATATCCTCATGTATCTTTTTAAAAGCAGGTAATGCTTCACTGTGCCCCACAAACACAGCTTCAGTGCTCCCTGTCAGAGATTCTTCAAAACCTCTGAACTCTACTGGTGGGCTAAACAACAATTATTTTCAAGCAATAGTCGATCACAAAGACCAACATTCACAAGTGTTTGAGGGTTCAATGGTGAAGGACCACTTCCAATCTATAAATATATGGCCAAGAGTTACATGCATGTGACAGTAATTCTCATGGCTGATGTTAGACTTAAAAAAGCACCTAAGGGTCTAGCATCCAGAAACTGAAACAAGATTTAACTCAGAGCTCTTAATGATTATGATTGCAACCAGTGGCGGCTGGTGAAATTTTTTTTGGGGGGGGCGCACTTGGGCGGCGCGGTTTAAATAGCCCACCGCAATGAGAGAAAAAAAACTCCGGGGTGCTCCGGTCCGGACGTCCCCGGGGACGTGCTCCTCCGGGACCGTCCCCGGGGACGTCCCGGTCCCCGGGGAGGTGCTCCGGTGCTCCGGGAGGTGCTCCGGTCCCGGTCCCCGGAGGAGCACCGGAGGGAGGTGCACCTGGGGAGGTGCTCCGGTGCTCCGGGAGGTGCTCCGGTCGCCGGGACGTCCCCGGGGACGGTCACGGTCCCCGGGGAGGTGCTCCGGTGCTCCGGGAGGTGCTCCGGGAGGTGCTCCGGTCCCGGTCCCGGAGGAGCACGTCCCCATGCACGTTAACATGTGGTTAAAAATTTCAGCTGATTATTACTGATCGATAAAACTACACACACGACACAGTAAACAACAATGATTCTATCTGTCCACTGTCTGTCCTCTACCTGTCTCACTCAGTGCTCCGGGATCGGAGCTGCACCTCCGTGCAGATTAAAAGTATCTGCTAACTATGCAGCTCCTGTAGATCAGTGATAAGGTCTCTGATTGGACAGTCCTGTCAGCATGATGTATAAGAAACCCTTTCATTGGCTGTAGGCGCAAGTGAAGTGCGCCCATGGCTCGAACTGTCATCCGCCATTGAGAAGCTGTCCTTGCTCAAATGTTCCTGCCCCTTTTGTTGGCTTCCATAGACTTCCACTTGCCCGTCGCCCACAGGGAGGAGTGGCTTCTCTCTCAGTGATAATGAATGGCAAATATATTACCAAATATAATATATTAAGTGGTTTTTGACAGGGGCTTACGGTCTCCGGCACACATTTAACGCTTTAAAACAGTACATTTCTTATTAAATTATTTGATATATAATGTTTTTTGACATGTCATTTTTTTTTTTTTTTTTTTCATCTCAAAATTGTAGGGTGGGCGGCGCCCCAGCGCCCTGTATGACGAACCGCCACTGATTGCAACACAATACAGCATTGCCAAAGGGGCGGCTGTGGCTGAGGGTAGTCTTCCAACCAGAAGGTCGACATTTCGATCCCAGTCTCTCCCATCTGAATGCCGAAGTGTCGAAGTGGCTGAATGGCCCCTTAAAGAAAAAAGTTCTTCCCATAGATTGTGTCTGAATGGGTGAATGGCAAAGTGTACTGTAAAGCACTTTGAGTGGTCATCAAGACAAGAAAAGGGCTATAGAAATACTACCCTTTTTATTAAAAAATTTTACCAAAGCATACCAGCACAAAATATACATATATAATAATCATAGATCAAAAAAATTATAAATATTCCAAGAACAACACCACCTACAAAGCTGAACCACAACGTGAGTTAATGCCGTTGCTTTTCTCTGCAGCATTTGTCACAACCTCCAAAATAATTAGTTACCTTTTGATTCTGCATGTTGTCTTGTTTCCTGTTTTATTTTGCTGTTTGCACAGCAAGAAAGGGAGGTTATTGTTCGATCTACCTGTGTCCTGGTGTGTCGCTGCCACTTCACTTACAATACCTGGCTGATTAGGTAGGCTGCCGAGTAGAGGAGAGGTCTTAGGTCCCCTGCAGAGCCTCTCTGTATCAGACCCTCATTAAGGACTACCATCAACGTACAGGCCAGGAGATACTGTCTCATGCTTTGTACATCCCCTGTTTTATTTTTTGCTGCTTAGGAATAATAATGTCAATCTCTTTGGCTGTGGTCAGTTTCCGTTAAAGGCTTTGTCTCATCAGCCGGTCTCACTACTAGAACTGAAGGCTCTTATATACTTCTACGTATCCGTTTCTCGGAGAAGTCTCAGCGGAAGACAAAGTGTCTTTTTGATTTTTAATTCTCCGACGACTATCCGTCTAAAAACAATTCCCCGCCAAACCCATAGGTGGCGCAACGGAAGACGAGCTCAGAGAAGCCTACCCCATTTGGAAAGAAGAAGTCCACGTGTCTCTGTTGACATGTTAGCTTGCGTCCCACACACTGAACCATGGCAGCTAACAGATCTAAATAAAGTGACACCCAGCGTGTCAAGATGCTGATGTAATCGTTTCTTAGCGCAGCGGTTCCCCGGTCTTGTTTCCGAACTGTGTTGCTGATTCCACAGCTTGAATCTGCTTGAGGCTACATGTAGCTAGAAGCTACCCGGACCTAGCTCCCCCCCAGCTTCCACACACAGTCAGCAGGGACTCCCGGCACTAACTACTACCCAGTGTTTGCTTCTAACCTGACGGTATTATAGAAACAGTGTCATGATAGAAGTGGAATTAAAGTCGTGACGGCGGGTTCTTGCACTGTTACCACCGCAGTTAGCATTGTGGCTAGCCTAGCCTGCTAGCGCCGTTTTGAAAGCTCGTTATAACCGTATGTGACCGTGCACACATGCCCCACCGTCAGCCGGACAACTCCGCTGGCTTAACACACACGTCACATTAATCGTAGAATCATAGTTGTGTTCGTGTTTGTTGCTACAAGTAAACAGAAAGTTTGAGGTCCGGAAATACGGAAATGACGTCATACGGAAATGATGTCGTTCGCGGACCAATCACAGCCAAGAGCGGTCCGTCGGGTCTCCAAAATGAAGACGGATAGTTAGAAAAATCAGACGTGTACGAAAAGCTGTCGGAGGCGCTCGGAGAGGACGTTTCACGACGGATAGGGCGGTCTTATCTGTCCGTAATAGAAATAACGGAGAGGCATAAATTGGCCTTGAGACCCATATACAAACACAATAATAGCACTGTTTTGGTTGTGTGTGTGTGTGTGTTCCAGTGCAGCCTCAGACCTTTCCTACAGATTAACATACAGAGGCATAACGCTTGCAGAGTTCTTCAGAACAAGCTTTCATTCATCCAACTCTACAACATACACAGAGGCAGGATTGTCACATCATATTTTGGCAATGAGTAACCCTGTGGGTAGACCTCACCTTCTTGTGGGGTTCGGCTACTTCCTGTTAAAGGGGGCAACCCTTTGCTTGAGGAACCAGCCCCATCCTCCCACTGAGTTGAGTTGAGTCACAGCCTCAGTGTAGCAAAGTCAAACACACATGCACACATTCATGAAAACAAGAATTCCTTATAGGTTTGACCTCTTCGATGCCTCTTAACTAACTGTCTGTAAGTAGTGACCTTTGACCTCACCCTCAGGCTCCCTTTGCCAATGAATACCTCACTCTTTGCACCAGGTTAGCTATTTCATTTTTTCTGCTTATGCCGACTGGACTGACTAATTGCAAAGAATGACTAAATAAATTCTTCACTTGTTCTGTATTAGCATAATGAGATCTAGTAATGATTTAGCCATCCAAGTTACCCAGTTAATTAAATAATTATTGGAAAATACCTCAGTTCATTACATACAGTAAAAACACAACAATGAAGTTATTGTCCAGTAATCGTTACTATAATAGTGTAGAGCTACTCCAAAACTGCAAATAATTTGTCACTAAAGAGTTTCTTCAATATCTCCAATCTAATGCAAATGTAGATGTAATGTAATGTAAAATATAAAACTACAGCAATGCAAAGGTTTATTTTAAAACAATGAAAAATATAAATGAGGCTCCTGAACTTGAAGAACACAAGGGTAATGGGCTTTATTCACTCAAAATAACCTTTTCAGGTAACGTGGCTCAGCTCAGCTATGTCTCCTCTCCATTCTCTTCTCCATATGTCAGTCTCCTTCATGTTTCTCTCTCATGTGGCAGATCTCTGCTGCCTTCATATCCAGGGAATTAATCAGCCAACAGCTATCAGCTGTACAGCTGGAGGTGCTTCTTGAGCGCCAAACACCATGATATCTTATAAACGTCTAACCAGCTCCAGAGCGGTTTAAGTGAGAAGCCTCTCACTGCAGAGTGCAATTTGGGGCAGTGCTCAATGTGGTCAGGGCCAAACGTTTGTTATGTGGTGTTCAACCAGTTCACCCAGAAGGGGCAGTGATGCATTTACGTAAATGGTTTTGGTTAATGGTTTGTATTTATATAGCGCTTTTCTAGTCTTGATGACCACTCAAATCTCTTTACAGTACAGTTTTACATTCACCCATTCACACACACATTCATACAGTGCATCTATTAGCAGCACTTTTGTTGTTCTATGAGGGCCAAACTACCAAACTACCCAGCTTTGGGGGGGGCCCAGCTTGCAAAAGTTTGAGAACCCCTGGTTTAGTTAATGGAACTAGTGACAACAATTCAGAAAGATCAATCAAATAAAAGTGGTTCAATTATAAATATGGTGCAACAGGTAATTCTATGTTTTCTTGACTCAACGATGTATCTGTGCTATTGATGTGGAGGAGGTGGTGTATTTTTTTCCCTGATGGTAATCATTTTTTTGTGAAGAAGTTCATGAAATTATTGCTACTCAGAGTATTGGAATAGATGGATCAGTAGAGCTATAATAGAAGGTTCTGGCATTTATTTGTTGTTATTATCATTTATCTTTCCAGGATAGGTGAAAATCACCTTGGCTAGTGGAAACGAGTTATAACTACCTTAAGTTCAAAGGTTGATAGATAAATCCGATTTAGAGATTGCTGCAACCCCTTCCACCTCTGCCTGTGCTTCAAGGACTATCAGTATTAATATGGGTGGGGGGGCGTTGATTCATTTAAACGTACATATCCACCATTTTACAGCCCGGTTTCGGTTAGACATAACAAATCGATCTGATGATCAGTAATCAGAACAAGTGGGGATTTTGGATTGAGAGACCGGATATGTACATGTGTACACATTGAATCAATATTGATTTTTGTGACCTCCGACTCCTGAGTTTGTGGTCATTACTGCCGACCTGAATAATAATCTTACTGTACTTACGCTTAACATTAGCCAGCAGTTTTAAATGTGACTCTTTGTTGCCCACTCTGGCCCCAGGAAAACATTTAGCTGTGGTTGCTTGTGTCGCTAACTTCACGTTTCTCAGAATAGTGTCGCCAATAACCAGTCTTTGTTCTTTAGCAGGTGTGTTGCTGAGTGGGGGAAATTTATTAGAGACGTGAACAGGTTGGTGTTAACCGGGGGCTTCACTTTAGGACCACGCTTCTTCTTTCGCACAGTTCAACCTGACGCATCCAGTTATATGCTGTAATGACTGACTAGTTTTAAGGGGCTGGATTCATACTTTGTGTGTTGTTGCATAGTTATGATTAGATTCTGGGTATTAGCTGTGGGTGTGGATATTACGGTGAAGGAAGTTCTGACAGGTGGTGATGATGATGTGGGTGTGAGTGTGGCTGTTAACATTGATGAGCTGTAGGCAGGCAATGACAGTAATGTGATGATAGTTGCTGATCGCCACTTTTGGAGAAGGTGCTGCGCTGTCTGTTCAGTATGTGGTAGAACGGGTGGTGAGGGTGATAATAAACAGTTTGTTCAGTGTCCTCCTCTGCACCACTGGCTCCAGTGCTGCTTCCCCAGCCGACCACAGTACAGAACAGTGCAGTGGCCACAACAGACTGATAGAACATCTCCAACATCCTGCTGCACACGTTGAAGTTTCCTTACGAAAAAGAATCAGCTCACTTCCTTCTTGAATATGGACAGGCTCTTGATGTTTTAGTTCAGTCGTTTTTTTCGATGTTAACACCACACTTCATTGCTTGGTCTTTCCTTCCTAAATGTGAAGAGGCAGCAGATAAATAGAAAACTACACTGTGATTCATCTAAATATAAAATATGTAAAAATGTAAAATATGCAGTTTTCTGGGGGAGGACGAGAGAACCCCCATCACTTATCGATATTTAAGATTAATGACAGAGGATGTTTCACATTGTTAAGCCCTATACAACAAATTGTGATTTGTGGATATGGGCTATACAAATTAAATTTAATTGATGAATTTGATTTATAATTGTGTTTCCCCATTCCAAAACAAAAAGGCAAAGAAGAAATTAAATTTTTTTTACTAAATCAACACTCGTAATGAGTACAAGCTTGGGAAACAAAGTTTGTTTTTGATCTACTCGTCTCGCACACCTGTTCTGCCAAATGGAGGAGGGAATCATTTTTTAGTTTTGGAGTTTTACAATGCAATCAGAAATGAAAGCTAAGTCAACACAAGTAACCAAAGGCACATCACACTCCAAAACTTGTACCAATATACTAAAGTTGGTACTGATATTGTTGGTATTCTATCTTTATCATTACAAAGACAACTGACAGCAATCAGGACTTAGATGAAATGTTGCTGTTGCAGAGTGATTAGAGGAGAATAAGGATAAACTGAAGAAAAGGACATTAATGACACATAAATGTCTCATTCAGACTTTCTGCCACCGTCTTTCTGTTTTCATCCTTGACTTGAAAAGAACCCATCTTTCAAACATTATGTAACCTTGTTTGCTAGAAGCATGAGACCCATTTCTGTCATTTCATCCTGCACCACTGAATGTCTGAAACTGTTTCCCATTGTCTAGTGGAGAAAAGCTTCTTGCCTCATTGACAGACTGAAACACAGCTCAAACCACTGCACGTCATTATTTGATGTGTTTTTTTTCATTCTAATGCTACTCGAGTGTACATGTAGGTAAGCATTCAATGAAAGGATGTCAGTTTATTGTGATACACATTTTTCCATGTCCCTCCTTTGTTGTGACAAACAAATCTCCTGCCTCAATTAAACTCTAGTGGGACAATACCTTCATGCTGTCTACATGTTTTACTTTAGGTGTTTCTCATTGCTTCGTACCTTTCAGTGAAATTAAAGAAGGACAATATATAGGAAATGTCCAGCATGTTACGAAGCACTGCAGCACCTCCATGTGGCTGTCCAGGGTTATTTCAGGAAAATAGGATGTGTTTGTCTGTGTGTGTGTGCGTGTGTGTGCGCTTGCGTACGTGTCTGCGTTTGAGTATGTTTGTGTGAGTGCGTGAATACTACTTCATAATACAATGAAAGGCCAGGCAGTCCTGAAAATGGAGGCAAAGAGAGAAGTAAACAGAAAAGTAGAGGAGGGGAATCACCCTAGAACATAAGAATGAATCCAGCCAATGGAAAACCAATGTAATGTAATTCAAAAATACAAGTTTATTTACTTCCTGTGCATTGTTGTTTGTAGCGATATTTAATTATACATGTAGGACATTTTCACACTGTTCATTCACTGTGCAACAAGGCAAAAACAAAAAAACAAAAAGAGAAAAATGAACCTAGGAGTGTGGTTGGACTCACATTGACTGACAGGCGAATAGTTGCATGTCATCAGGCATTTGGTCAGTTTTGGAGGGGTTACACAGTTGAGCCCATGGACATTCCTCTGATGTCCTGTTAGTGATTCAATCAACATGTTTTTGGAAGATGTCGTATTTTGGATGATTTGTTCACTGCCCCAATGTAACTGAGATTTTGCTGCCTTATGTTTTAGCTTCATCTTGTCACTCTCCTTGCAACTTAAACAAAGGACAGTGAGATATTCATACAGTGCATCATGATGGCTTCTGTTAAAACCTCCTGCATGTACAAGCACAGCACGACCCCTCTGACCTTATACAGGTGTCCATATAAACTCTCTTCCGCAGGTCACAGTCTTTACTTAACTATAGAGCAGAGAATTTGAGATAGTTATCCTGTACTGTGCTATAGGCTGCGTTGACCGGGTCCTCCGAAGATGCGGCCACTGAATTGAGACACAGCTAGTGTTTGCCAAGGATGGTGTATAGAATGAACTGTATGCAAATTAATTGCAAAGTTATAATATGTCGTCCTGTACATTATCTTCATGTTTTTCCCATTAAGCATTGTACCTCATGAAAATAAAGTTTCTCATCTCTGTGAACAAAGTCTATCTAAACAAAATATTTTGTGAACTTAAACACAAACTGGTGACTCAAGTGTATTGCACGATTTACGAATACAAATGACATGATTGTTTACCTTTGACGTATGTTCATCTAGATTGAGATAAAGAAATGGACCCTTTAATGGTCTGGCAGCAGATCAAGCAATGTAGCCTCCATCTGTGTCTTCTTGTCTCTGTGACATCACCACACAATCTTACAGCGATACGTTCAGATGTTGAATAAAAGATGCTTAAAAATGGCCACAATCAACTGCAGATGCAGATATCACACTATCAGGGAAAACTTGTTAGCTTATAATTTTTTCATGTAAGGTTTAATTTTGTCTCTTATAATAAACAGTTAAGAACTTATGTTACATTTTAATTCATTATTTTTACCAAAATTACTTATCAGAGAACTTCAGTGAACCCAAAGAATTTGATTTTAAAGAAATTAATATCAAATCAATCAAAGATCCTCGTATTCTTTTGTGAATATTCTTACATTAAGATTAGTTTTAATATATAGACATTATAGTGATGTGGATGACAGATAATTACAATAAATGACAAAAAACCTCATTAAACAACAAAAGATATTTATTTATACATATTTGAGTTTTTTTGACTGAAGTTGACTAAACTTTGAAGTTCAAATGAAAAATATAACTATTTTAACACATGTGCATGTGCAGTATTATTCAACCCCCAACTTCAGTACTTTGTGGCGCATCCTCTAGCTTTTATAACTTCTAACAAACGTTTACGGTAAGTCCGGAAAAGCTTCTTACACCTCTCGATCGGAATCTTTGCCCATTTTTTTTGGCAAACGCCTCTAGCTCAATGATGTTTGATGGCTTCCGTGCTGCAACTGCATTCTTTAAATCCCACCAAAAATGTTCAATCAGATTTAAATCTGGTGACTGAGAAAGCCACTCCAGGACGTTCCAGGATCTTTTTCTCAACCAAGCTTTGCTTGACTTGGAGGTGTGCTTTGGATCATTGTCTTTCTGGAATTTCCAATGATCACCAAGGTTTAATTTGTCAACAGAAGGCATCACATTCCTCCTCAAAATGGCCTGGTATTTCTGAGAATCCATGATGCCAGGTACACGACCAAGATTGCCAGTTCCTGCCAGAGAAAAACAGCCCAACATCATCAATGACCCACCATCAGGCTTGACCTTGGGTATGGTATTCTTATGGTCATAAGCCTGTCCTTTCGCATGGCAGACATTCCGCTGGTCCATATGTCCAAATAGTTCCAGTTTGGTTTCATCAGTCCATAGAACTGTCAACCAAAACTCAGTTGACTTATCCAGTCAACTGCCCTCCTGGCATATTCTTGTCGACTTTTGATGTTCCTTGTGGTCAAGAGCTGAGTGCCTCTTGGAGTCGGGCCATGGAGTCCTTGTTTATTCAGTGCACGTCTTATAGTTGCCAGTGAAGCACTTGTACCAGCCTTCATCAGGTCATCCTGTAGGTGTCTTGCAGTCACACAGGGGTTTATCTGAGTTGTTCTGACTAAGTTGCTGAGGGCCCTTGATGTAATGTTGGGCTTTCTTCCACGGCCAGGCAGGTTTGAAGCTGCTCCATACGTTTTAAACTTCCTCATAATGCTCCCAATGGTGTGTCTGTGAATATACATTTTTGGGAAATCTTCTTACACCCAAGGGCCTTCAGGTTTGATGAAATAATCTCCTCTCTCAGCTTTTGTGGAAGCTCCTTTGTCTTTCCCATGATTGCAACTCACCTTGAATACCTTCAGGGGTGGGGTTTATATATGCATCACAGCTGAAGCAAATGAAGGATCATTATAGAGTTCCCAAAGACTTAATTATGTTTCAACTCCACTTTAGGCCATAGAAACTATCAGACAGCTTTAAAAACAAAAACATTATATAGGGGTTGAATAATTGTGACATGGCTATCTTAACAAAATATACTGTTACACACAAATACTACATCATGCGTTTCCGTGTAGATTTTATGTATCACTCAACTCATAAAGAATTAATCCGAAGTAGAATTTTGCTCTTTGAAAAAACTTATTGATAAATCCTTAAAATCTTTGGGAGGTTGAATATTTCTGATTGCAACTGTAAGTGGTTAAACAAGAAAGTATTCAATTTACCTATAAACACATTTCTCATGAAAAGAGAAGAATATTGTAAGCACAAAGCCACATTTATTTAAAAAAATAGATATTTTTAAAATCATACATGGACGAACAAGTTGGACAAGCCTGAATTTACTCACCATTCCAGGCTTCACATAGCACAGTTACTTATGTTCTGCACTACAGAGCAGCAGATCACTGAGCAGATTCACACTGTTGTTGAGTTCAGCTTGAGAGCAGAAGCTCAAGTGTCGTATACTGTAGTGATATTCCCTTAGAGGAAGCTTTCAATGCTTGACTGCTCATATTCATCCTGCTGAACTAAAAATAACATCACATCCTGACAATGTTCAGCATGCTGTTGTGCTGCTGCTTCTTGGCTAATTCTCAGTAGATTTCAGATTCATTTTGACAATTAATGAAAACAACATTTAAAATGTAAAACATTTCAGATATATACATGAAGATGTCCTGTGGCACATGAGAGATTGTTTGAACCAAAACAAAAAGGTTTGATGACTCATGAAATGAAAATTACATTTTTGCAGGTTCAATCCGGTGTCCTAGTGTTAACTGTTCAATTATCAATTGTAATAAACCAACATCACATTATTTTACATCTTTCTCTTTTCTCTCCCTGCGAAATACTTTCAACTGTTTGATGATTCATCCTGCACTCAAGGGCGTTACTTATTTTGCGTCCAACAACAATGCTCTTATTTTTAATTCAGCGCACAGGGACCTTAAATCCACAGCCTGACACACATTCAAAAACAAATCAATATCCAGGACAATTCCCTCCATAGCTTTAAACATGTGATGCAGGTCTTTAAGTGTGACAGCATCCTTGTGTCTTTGTTTGGAGGACTTGAACACTGAGCAGATTGAGTAGGTGAAAGCTGAAGCAGGAAGTCTGTAAACTCTAATCAATGTTAACATCAGATAGTTTGAGTAATAACTTTACCATTCACCTTTCTTTATGTCTTCTGTCTGATCTCTACTCCACCTGAGTTCTTTTTTTTTTATCTAGCAGTAACTGAGAAAAAAATGAAATAGGCTCAAAGTAGAAAGCAGAATGATAATTTGGAAGCTTGACTAAATTTGTATGAAATGTGATAAACACACTATCAACTGTTTGTTTTGTGTCTCAGTTGGACACCTCAGTCAAAGCACATGCTGGCCAACTTTTACTGTGAATGCAGGTTGGTGTGTTTTCTCAGATGGCTCCTCAAAATGCAAGATAGCTCTATCTCTCTCTCTCTCTCTCTCTCTCTCTCTCTCTCTCTCTCTCTCTCTTTCTGTCTTTCTCTGTCTGTCAACAATGGCCTTCAGTATTGTGCCAACCCCACCCTCTCCGTGTGTGTGCGTGTGTGTAGCTTTTAAACAGCTGCAACAACGTTCATTCCAACTGACACAATGTGATAAAACTGTTTCATCTTGCCTGCACACACCCACACACATATGTGAATTGAAAGGTAAGTAAGGCTTTATATTAAAACGTGTTTGCACAAGGAACATACTTCCTCAGTGTGTTATGCACAGCATTGAGGAAACGGCTTACATTAGTAGGGACACATAATCCGGCTTGTGTGTATTCATCAATTTTCAACTCTGACCTTTGCATCCTTGCTAATTCACCTGTCACGCCTGAAGTTGCGAGATTCATATGCCTATCCTGGTCTTAATGGTTACACTCAAATGTGTGGTGAAAAGCTGGCTGTCATTGAGATGGTCAGAAAGGGAATATTGTTTGAAAATTAGGAGAATGACAAACGTGTCCAGACATTCTCTCCAAGTATTGCACCTGGTTGCATGAATACATACAGTATGACACAACTGAAAAAACAAGAGCTGGAGCATAGTTAGAGCCCAGTGCTGCGTCAACAGTCTCAACATGAACTAAAGATTAATGTTGGACTCTCAGATATGGACCCCTCCAATCTGTTGTTGCCACAGCTATCTGGCTATATGCTGTTCATTAGTATACTGGTTAGTTAATGCAACTAAAGATATGTTAATGGAAAATACACACGATTCTGTGATAGGTAAAAGTCCAGTTGTAAAAAAACTTCTTTCAAGTAAACAAACATTTAAGTTAATATTTCATTTTCCCATATACAGTTCTACATTACCTTGACTTCAACTGATGTCTTAGGCGTCACTGAGGATGTAACTTCAAAGACAGTATTGCACAGTGAAAAGAGCTGGAACTGGAAACACCTGTGGTTACTGGTATGTGGTGATTCTCAGTCATCGAGGTCATGGTATATCCAACTGCTGAAAACAGGTCAACTGGACTTGGTTGTGTTGTTTAATGATGTCATCATGGTAGATAAAGGGAAATGCATTATAGTGTTAGTGCTAAGCTCACTAACAAATACATTGGATTTCTTTTGACCCTAATAATAAAGGTCGTTGTGGGTGGTGAGAGGGGATGGAGAGATTTTATACTCCCACATGGGGATACAGAAGCTCCTGCTGGGGGTCTAGAGTCAAGAAAAGCCCATACAGTGAACCAGGGCCCCAAAGGCAGTGGAGGTGGTTCATAGGGGGTCCTGGAGCTCACTGACTGAGGCCACCGGCGCGGGACGTTGCGTGCATTGTGGGGCCCAGGCGGACGCAGATGGGCTTAGCTGCTGTGCTTTGACCCGCATCAGAGGAGGAGGAGGGGTCGTACGCCCTCAAGGTCCATGCTATTTCTTTGTTTCTTGACAGGAATGTCTCTCTTTCCACGACTCCGGTAGTGGTGGTGGTGCCGGGGTCCTCTTTTTCTTGTTCTTCTTCCTCCAAGGATGATAAATCTGCAGCAGCATCACCCAATGGGTCGTAGTCTTCGTCGCCGTCGCCGTCTTTGTGGTCGCCATCGTCGTCTCCGTCGTCTCAGTCTGCTTCTCCGTCCGTTTCTCGGTTTTGCTCTTGCGAGTCCTCTTCGGGATCGGAGGATTGTTGCTGGGAGCAGTGGCGTTTCTACATTAGGGGAAGGTGGGGCACAGCCCAACCAGATGGCGCTGTTGTGCAGCTAAAGCTAAGCTAAATACTGCATATCTGAACTTTGTGGCAAAAATATATTTTATTTTATTTAAATGCAAAGTAGCGTGAATGTGTGTGTGAATAAACTTGACTCACAAGCATTATAGTCTTGTTTTGGAGTCATTTGATTTGTGTGTATTTCTGTCTGTGAGTTTGCTTTGTGAAACACTTCCCTCTTGCCGTCCGTCTCTGCTCTGGGCACAACGGGGCAAGCGTCAGATGTGTGCCATGGGAACACCAATCAGCGTGAACCACACAGGCCACACTTAACATTGGGAGAGTGGAGATTTTTCAGATGGGCCCTACGAAATCTCCCAAGCTACTCGACTCCAGGGTCAGCCTGTTTCCGGTTCGGCGTCACCTGAGCTAAAAGGCTAACAGGCTACCCCCATCATTGAACACCACCTGAGTCTGTGTACAGGTTCACTCACATCGGATGAATGATACGTTTTGAAGTTCTGCTTGTTCTCCTGACAGAGAGGCTAAAGACGTGTGAGCTCCCGTTTCTGAGGTTAGTCAAGTTTAGTATTGTATTTATCTGTAAGTAGTGATTCAAAGGGACGTGTAATTGTAGTCGTGTGGTTGTTAGCTTAGCTCGGCGGCTAGCACGCAGGCATGCTACATGATCCGGTCCACCCAGCAGAGAGAAGCGTTAGTTTCTCACTCATAGAGGATGAGTGTGTTTGGAGAATAAACTATGAAATACTTATAATGTGGAAGAACTCCATACAGTACATTCATTGTCTTGGTAGTGCACAGTTTAATCCAAAACCATATTCAAAATCAGTAGTTGAATATCCACAGAAAATAAAGATACAAACTTTATTCATAAGTAACACTTCCTCTACAATAATGCCATACTTTTATGTTTCCTATCATTTTATTAGGTACAGACGAGCCTGAAGGACACAGCTGTGCTGACCGTGTTCTGTCTCTTATGGCAAAGAAGAAAAATAAAACACTGGGTTCTTATCTAAAGTGTATCAAATCAGAAATCAAAAGATAAACATTGTTCTAATAAGTGTTCATTTGAATATATAATATATAATGAATATAGAAATTAACTTTATTATCCATGAGACTGCCAACTCTTAACAGTTGAAGGCCTTCTTTAGTTAAGGGAGGAAAACACAAAGTATTGTGCAGATGAAGCTGGTGCATGTCGCCTCATGTTGATAATAATAAATTAATAAATTATGCAAGTTATTTGAGCTATGTGTCTGTCTAATCTTTTTAATTTGTTGCAATAATTTTACTTTATTGCTGTATTATAGGCAACATCTTTGTGTCGGGCTGAGCGCTAAAGCATGTGAAATGAATTTGAAATAGGATTTCTGCACCCTGCTGGCACTCAAAATGCAGCACATAGTATATCTTACTGGTCTATATAGGCCTACTGCTTATAATATTTAGCTACCTCTATTTTTGTGACGGTGACATGACGTCATACAAAATTGCCCCACCAGATATTTCAGGCTAAAATCGCCACTGGCTGGGAGAATAGCTGTTCGAGAACCTGTTCTCAGGTGAAACGGTCTTGACATCACATCGTGACCTGGTCAGGGAGAAAGGCACACGGAGAAACACACCGGCTTCTCTATGGGTCTAATTGACCCCCCCAACAATACAATTGGAATCAGCTGTCTGTCTAAATGACCCTGCAGATACAAACTCTAGGTATATCCGGCCCAGGAAAAACACGAGGGTTAATGAAATGAAAATATTGTGGAATGCTCCTTAAAAGCTCATTTGAACTGGTTGATGCTCAAGTAATTCCTGAGCAGTTGCAGCCTATAAGCCATCAGCAGAGTGGTGAAGATCCATATGCCTGCACTACAGGCAAAGCTAACTTATGTGCGGCTGTGGGTGAGGGGTGGAGAAGTTGTCCTCCAACCAGAAGGTCGGTAGTTTGATCCCAGGCTTCCCCATCGGCATGCTGAAGTGTCCTTAGGCAAGATGCTGAACCCCCAAATGGCCCCTTATTGAAAAAAATGCTGCTCATAGTTGCACTGTATGAATGTGTGTGTGAAAGCACCTTGAGTGGTCATCAAGACTAGAAAAGCGCTATATAAATACAGACCATTTCCCATTTAATGCTCATTGAGTGTAAGCCAGCTTTTTCATGGTTCCACACTAAAGTGTTTTGTCTCCATCCTCTCCTCAGCAGTAAAAGCCCTCACTTCACAGGACACAGAGCTGTGCCACTGGGCAGCAGTTACACAGACAGATGACCTACCCAGGGGGGAAGGAGGGCAGATTGGATTCAAGGACTTTATATATTTTAAAAATCCACACAAAATGCAGAACTCACTGCAGATGCTCCAAATAGATGGTGCTTTTATGATCCTCATGTATTTATTTCACTGGATTCACTTGGCAGATTTAGAAGCACAGAAACTGAAGATGATGTGTTTTTTTTAGAAAAGTAAAACTGAATGTGCAAAGTGGTTTGGTTGAATCCAACTCACACGGCTGGACTTGGTTGCTTCTTAGTGACCTAACACTTCTGTCAGACTGCTCAGACCCTTTCAACAGTAAAAGGATGTTTGAGTTACTCTCTGGAGTCTCTTTGAGAGTTGGGAGAGACATGCTCCTTTATTTTTAGGAGTTTCTTCGATTTAACTCTGAGCTATTAAGGGTGTTTTGTAAATGCGACCTTATGTCCATTCCACAGTGGGTTAGTTGATTATGACAGTTGACAGGTAACATCATGTTGAGAGTGATAATGTGTGAAAAATCAAAATTCAAATCTTAAGAAATCTTATATATATATATATAAATCTTATATGTATAAAGTAATGCTGCAACTTACAAGTCTTGATTAACATTTAAATCAGATATATAGTCAATATCATCCTTTTCGGCAGTTTACCTAAAAAATACGCACTTGTCCTGTTGTACAATGCTCCTTATACAAACAAATCCAATTTAATACTGACTATATTTCTGGTTTCAATATTTACAATTTAATTCTACTAGTCATGCTTCCCCTTAAAGAACTACATTAAATTCTACTAGACCTTAAAAAAAAGATTCAGAGCTGCATCAAATTGCGCAAATTACACTCATAGATTCCAGTCCCCTAAATAGACCAATATTTACCCCAATATCAGTGACCATCATCTCTTTGACAATCTGTGAACATATAAAAAAAACATCTTGTCTCCCATGTGCTAAGTGATAAGTTTGTATTCATTTGATTTCAACAATTGCATTGAGTTATATTTGGTGCTTTAGCAGCAGCTAAAATACTCTGGCACAGAACACAGCAGGCATCAATGACAATGCATGCCCACAACACATTTATGAGGTCAGCTTCAGTATGAAAATTAGTTGCTGGGGTTGCAAAGTGGCTTTAATAGAACACAGGAGGGGATCAACTGAGTCCCCTAAAAGCAGGTGACCATATGTTAATGTTTAAATTAAAGAGTTAAATGAAGACTTAGGTCCGTAGCTAAGCCGGTTTTTGCAGAGAAATGGTTGTGACTCAGTTATTATTGATCACATAAGATGGTGTTTTAATGTGAAAACATGATCTTTATTTCACAGTGTTTGGTATTTGACCCACCTAGAGTGAACTATACTACATAAAACACATCTGTGTGTGTGGGTACTTCAAGGAAACTTCAAAGTGATAAAATGGGACATACATTTCTACAAAGATTCCGTAGAGTTTATAAAACCCCATTAGTTCAGACAGTGTTTGTATCATGTGCAGTGACTTGCTGTGTCGACACACAGTTATTATTGTTTATTAACCAAGAATATGATGATGAGATTTTCATTCCCCTGGTGAGAATAATCATAATGTCAAAGATGTATGATCGACTTTAACAGTAGTATATATTTTAACTTTTTTTTCCTAAGTCTTTATTCTTCCAAAAAATGGATTACATTTAAAATCACATCCAGCAGTGACATACTTCACTTTCAACCCTACAGAAGTATGTTGAGTGGACACCAGTTTTGCTTTTACAAACGTCAGCATATTAGCTATTTATCATTGAAAGTAGGATATAGTGTTTTGAGTGGTGTTATTCCTCAACAGGGGCAACTTCCAGGATGATCTGCAAGCTTCTGTTGAAGGAATCTAAGGAAAGAGAAAAGAACATTATCAGGTCATTTCTAGACTTGAATAAGGTAACCTGTATATACCTATATAACACAAAAGTAATTTTCCACCACCTTTTGATAATTCATTTGACAATTTGGAACATATGGAAGTTTACAATAATTGGGTTTCTACAAATGTGCTTTTATATGATTAAAAAAATGTTGTGTAATTTGGAAGTTAAATTTAGCTTTTGGCTAATGTGGGTAGACCCCAACGTTTTTCAATGTGAACGTCAGGCATGTCAAGGGGATGTGCAAAGTTCTGCAAATGACAAATATTCCACACAGATATTCTACAGTTTTATGGGAAGATTAACAACTCTAGCTTAAACATAATTCTTGAATGGAGACAAGCTAGTATTTGTTCAAACTCCTGTGAGGCTTTCCAAGTTGTGACTAATTCCAACAATAAGTGTCACTCATATGCCAGTCCATATGAGTACACAATAAAAATTGATTTGATTCTGTGTCACATGTCTCTGATGGTTCCAGAAAAACTTGTATGAGAAAAAAATTATCCATTATTGTTTAATCTGTCTTTTTGATTGAGTTGCTTATTGCTCATTGTTAGAACAGTTGAGTAAAGTTATTTTTCTGTCAGTGGACTACCCAATCTTCATAATCTTTCACATGTGCGAATGAATATGAAGAGCCATTATATTAGTAGTTGTCAGCTATCCTTTAGGTTACCTAATGCCCTCTGAAGCCACTTTGGTCTCTGATCGAAGTAAATGAAGATGTAGTATGCTGGGATGCCAGTGAGGGAAATGGCAAATCCAATCCCTGTGTTTACTGGGTCCGAGTACAGAGACAGAAAGACCATGAAGAAACTTGCAAGGCAGAATACCACTGGAATGAAGATCGGGACCTATGGACAAGTCAGGAGAGATTTCTGTTACGACTCATTCACTGTATATAGAGTAATTTCAGAAAGTATGCACACCCCATTTTCACTTGTGAAATGGAAGACATTTGGAACCAGCATGACTAGAGTTTCAAGAGCTGGCGATCAACCAATCAGACTGAGAACCCATCAAGGAGGGCTTTGGTCAGGGAGGTGACCCAGGACCCACAGTCACATTAACATAGCTTCAGACATCCTGAAGGGATGAGAGAACTTGTGGAAAAGCCACACCTAAGGATAAGTGGGCCAATTTTAGACCCAATTTGCCTCTTCTGACTACAGTGGGGGCATTGCCGTTATCTGCCCAAATAGGGTTTATAAAATAATGTTTGATGGCATACTGAGATAACTCGCTATAGCCAGCGAGAGCGAACTTATCAGGAAGCACTACCAACCGGATGTTGCGTACTGCAACTAAAAGCAACGATACATTTCCAAATCACCCCCAGCTCACTCTTCGAAAGCTTAGTCTGCCTTCTCAGCCATGAAATATTGCCGTGTTTGTTTTTCTTTGAAAATCACCTTTGATCACACAAGTTTCTGTGAGATCATAAGTCTCCGTGAAATAATTTCCTACAAACGGCAAGTTTGTGATCTTAAGTTCTGACCAAAAGTCTTGTGTGTATGTTCTGGAAATCATAAAATAAAAATCTGTGAAATCTGTTGTTATTTCTTTGCTCCTCAACGTTTTTAAAATTGTTACAGAGTAGAAAGTCCTGTGATCACCAGGCCTAAGGCAGAGGTTCTCTGGCAAAGATTCTCTGGTGAGAAAAAGTTTCATCCAGTTACTGCTCATCACCAGGTTAATACCATCCCTACAGTGAAGCATTGTGGCCACATCATGCTATTGAGGCTTCTAAGCAGTAGGGACAGGGAGAATGGTCAGGACTGAGGGAAGGATGAATACAACCAAATACTAAGAGGTCCTTGAAGAAATCCTGCTGCACAGGAGATTAAACCTGAAACTGGAGGGACAATGTTGCGAAGCATACAGCCAAGACAACACTGGAGCAGCTTCAGGGCAAATCTCAGTCCTTTCATCTGTCCAAAGCTAGTAGAGACTTACCCAAGAAGACACAGAGCTGAAACTGCCCCGAAACTGACTTCTACAACATACTAAATTACAGGTTTTGAAAACTTTTTTAAATCTAAAACAGCAAAAAGTTCAGAAGTGAAGAGGTGTGAATACTTTCTGACAATAGACCACAGATACATTTGCCTGTTTAAAGAGTTTTTGAGTTTGTGGGGAAAGATGCATTTCACATTTATTTATAATCACAAATATCTGAGCAAAATCACAGGTTTACAGGTATAAGACCAAGGTGAAATACTCTGGAAAACAGTGACAATGAGTGAGCTCTGTTAGAATTTATATTGTTGCATAGGATTTAGTATAGATGTTAGGAAACTGACCTTAAAGGGGCGAGGGAGGTCAGGTTTCTTATACCTGAGGTAGATCAAACCCAGCACCACCACACCAATGAACAGCCACCGCAGGAAGCTCATGAAGTTCAGCAGGCTGTAGATGTCCCCCACAAACAGCTGGAGCATGGTCATAGGGTACTGCACACATGATAGTATTAGGGATATTTCACTTTGTCAGTGTTGTCTAAGGAGCAGTTATTAATTCTGTACATTGTGGTTCTGGTTGCAGTAAACTAACCATTATAAGAACAGCAGTCAGGGGAGTGTGTCTGCGGACGTGGATCATTGACAAAACCTCGGGGAGTTGTCCTTCACGTGATGCCACATAGAACATTCTGGTGAGCACAAATAGTGATAGTAATATTGAACTGACTGTAACTAAAAGTACTGAGTACATTACATCCAATTGTAAATTATTCTCCTTTATAGGTCATTTTCAACTTCTAATTAAATGGGATTTTGCCAAACACTACAATTCTACTTATTTAATCTTCATTGATATAATCTCCTGTGTTCACATTGAAACATTCAGTATGCTACTCAATCCACCATTGTCACAGTCTGCTCATCTCCTGTCTGCTGGTATTTTTCCACTCCTCTGTCTCTGCTCCACTCTACCTGTTAGCCACGCCCCCTCATCAGGCCAACTCTCCACACCTGTGACAGCCCTGGCTGCATATAAGCCTGCTCCTGTCTCTGCTTCAGTGCCAGATTGTCTTGCGTAAATGCCTGACCTCCAGCATTTCTCTCTCCGGCCTGCTACCTGTTATCTGCCTGCTACCTGCCTGCTACCTGCCTGCTACCTGCTCCGGCCTGCTACCTGTTATCTGCCTGCTACCTGCCTGCTACCTGCTCCGGCCTGCTACCTGCTATCTGCCTGCTATCTGCCTGCTACCTGCTTGCTACCTGCTTGCTACCTGCTCCGGCCTGCTACACAGCTCACCACTGATCCTGTCTGCATCTAGGTAATCCTCCTGCTGTGGACCTTGCCTCCACTCAGCAACACCAGACTCACTCCTTGCCAGATCTCGCTGAAGATCACTGGGAACAAAGACTTTTCACCCTGCCACTGTTAAGAACTGTTTAAGACTGCAGTGACAAATAAAGTTCATTACCAATTAAGATCTCGTCTGCCTGTGCTGCATTTGGGTCCTCACCATACCCGTGACAGTACAATCTGGCCAGACATGGACCCAGCGCACACGCCGATGGATCGCCTGGAGAAGGTAGAGGCGATGCTCCAGCACCACGAGGCGCTGCTGCTTTCGAACTCAGCAGATGTTCAACTGGCGGTGACTAAGCAGGAGCAGGCGGTTACCTTGCTAGCCTCGCAGGTCCAACAACTCGCCGCAGCTTTTGCTCAAGCTGTCCCTCTGCCTCCAGAACCAGTCCAGCCTCTACCAGTCCCGGCTGCCTCTGCTTCCGCCTCGGAGCCTCGTGTGGGGGTTCCTGAACGCTACGCCGGGGACGCGGAGGGCTGCCGCCCGTTCCTCACAAACTGTTCCATCCTGTTTGCCCTCCAGCCCCACACCTTCGCTTCGGAAGACGCCAGGGTGGCGTTCACCGTGAATCATCTGACGGGGCGCGCTCGGCTGTGGGGAACAGCCGAGTGGGAGCGTCGCACTCCAGCGTGCTCCACTTTCCAAGCCTTCGCCGCTGAGCTCCGCAAAGTGTTCGGAGAAGCTTCCCGAGGTCCGGACGCTTCTGGAGGGCTTCTAGGTCTGAAGCAAGGGTCTCGTTCAGTGGCCGATTACTCCATCCACTTCCGCACCCAGGCTAGCTCCAGTGAGTGGAACCAGGCTGCCCAGTGCGACGCATTCCTGATGGGGCTCGCTGACTACATTAAAGACGAACTGATTTCGTACGACCTTCCCACCACTGTCGACGGCATCATCGAGCTGGCGTCCCGCATTGACCGTCGCATTCAAGCGAGACAGCGGGAGAAACATCAGGGGCTCGCAGGACGACGCCAGCCCGCCCCTTCACCAGCGGCTTCCGACGTATCGATGCTTTCTGGCTGCCGGTATTCAGGGGAGCCTGAACCCATGCAGGTGGGTCGGGCCAGTCTAACGCCAGAAGAGAGGAGGAGACGCCGCGAGGGGAGCCTCTGCCTGTATTGTGGCCAAGCGGGACACTTTATTTCCAGGTGCCCGCTAAAAGGTCGGGCTCATCAGGAAGGAAGGAGTTCCTGGTGAGTCATACATCTAGCTCCTCCTCCAGCCCACGATCCCTGTGCCAGGTCCGCCTGCTACTGCCTGAGGGATCCCAGACCCTCGCCACCCTCATTGACTCTGGCTCTGATGCCAACATTATGGACTCTAACCTAGCTCTGCAGCTGGGTGTCGGTCAGATTCCCCTGCCAGCTCCAGTTTCCACCAACGCTCTGGATGGCCGACTTCTGGGAACTGTGACCCACCTGACAGTGCCTATACAGATGTTAATTTCCGGGAACCACCATGAAACACTCCAGTTTCACATCCTGCACTCTCCTCGTCATCCTCTCCTTCTGGGGTTCCCATGGCTCCGACGTCACAATCCACACCTTGATTGGACCACAGGGGCGATCCTGGGGTGGAGTTCATCGTGTCACCAGGTCTGCCTCAAGCAAGCCGCCACACCACGACCTTCTGCCACGACCAGTTCTTCTACCGATGTGCTGGGGGTCCCGGCTGAGTATCTGGACTTCAGGGAGGTCTTCAGTAAGGCCAAGGCAACCTCCCTGCCCCCACATCGGCCCTATGACTGCGCCATCAACCTCCAGCCCGGTGCCACGCCCCCCAGAGGACGCCTGTATTCCCTGTCCGTTCCTGAGAGGGGGGCGATGGAGACATATATCAATGACGGTCTAGCGGCAGGCATCATCCGCCCTTCCTCGTCTCCGGCTGGAGCAGGTTTCTTCTTCGTGGAGAAGAAAGACAAGACACTCCGCCCCTGCATTGATTATCGTGGATTGAATGACATTACCATCAAGAACCGGTACCCCCTGCCTCTCATCTCCTCAGCTTTCGAGCTCCTAGAGGGGGCCACCATATTTACCAAGCTTGACCTGCGCAACGCCTACCACCTGGTCCGGATCCGCGAGGGGGACGAGTGGAAGACGGCGTTCAATACCCCCACTGGTCACTACGAGTACCTGGTGATGCCCTTCGGCCTCACCAACGCTCCTGCTGTCTTCCAGGCTCTGGTCAACGACGTGCTCAGAGACATGCTCAACAGGGTCGTCTTTGTGTACCTTGATGACATTCTGATCTTCTCCCGCTCCAGAGAGGAACATGTACATCACGTCCAGAAGGTCCTCCAACGTCTGCTGGAAAACTCGCTGTTCATCAAGGCCGAGAAGTGTGAGTTTCACGTCTCGTCTGTCTCCTTCCTGGGGTACGTCGTAGGGAGAGGGACCGTGGAGATGGACTCAGCCAAGGTTTCTGCCGTCACCACTTGGCCCGCCCCTGATTCCCGCAAGCAGCTGCAACGTTTCCTGGGCTTCGCCAACTTCTACCGGAAGTTCATCAGGGGCTACAGTTCGGTGGCGGCCCCCCTCACAGCTCTTACCTCCTCCAAGGTTCCGTTTCTCTGGTCCACGGCCGCCAATGACTCTTTTCTGGCCCTGAAGACACGATTCACCTCGGCCCCCATCCTCCAAATACCGGACCCTGAACGGCAGTTCGTGGTCGAGGTGGACGCTTCCGACTCGGGAGTGGGGGCTGTCTTGTCCCAGAGAGCAGCCTCCGACCAGAGGTTGCACCCCTGCGCATTCTATTCCCGACGTTTGACCCCGGCAGAGAGGAATTATGACATTGGAAACCGAGAGCTCCTCGCCGTCAAGTTGGCTTTAGAAGAGTGGCGACACTGGCTCGAGGGGACTAAACTGCCGTTTCTGGTATGGACTGACCATAAAAACCTTGAGTACCTCCAGTCCGCCAAAAGACTGAACTCCCGCCAGGCTCGATGGGCACTCTTCCTGACCCGCTTCAACTTTTCCCTCTCCTATCGACCGGGGTCCCGCAACGTCAAGCCCGATGCCCTGTCCCGTCAGTTCTCGGAAAAGGAGGGGGACAGGACCGACCCAGACACTATCCTGCCTTCTTCCCGTCTGGTGGCCACACTCACCTGGGAGATAGAGGAGAAGGTCAGGGTCGCCGCCCAAGACCAGCCCGGACCTAGTGCTTGCCCTCCCAACTGTCTGTTCGTCCCGCCTGACCTCCGGTCTGAGGTTCTACAATGGGCCCACAGCACTCAACTTACCTGTCATCCAGGGATCCAACGGACCAAGGACGTGGTGCGGCGCCGGTTCTGGTGGACGTCACTGGATGAGGACATTCGGGGGTTCGTCAATGCCTGTCCCACCTGCAACCAGCACAAGCCGGCTCATCATGCCCCTGCCGGTCTTCTACATCCTCTGCCTGTGCCTCATCGTCCCTGGTCGCACATTTCTTTGGACTTTGTCACCGGTCTACCACCATCCAGCGGCAACACTACTATCCTGACGGTGGTAGATAGGTTCAGCAAGATGGCACATTTCGTGCCCCTGCCCAAACTCCCATCTGCCAAAGAGACGGCTAAACTACTCCTCCTCCACGTCGTCCGTCTCCATGGCATCCCAGTGGACGTGGTCTCTGATCGGGGTCCCCAGTTCGCCTCAGTATTCTGGAGGGAGTTCTGCTCGCTCCTGGGAGCCACCGTCAGCCTGTCCTCGGGGTACCACCCCCAGTCCAACGGCCAGACCGAACGCAAGAATCAGGAGATGGAAACGGCACTACGTTGCATGACTTCTCAAGACCCTACTTCTTGGTCCGAACAGCTCCTATGGGTAGAATACGCCCACAACACCTTGACCAGCTCCGCCACCGGTCTCTCCCCCTTTGAGTGCACCTATGGGTTCCAACCACCGCTTTTTCCGGCACTTGAGAAAGAAACATCCTGCCCCTCTGTCCAGGACTTCATCCGCCGTTGTCGCAGGACTTGGACCCGAGCCAGGGCGGCTCTACTCCGGGCCGCTGACCGCTACACCGCGGCCGCCAATCGCCACCGCTCCAAGGCCCCAGACTACCAGCCGGGTCAGAAAGTTTGGCTTTCCACCCGTGATCTTCCCCTCCGGGTGGAATCCAAGAAACTGGCTCCTCGCTTCATCGGCCCATTCGAGATCCAGGAGATCGTCAACCCAGTGGCAGTGAGGCTCAAACTCCCTAGATCCATGCGGGTTCATCCCACGTTTCATGTCTCCAAGGTTAAACCGGTCCAAGAGAGCGCCCTGGTTCCTGCCACACCACCTCCACCGCCTCCTCGCCTCATCGATGGAGGTCCCGCCTACACTGTCCGTCGTATCCTGCAGTCTCGCCGGCGTGGGAGGGGATTCCAGTACTTGGTGGACTGGGAGGGTTACGGCCCTGAAGAAAGGTTCTGGGTTCCTGGGAGGAACATCTTGGACCGCACCATCATCAGGGATTTCCATCGACGCAACCCCACCCAGACGTCCAGAACCAGGCCACCTCCCAGACCACATCCTCCGTCGGAGTCCCCAAACGACAGCGACGACAGTCTCCCCGGGACCAGGGTCTTGGAGATGGACGCTGGGCTCTCGGACGAGTATTAGCCCTCCTCCAGGCCCCCGCCTCCCACCCGGTTTGGTCCATTCGTCTTGGGACGTCGAGAGCCGTCCCTTGAGGGGGGGGTTCTGTCACAGTCTGCTCATCTCCTGTCTGCTGGTATTTTTCCACTCCTCTGTCTCTGCTCCACTCTACCTGTTAGCCACGCCCCCTCATCAGGCCAACTCTCCACACCTGTGACAGCCCTGGCTGCATATAAGCCTGCTCCTGTCTCTGCTTCAGTGCCAGATTGTCTTGCGTAAATGCCTGACCTCCAGCATTTCTCTCTCCGGCCTGCTACCTGTTATCTGCCTGCTACCTGCCTGCTACCTGCCTGCTACCTGCTCCGGCCTGCTACCTGTTATCTGCCTGCTACCTGCCTGCTACCTGCTCCGGCCTGCTACCTGCTATCTGCCTGCTATCTGCCTGCTACCTGCTTGCTACCTGCTTGCTACCTGCTCCGGCCTGCTACACAGCTCACCACTGATCCTGTCTGCATCTAGGTAATCCTCCTGCTGTGGACCTTGCCTCCACTCAGCAACACCAGACTCACTCCTTGCCAGATCTCGCTGAAGATCACTGGGAACAAAGACTTTTCACCCTGCCACTGTTAAGAACTGTTTAAGACTGCAGTGACAAATAAAGTTCATTACCAATTAAGATCTCGTCTGCCTGTGCTGCATTTGGGTCCTCACCATACCCGTGACAACCATCACACCACTGACTGAGTACTTGGAAGATGAGCACATGAAGGATCAGGCCTATGACCTTAGAGGGTCATAGGACTGCAATGAGTAAGAAATCAAGGCTGCCGGTATGGAGAACGAGAAGTTAAACCTGAAGTTTAACCTTTGAAAGCTACCTGCAGGTTGATACACTGTAGGCATACCTAATAAGTCACTACAGGCTGAGTTGACAGATTTGGAGGGCTGCTTGCACAGGCTAAATATAAGAGTGTCAACAAAGAGTTGGTTATTGGTTAAGTAGGTTTGTTATATCCTGTAAATGTACACATTTGTGAGATGAAAACCAGCAAAGAGAAACCATCTATACCTTGACAAGGCAAAGATGCAGCCATTCATAGAGCCATAGCAGGACAGAGCCACAAACACCGGAACAGCTATTGAGAATTTCCCCAGCAACTTCTCTGCGAATGCCTGTGACAGGTACAAACATACGGAGAGAAAAGAACGTGAGCATTGAAGACTTCATGAATGCAATAAGTGACCAGCAATTGTCATCTTTTGACAGGCTAGCTGTTTCCCCTGCCTCCTGTCTTTATGTTCAGTCGTGTTAATATCAAGTATTTATAGATTTAGCCTTAGTGCTGAGACAAAATGTCCATGTTAGTTTTTGTCGTCCCTGGTCTCATTAGCCTTGAATGTTTTATGAATAGCCCAAAATCTATTAATATGCTGATCTTATCCTGTTGATCAATATGATACAAGTCCTCTGTGTATCATTCAATGAGCCAATTTAGCTCCCACCTCTTGGGAATTGTGCATTTTGTGTGACAATGTGTTACTTGTCACCAGGCAGGTAACTAACAAGCCAAGTCATTGAGGCAAGCCCCAAAGGATATGGATGTAAGAAGCTTTTTCAAATGAAAAAGACTAAATTATGTTTTGTCAAAAGTGCAATTTTAAATATATTTATTGATACTCTGGATAATTAATAAAAAATAAAACTCTTTCACAGGTTCACCGGAGTAAAATGGAAGAGAGACACCAAAAATTTTTTGGAATTCAATAGGAGAGAGAATTTGAAAGATCCCAAAGAGGAATGGTTGAGGTTAGATAATGTTATGGAAGATAAATGTTATTGAAATTCAGAATCCACTTATTACACTGCAGCAAGTCATACATGGCAGCGGAGACCTGATTGCATTGAATTTTGGCTTGTATCTGGCATTCAGTTATGTTGCTGTGTGGTGTGTCGGCCCTTATAGATTATTGAGCCTTGATCCCTATGGGATGGAGTAATGCTTTAATAATGTCGTTGAATAATAAGATATTTGTTGACGGGTTCAAATAACTGATTAAGTTTATGTATAAAATAAATCTATAAATTAGATATGACTTCGAATTTTGTTGGGAAAATTGTGATTTTATCCTCTTTATGAGCAGGTCAGGAGCGATGAGAAGAGAACAGGAGGATAGAGGAGACGAGATGAGGAGAGAGGACAGAGACAGAGACACTAAAGAAAGAGGGAGATAGATAGTGCAGAGGTGAAGAAGAGGGACAGTGTTGAAACAGTTTAAAATGAACAGTCTCTCCCCTCTTATATTTATCATATTCTGATAAACCTGGTGAAAATCTATAGACGTCTACGTTGGGATGATTATCTGATCTTTTATGATCCTACAACACCGCTCTTCATCATTTTTGGTCCACCTCATCCTTTTTAGTTTTAGTCAGTTTCAGTTGCCAAAGTAAAGAATTTAATCTAACGAAAAATACTAGCTGACAGCAGTGATTTCAAAAACAAGACGAGCACGTCAGTCAAACTTCAGCATCTGCTTTGAAATGAGATTTCATCCAATTAGGCTGAAAGAAAAAAATGCAAATAAGCCACAAGGGTGTTTGGTCTGATCTTATTAATTTAAGTAACACATTCAGATATGAAAGAGAATAAAACAACAAAGTCTCCAGTGCAATATAACTTTTAAAACAGGAGCCAGCCAATCATTGAACTTTCTGTATAATAACACAGACCCTGAGTAAGAGGTAACTCAGACACATTCAGAATGCTACGCTGCTATTAATCCTGACCTTCTAAACTTCCGTTTTGTCACGACTGTGCCAGTTGATTTTTTTCTGTAATTTCTGTAAAGGCCGTAGGTGTAATAGCCTGTTTATGTCACTGCCACTTCATTACACTTTTAAAGTAGTTATTTCTAGTTGGATTATTTTTGCTTGAAAAACAACTTGACGCATCAATATCTAACCTCAATTCCTTTGTGATCTTAAATGGGTCTCTTCAGGTTGTTATTACAGGATTTTCTTTGGCCCCATTGCTTTCCCTTTGCAAAACGTTAAATTTGTCCTACGTTTTAAGCGCAAATACCACAGCGCAAGAGCCCTTGCGAGCCCCTTGCTTGCTTGCATACCCCTTCTTGCGTGCGTCGCACTATTTTTCTAACTAAACCATAAAGCTACGTAAGCCTCACACAGCACGCAAGGCTGCGATTGGTCTGCTAACTACATCCTTTCCGGAGTCAAATTTCCGGTTTCATGCCCCATAATACCGGCAGAAACCATGAAAGATTTAGAAGAGAAAATAATAGAAAATCAAAATAGAAGAGTGTTTGGCAGAAGATCCGAAAGTATGACCACTTGTATAACAGAAGATATGGGACAAATTTGTCCCCAAGAAAAAGGCTATGAGGAGCAGCAGTGGCGATGTAAATAAACAGTCGAAGACTACTGCCACACACAAAGAAGGCGTCTCTAAGGTCGTCTTCGACAAAAAACAGTACTCCGCCTAGTGTGCTGGTGGTGAATTGCTTTGCAACACGCGCAACCCTTGGAGAACCATAAATTATAACGAGTCCGTCGACACAACTGCGTGAAAAGCCGCAGTTGCAGAAGCATACGCCGGCTTTTAGATAGAATTAGAGCAGTCTACAGGGCTGCTGGTAAAACCCGTCATAAATGGGTCATGCAGAGGTGGGAGCAAAAGCTGCTTATTATTCATGAAGCCCTTCAGTGCTGATTAGTCGCGGCCCATGCTTGTTTGAACAAGCACAGACTAAGAGGGAAAAATTATGACTTTGTAATATGTGTCTGTAAATGTATACAAACGGACACGGAAATTATGTTGTCACTTAGGATCCTTTCCAGGTAACGATGCAATGAATCCTGTTTGAATATGTTAAATATTTACAATACTGCAATGAGTTTATAAGAGAACATTTTCTGAAGACATTTTTCCCAAACCCAATTGGTCTTTATGCAATGGCTTGAAGGATTAATCACCATAACATATATAGATTCAAATGTGTACAGGGAGCTCTACACAGAATGAGGTCTCTATAAAACTAAAGAAGGGAGTTGTTTTTGTTGTCTTGGTGAGGTTAGAGTTTATTTACAAATTAGCTTTTACTATGACATTTTTTAATTCAGTCAAGCATGTGGAAATGATCTGGAACACCACAGAGGCAGCATTCAGTCTTATCACATAACGACAGAGGTCAATCACTGAGTGGTGCACTGGCTTCCATTGTAGCCACAGAGGCATACCATCATGTTTTAGAGATTCAAAAGACACCAGTTTGTGTTTACAAAAACCAATGTACCTCATCTGTAAGAAAGCCACACACAGTATAATGTCACACTGGGCAAATATACAAGTGACACAAGAGCCAACTAAACTAGACTAACTAACTGTTGAGGTTCCGTTAGAGATTCATCAGTTAACATTTGGTTTGATTTATTATGTTGGTCAATTTTAAAGACATATGTGATCAGCCATAAGAGAAACATACATAAATGTTGTTCGGCATTCATAGACCAACTGCACAAAGCACCTACACTTATCTTATGTCTCACGTACAACTCCAATATATAGGGCGGCCTCCTCAAGACAAGTGCTAAACATGAGTTAAAATATGTAATTAAGTTTGAGAAGTTTTGCCTATGAAAAGAACAGAGTAGAATTCCTTTATAGCAGCACAGGCGTCTAAGAACACTTGCTCTTAACACCTTTCTTAAGGCGCTCCTATCACTCATCTTGCACAGGGCAATAAAACTAAGTGCATTAGCAAAGATCAGAGATCTCTCAGTGAATGAGTCTTCCTCTGCTATAGGTTTACAATAGCACTGATAGCAGCCTTTAGTCTAATAAGCAATGGTGGCTGTTATTAGGGGATGTCTGTGATCTGATTAGCAGTATCACGGCTGAAACAATCACATTAACAGCTGCTGGAAGCCGAGCTGTCAGAGACACTCTGCTGATAATGACATTTTAAGTGCAGGAAGGAAACCATGGTGCTCGGTATAGGACCAAACATCACTAATAGCAGAGAGGTGAGACCTCAGCCACATATAACGCAGTGTGTAACCTTTTATATCACCAATAAAAATACCAGGATTATCATGGGAATATCATCAGTGTTATCCAGGTATTGTTAAAAATGGGCTGACAAAGTTCGAAAACACTGGAACTTTTCAATTTATGTAATTATAATAATAATAATGATGATGATAATAATAGTCATATCTCATAAATCTTTCCTCTAATTGACTTCACACTTGCCATGTGTATTTGGGGAGAGGCGGTGGACTAGTGGCAGAAACTTGGACTACTGGCAGAAAAAGGTCGCTGGTTCGACTCCACGGTTCGACTCCACAGAGTTTCAACGAAAACTTACCTGGATGGAATAGCAACAAAAGACGAACCTGGATCTTTCCAAAATATCATAAGACTATTCTCCCTACCCTGTCTAGTGCCCCTGAGCAAGGCACCTTACTCCCCCAACATTTGCTCCCCGGGCGCCGTACATGGCTGCTCTGTGTGTCCTGCACCAGATGGGATAAAAGCAGAGGACAAATTGCATGAATATGTTTGTGCATGTGTGTGGGATAAATAAAAATGTATCTTATCTTATTCTTAGTGGTCATGGGAAGGGCAGTGCCAAGTTTAGTGCAATTTGGACATGGTTTAAGTTTAATATGCATGAATTATAACAGCCTCTGTCTGTGATTTCATTCCTTTTTAGGCATATAAGATAAAAAAAAATTGTTAACTCAATGATATAAAACAATGTAAAAAAACTAATCTTAAAAAAAGAATAATACAGCTGGAATCACTGGAAACATAGTACAATCTTACGATACTCTGTTAATATATAAGAAATCTATTGGGTCTTTTCTCTCAACATTCACAAGTCTCCCTCAATAAAAACTGTATAAACAAGCAACCAGTGCTCTGTGTCTGTGCATGTGGGGTTATGTATTATTCCTTCTCTTTGTTTGTTTTCATTTAGGCACTTAAATCTTCAACAAACTCCATCATTGTGTTGTTATGAATAGGGTCCTAACAAGACCCCAACAGGGCATTATTGTTCACTTATACACAACACTACACAACATCATCAGTCTCTGCTGCTCTGCTGGAGAAAAAAAAACGATGTTGTGTTAAGAGTTTCACAGGATGATGCACAATTAGGAGTTTTGGCAGCACATGATGTCAGTACAAGCCAACCTTTGGCAGATGGTCAGCTTGCAAACATTTCCTGTAGCAGGTAAGAGTCCTTCTACTCTTGATGTTGGAATTTCCAGTCAACATTTTTACATCTGAGATATTTTAAAAGCTTTAGTTTGTGTTTGTTGTAGCAGTTCAAGATCACTGCCTTGTTGTTGCAGTAGAAGTTTTTTTTAAGGGGTTTGCTTTGTTGTGTGTGTTCCTCTTGACATTTTTAACCTGAATTTGATGCGAATTTTAGTTGGAAGGTTTGTCCACATGACTGTTTTGTCCCCAAAACACTTGGAGTTAACCAGATGTGACTTTGCAGATGTTGACATTTGTTTAATTCACAAGGCCCTGATGTGCATGGCTGTGTGTTCATCCTTGCTGCACAGTAAAATTGTGCTCCAACCAAATCCACACGTCAGTTAAACATTCTTGCAGTTACATGGTGGGGTTTAGTTTTGCCTCAGCCCAGCAGAAAGGCAGTTTTCCTGAAAGCTTTCTTGGTCTTCATCAAAATCCCTTTAACTGACATCTCTTTCAGATTTCAAGCAGGAAGTTTTATCTGTCCCACACCTTTGATCATTTATTCTTTTAGCATCCTCCGTCAGTTGCTCAGAGGATCCCATGATGTTTAGTGTAACCAGAAAGTTTGAGGAGCTTTTCTAATGAGCTGACATTTCCAAATGGCAGGTGTTGACCTACCTTACAAGTCCCATTGAGGGAATTAGCAAGGTCTTAGACTTATGAGTAATAGTGGCCAAGGTGTTGCAATTATTTTTAGTTCAAAAACATGAGCAATCAGCTTCAAACTTCTACACACAACTGGATAACTGTAACTTTTTAAGCAATTGTTATACTTAAAAATGTATTTTCAGGTTGATAGTAATTTAGAGTGTTATTTTGTATTGTCATCTCTGGTTAGAGGGGAGATTGTCCTTTTTGTCTTTTCATTCAAATATATAAGGAAGAGTACCTGACCACGACCCTGAGAGTTGAAATGTTAAAATATTATACTTTGAACTTTGAACCAAGCCAGTGAATGCAATTATTATTATTTATTTTTACCTTGTTTGTTGTGTGCTTGTGTTTAAAACATTTTGTATTACTTACCACAGCAACAGCATCAGACGCCAGTATCTCCTCTGCTGACATCACTGTGTAGTAGGCCACATTGGTGAGCACATAGCAGGAGGTCACAATGAACATGGAGATACAGATAGCTAACGGAAGAGTCCTGAGGATAGGAGGGATAATAACAGTAGCACAAGGTCATTCACCTTTATTTCACTTTGTGTGACCGATACGTCTTGTCTAACAACCATCGATGCCCTGACTAAACAAATTTTCTGAGGATAGGTTGTGAGAGCTGCTTTTCAAAAAATAACACACACAAGTAAATTTGAATATTGTTACATATTAAAGTCAGTATAACATCAACTTCCACTGCACAACAACAGTTAGGTCATACTCTGTTGCTGTCCATTTCTCTTTGATCAGTGAATGCTGTTTTCATTAACTGATTTCTCCTCACTTCTGTTTGTTGTAACTGGAATGTTAAGTTACTGATAACTGAACTCTACTGTGTATGAAAACATGAACCAGGGGTAGCATTCTCTTGTTACATTAGTTGTGATGGCAGAATATCAAACAACAGCAAAGAGTAGTAGTCATAGTTTTCCAATCTTTAATCACTTCTTGGCATATTTTCTTTCCATTCAAGAATGGACAATAAAACGCCGTTATTGTTTTAGTTGCACTGAGTCATATCTTAAAGGTTTTTATATCTAAAGGCGTTTTCATTAGTCTAGCATTATTCTTGTTTTCCTTACTTTCAACAAATCCATGTAAAGACAGAAACCCATAATGTGATTCTTCAGTATTTGGATTACCTTCCCATGTGGCTCACGGCCCCAAGTGCATTGGTTCCTACTGAACATACAAATCTAAAAAAAAAGGAAAAGCTTTTGGATGTTCTTTTGTAAATTAACTTAAGTCAAGCAGGAGAAAATGGTGCATTTCTTAGGAGCTTTTTTCTGTAGCAGATGAATCCGCATTTGGTCTCTACAGCAGCAGGGTACTTCATCTGGAGTCGATTCAGAACAAAGTGTGTAATAATCATCCTGAAACACGTCACCCAGTGCAACTGTGTGGCTCAATTGTGTATTTTCAAGTATTTTCAATTCAAGTACATTCTCGGACAACAAGGGCACTCTAAGGAAAAATATATATATCAGGCTCTGGATACACGCACAATACGAAACATCTCTGCTTCTATTAGAGCAGTCACCCTAAACCCCAGAAATTGTTTCTGCCGTATGACAACTTAAATGAATTAAATCAAACATTAACAGACAAGGAGGGATACAACGTAATAAAATAAAAATAACTCCTGTTAATTTACCAAAAATAGGATATAACATTTTTAATTTGGACTATTAAATATTAAGTTACTTTAATCTGTCATAGATAATGATCTCGCTGATCATTAGTTTGATTGACAACATGTCGTGCTTTTGAATAAATCAACATTCATATTTCCGCTCTGTTCTCTCTCTCTTTTACCTCTATTTTGGTCACTAACGACTCCTGAGGTAAATCAATATCTTTCCAATTTGTTAACCAGCTGGTCTCTAATTGTTTCTACTCACTGTTTAGTGCTGAGCAGGTAGTTTATAGTGAGTTTTCGGAGCCATTTCACTGAAGATAGCTCACCAAAACAGTTAAGGTTTGATTAAATTAGTTGAAAGATGCTTAAACAGTCTACAGAGTTCCTTTATCACTTAGGCCAACACCTTTCACACACATGATCAGATCACCCTGTGGTGGGCCTGCCTCGGAACACAACTGAAGATAAGTCCCTAACCTCCACTGGTAGTCACCAACATCTCCTGGTGATTCCTGACATCTACTGGTGGATGGCCACTAAACAAGTGTGGAACACCTTTAGCTTTGTTCTAAATAAGGTGAGCCAAAATAAAACATTGGTGATAAACACTTTTCATGTGCCTCGATTCACTTTTGTGCAACTATTAAAAAAAATTACATTTTTCTTTGGGGTTTCAAATTCAGCAAGTTAACTTGATCAATATACGATTAGTACAACAGAGTTAACTCACTTCTCAGGTTGCTCGAGTTCTTCTGTCACAAAGTTCAGATAGAACCTGGAAAAGGAAGCAATTGTAAAACCTCCACTGATTAAAAGGATGATGAAGAGATATAAATGTCTGACTGAAACTTTACACAGGTACAAACAGTATGTGTGTATTCATGTGTACGTTGGAGGACCATACCTACCACCCAGCGTATGCATACATCCCAGAGTAGAATGCCAGTGGCATTCCAGACAGCTTCATGTTGTCAAACTGAAAGGCATTCTCAAAGTTCTTGGTCTCCCCTGCAAACACACACACACACACACACACACACACACACACACACACACACACACACACACACACACACACACACACACACATGACAGCGAGAGAGAGAGAGAATTTTTCTTATTTTTTTAAGGATGATGAGGATGTGATGAGCTTTCAAAAAAAATTTAAATTGTTAAGATTACAATGCAGGTTTTTCAGGGAGATTAAAAATACTTTTTATATATAAGTGCCCTGCTTTATGTAGATCATATTTTAGAAAAATGTCTGCCTACAAACAGAAAAAACATACTTGCATACAATGGAATAATAATGCTAAACTGCAGTTTTGAGTTTTGATTTAATTTGATTTCCGTTGAATTAAATATATTTGCATATAATGTTAAAACAAAGTGATTTGATGTGTATGGTTTCTTCAGAGCTCACCAGGTATGAAGTACAGTTTATTTATTTTTTGTGAATGAGAAAATGACTCATTGCCTCAAATAAATTAAAGATGTCTAATATTATTATTTCAGTACCTATATATATTTTTTTCCTATGATTTACTAAAAGAACTACAGTATTTTATGGTTATAAATTCTCTACAAATTATTTTGTGTTTGTATATTATATTTACATTTTCTATTATAAGTGTATTTGAGTGCCTGTATGAGCAATATAAAAATTTATTAATTTACTATATATACTGCAAATCCTTTAAGGGGGTGGGCACATTGGTCAGGAGGCAGGGTACACAGTGGCCAGGTTGCCACCATATCACAGGGCTGACGTGGAGAGACAAACAACCCTTCACACTAATACTCTGTAAAGAGTATGTGAAGAGCTGAGTTACAAACCAGTAAACAACTGCTCCAGAGCTTCAGCCAAAGATGAACTGTGTATCAATGATCCTCCAGTAATTTGATAACTTAAAAAGTTGTTTTTTGACACCTGATATGATGCAGTTATTGGTGGATAGTGTCATTAAGTTAACTTTAAATATATTTCAGCTAAAAACGAAATGTGTGTTTAGTTATCACTATCTGTGATCTGTGATTATAAGATGAAAATTTGAGCAGCATTATTATCATGTATGGAACGTGATAACAACTCCAGTAAGACATTTATCATTTTACAGCTGAAGACGTCATCCTAAAGTATTGTCTGATCTTCTGGTCCCTGTGAACTCTGGTTGTTGCTGTGAGAACATTGTGAAATGCTCATGCTGTGAGCAGCTGTGTGTTGTGGCCTGAAAGGCTTCAAGGTCATATTTATAGTGCATGTTGATGTGCGACAAAGGAAGCTGTGTTAATTGTTGCAGCTGCTCTGTGTGAACTCTGGAAAACCATCCTGAAACACAAAGAAACACTACATTGCCCTGGACTTGAGAGGCTGATGAAGCTCCAGTGTGATACTGACAGTGGCTATTTGATGTCTTACCTTTAAATAGCTGATACAATCCTGGCACTATGATGATGGCGATGGCAAGCAGCTTGCTAAAGGTGAGGAAGATCTGGATCCTGGCTGACCAGGTCACACTCATACTGTTTAGGTACATGACAGACGCTACAGATAGAGAGATTCATATCATTCATTATTTGGTGGCCATATTGGAAGCCCATTAGTCATCAGTGGCTGTTGCTTATTGTGTTTCTAAACTAGAAGTTGGTAATTCAGTACATTCAGTCATTACATTAAAATAGCAAATTTACACATCTACCACATCTACATCTTCTATATATATATATATATATATGAAAAATATCTAAAAGAAAAAAACTTTTGGTAAACTTTGAAATGTTACCATGAACTGACTTTCCTCAGGCTAATCGACAGTCTTTTCCAAAGCTAATTTGACAAGCTTTTGAGTTGTCCTCTGTCCCAAACTTCACATGTTTAATATGTGTCCTTGTCTGAAGACATCTAAATGCACATATTCAGGTAAAGTCATAGGTCCACCTTCTGGTAACAGGAAGTAAGCCTGACAAGTGACATTGGTTTTACATAACAATGTTATGGTCTGGTCTAAACAGCAACAAAATGTGTGTTTCGCACATTTTCTCCAGCACCACATAGAAGAGACAGCAAATTATATCAAATGTGCAAAACATGCCACCATGTACCTCAAGCAGGAAAGGGCATCTAACATGTTAGTGCAGTGTACAATGAACACAAATGGCATCCCCAAGGTGCAAGCGATTGTGGCAGCATATACTGCTAGCAGCTTTATTATACGTTTTGTTGAATATGGGTATTCAATTATGTCATGTATTTTGTCACATAATTTGTAGAGTTGCTTTATACTTTGTCTGTGTGGTGTTCAGTGTTGCTGTGTTTTAATTGACAGTTTTGTCAAGATAAAGACAGTCGTAGGTCTTCCATGTGGACAGCTGACACCAACCCCTTCTTTTCTCCAGCCTCTAACTGCATAGTTTAATTATTGTTATCCTGTGTGCTTACATCTCCTGTCAGTCATATAGCAGGTTATAACAGGTTAAACAGAAAACACCACCCTGACATATTGTCACTCTGATTAGTTCATTTAACAGCAGTCAATGTACTTACTTATGCCGATTGCAGTGGCCAGTTTGACAGCTACAGGGGGGATAGCACAGGGCATGAACAGAGGCTCCAGGATGTACTGACCAAAGGCAAGAGAGATGACTGCCATCCCTGCAGGCCTGCAAAACACACACACAGGTTTGGAATAAACTAATACCACATTTTCTAAGAATTAACAGTTCCTTTTTTTGTTTTGTGTTTTATACTGAAACTAATTACAACTCTGTTTCATCATGAAACCTTGCAAAAAGCTACAATATCGGTCATTGAATTTTCCTTCACTGATGTGAAAGCTTGCGTTAACTTGATACAGGTTCAAAAAGTATAAATTATGTGCATGAAAAAAACCTGTCTTCCGTGCAAAGGCCCTACAGGTTCAGTGTGTAAGATTTAGGTGAAAGGGTTCTACTGGCAGATATTGAATATAAAGTAATCCTAGAGATGCTTTCACCTGTGTGTAATCATCTAACATGTACAATTTGTTTTTTTGTATTACCGGAGAACGGGTTCTTTATATTTAAACACTCTATATCTACACCAGGAGCGTGTCCTCTCTACGGGGGCCGCCATGTTTTTTACAGTATCCCAGACTGGACAAACTAAAAACCCTTTGAGTTTTAATGACAACTGAAGTCTATCACAGGTTCTCTTTTATGTTTGGAAGGGGAGAGTGAGGTGAGGGGTATTCAGCTGCAACTTGAAACATCACCACTAGATGTCACTAAAGTATACACACTGAACCTTTAAGTAGGATATACTTGTCACCACGCAAAAAAAACATGTCTGCCAAGATATTTAGCTTGGCTAACACGACAAATGAGCAAAACCCAGTTTTCCATAGGACATCACTCAAAAGGGCAGACACGAAATAGACATCCAACTTAATATTAAATACAAAATCCATTTATGAGACTCGAGTATTACAGAATGTAGTGACAGCAACAAGCTTTGGTTAGTTAATAATAATAATAATAATAATACATTTTATTTATAAGGCGCCTTTCAAGATATTCAAGGTCGCCGTACAACAGTCAACAATACAGTTAAATCAAATTTTTTAAATGCACAAAGCAGAGCAGCAGCAGAACAACAATTCCAGCAGGCAGGAACATTAAAATTTATACGCCTGCCTAAACAGGTGGGTTTTGATGTTAGATTTAAAAAGAGCGATTGAATTTGGGTCAATGTTCCTGATGTCAGGGGGGAGGGAGTTCCAGAGGTGAGGGGCAGAGCGACTGAAGGCTCTAGATCCCATGGTGGACAGATGGGCTCGGGGGACGGTCAGGCTGATGGAGGAGGCAGACCTGAGAGACCGGGTAGGGACATTGATATGGAGGAGGTCAGAAAGGTATAGGGGAGCGAGGTTATGGATGGCCTTAAATGTATGGAGGAGGATTTCATAGTCAATGCGGTGTTTAATAGGAAGTTCAATAAAAAGGTAGTTCAATAATAGCCCTACAGAGGGTCTATCATAACAATAACAGTCAAACCCTCAGCGGATTATATCTATAGTAGATTATATTTATAGTAGTTTGAAGATTTTTATCTCCTCTACTTTGTTTGTATAGCTCACCAGTAGCTATAGGGTCCAGTCAATGAGTCCTGACTCTGTTTAGATTAATAAGAGCAAACACAAAAGAAGATATAATCCGCAGGATGAAGTGTACCCTTTTGAAATGCACACTTCACCACACAGTCATAGAAATGACTTCCAATAGACTCTTTTCACAGCAGCAATTTTGACATGAAATAGTAGGTAACACAGGTTTTACATTCAACAGAAGTTGTATTAATGTGAATGGTAGCTTTTTTTCTCAAATGAACAGATACAGTGTGTGTGTGTGTGTGTGTGTGTGTGTGTGTGTGTGTGTGTGTGTGTGTGTGTGTGTGTGTGTGTGTGTGTGTGTGTGTGTGTGTGTGTGTGTGTGTGTGTGTGTGTGTGACTGTGTGTGTGACTGTGTGTGGGTGTGTGATATGTTAAGGGAGGATTACATCCAACCTTTTCCCATAATGGCCTCCTCATGTGGTGGACTTGTGCTTGGCTTCAATAAGAATCAAATAAGGTTGACTGGTCCCACTGGCTCATCTTATAGCTTGTCAGTATTCCCTTCTTCATTTCCCACAACAGCCACTGAGCTGCTGCAGCCTGGGAAATCTCTCTTTCGCTCTTGTTTTCATTCTCTACCTCTGTCTTTGTTCATTTCCCATGGTTTCCATTCAGTCCTGCTAGCCCGAGGCCAGCATAAAATTGGGCGGCTCAGGATAGCCACTGGACTGTTTATACTGCTTTGCCTCGGCTGTGTACACACACAACTTCACATGGAGCTTTTTTCTCCCCACACTGGTTTGAACTTACCTCGGACCACCACAAGGTCAGAGACAGACAGTGCCTTTCTTTTTCAGGTGTGGTGATCTCTGTCACCCAGCAAAGTCTTACACATTTCCTGAAATGCAGATAATGTTAAGGGAACAAACCACACTGAGACAATGGGCTGCATTATGTGTAAATTGTGTAATATATATTAAACTCTATCGCTCTTCTCACGGGAGTATAGCAACTTCAATGTTAGTTCAAATGGATTTCACAATAGATTCCAGATTACAGGTCAAAAGATAAAATTATACGTATATATAAACTCCTGAATCATAATCCACTTCTCTGTGGATTCATCGCTTTAAGAGAAGGCTTAAACCTTCCTTTTTGATAAGATAGATAGATAGATAAATAGATAGATAGATAGATAGATAGATAGATAGATAGATAGATAGATAGATAGATAGATAGATAGATAGATAGATAGATAGATAGATAGATAGATAGATAGATAGATAGATAGATAGATAGATAGATAGATAGATAGATAGATAGATAGATAGATAGATAGATAGATAGATAGATAGATAGATAGATAGATAGATAGATAGATAGATAGATAGATAGATAGATAGATAGATAGATAGATAGATAGATAGATAGATAGATAGATAGATAGATAGATAGATAGATAGATAGATAGATAGATAGATAGATTACTTTATTCATCCCCGAAGGGAAATTAAGTCGTCATAGCAGCCGGTATATTTGAATACAATAAAATACAATACAAAAAAATAAAATAAAAAATATTGAGGTAGAAAGAATAAAAACAGAAACACAAGATAAATAGGTAGATAAGGTGCAGTGGCAAGATGATGGTAATAGTACTGATGATATGATGGTAATGTTATTGTTAGACAGTATATAAAAATAGTACAGTATATATAGTATATAATATAACATAATATATATTTATATACCATTATTGGCAATACTGCTATCATTACAGGTGTAATTACTGCTCCCTTCATCTCTCAGACTTTTTACTTTTGTAAATAAACTTTAAACATTGATACACCTCTCCATTTACGTTAGACATTATGTAGTCTTAATTGCCCCTCGGACTCCAGCTGTGGCTCAGGGCTTAGTGTGGTTGTCCTCCAATCAGAGGGTAAATGGTAAATGGTTTTGTTTTTATATCTTTTTTTTTACCGTAGGGTCAGTGGTTACATCCCAGTCCTCCCCATTCCTCATGCCGAAGTGTCCTTGGGCAAGATGCTGAATCCCAAATTGCCCCTACTCATAGAGAAAGTGTTGCAATTAGATGCACTGTGTGAGTGGAAGAATGTAAAACCGTTGTGTAATGTGCTTTGAATTGTCATCAAGACTAGAAACATGTAATATAAATACAGATTATTTTTCTTCTGTCGGTCCTGGGAGAGGGTTCAATTAAACACCGCTGACTTGCAGATTAACCACTAAATACACTTTTACTGGCAGAGGGTTGGAACCATGAGCAGGTGACAATTCAACACAGCATCGTTCTGGATAAACTATATGATTTTAGAACATGCTGAACAAAAGGCTTGACCTAAGAGAAGGTATGCAGGCTGATGCATTTGTTTGAGAGGTTTTTATGCTTATATATATTTCTCTTTTCTTTTTTATATTTTTCAATATCTTATACTGCTTTCCATTTGAACTAATCATATCAAGATCCGGTTCTTTGTGAAAGAGCAAACACTTGAGAACCGTTCAAGCTACAGGTGGTAATGGTTTGGAAATTACATAATGTATTTGCTTTAAGGTATTTGCTTATCACATATAGGTCAGTGTCATGTCTAAGTGCAAACCTTGTTGTATTTCTTTTTGGGAGGTTTAGTTCAGTTTACTTCAATAGAACTGTGTTATATAAAAGTGATAGTGTGTCATAGATATAGTTACATTTGGGAATCCAGGGCTCTGTTTCCTCCCTTTCATGGCATTTCTCATATTTAACTAATAATGTGACAAGATCAAAAGATTACACAATGTTCAAGCAGGCCAAAAAGGTTAGAGCAGCATTCACTTATATTCGTGGCCACTTCGAGGCAAAGGAACAATCTCGTACAATCATGTTACAAAATAGTTTGTGTCTAACATGTAAGCAAACAGTTACCTATTTACACATAAGAGCATTATCATTATTTTAGGTCACGGTTATGAAGTCTAATAATCCCGCTCTGTTGGGTCACCACCAACTCTTAAGGGAAATATCTGAGTCTGTACCTGCTCCTCTATAATGTTCACCAACTATTTGTCTTGCTTTGTATTTTAGCCGCTATGTGAGAAGCCACACACTAGGAGCTGCGCTGCTCCTCAGTCAGTCTCGTCTATTGTCTTTGCATGCCGCCTGTGGCCGCCTGTGGTTCACAGCGAATTTGGGAGTGAAATTCTCTTTCAACCCAGTTTCAATATCCATCTATTGACTATGTCACAAACAGAACTACTCGAATCCTTTACTGTACCTGTTTCAAGTTAAGAACCCTCTAGCGTTTTGGACAACTGAATCCACCCATTTGTTTTGACAATGTTTTATGTGTTTTGCAGGACCGTTGTGTCCTGGTATTTGATGAGTACATAGGCTACAGGTCTCTGTGGCTAACCAGAAGGTCGGCAGTGCAATCCAGTCTTCCCCATCTGCAAGCCGAAGTGTCTTTGGGCAAGAAAGCGAACCCCACATTGCCCCCGTATCTTGCTCGGCATGCAGAATGAGGAACATTACACATAGGGATTTCCTCCATTGTTAATATAAAAGTATTGATTAGTGCAGCTTTAAGTTAAAGGTTAGGTTAATAAACATGCATCAAGGAGGCAGGCATTACCTTATTGCAATAAGATCCACCCACAGCCTTATGAAAGCCATCTGAGGTCCAAAGATTTCCATTATGTATGTGTAATGTCCACCAGACTTCTTAATACAAGTCCCCAGCTCAGCATAGGACAGGGCTCCTGTAGTGACAGAGTTGACAGATTAGCTTTGGCTCTGAAACAATAAGGTAGGCAGAGAATAGACCCAGGGCAATTAACTTGTCTTAGCCTCATCTGAAGAAATGTACTGTCCCTCTCTGGGCCCCATGATCACCTAGATATATCACTGAGGGGAGGTTTCCAACATCTCAACCCATAACTTAAGACAGACAGATTTAGGTGTATGCATTAATTACAAGGTTAGGGAATTCAGGAAAGGGGGGTTTATGAAGAGAACGCAAGGATAATGTGCTTGGGCATTTTATTACAGTATAAAAACTCAAGGCTTTAAGAATGCCTCAACAATATATGTTGCAATGCACAAATATGCACAATAGTGCTTTAGCACTGTCTCCTGCAATTCTGGTATTTCAAACCTCCTAGATATTACATTTATATATTACTATGATAACATTGTGCTGTGTTGTTGAAAGCAACTGCTGCCTAAATGTTGTCTGTTTAGTATTTTGAATTGATGAGATGTGACAGTTATAAAATGCACATGAGTTGCTGTGGAGGGATTCGGGTCTCTGTTGTTTGTTTTGCTAATCTTGACCTCCTGTCTGTGGTTAAGCCACAAAAGCCAGGGGAAAATGTTGGTGAAAGGTGGTTTTGGTTAACATTGTGTTCTGTATTAAACCATACCACAATCCTTCTAAAACCTTGAGCAAGTGCTAACAGCGCCGAAACATAATTAAAGCAGGTTGAATAATATAATAAAATGTGTTCTGCAAGATCAGATTATTCAAAATGTGATGTTGCCATCATTACACTTATCATATCACATCAATAATAATACTAATGATGAAAAATGGAGTGCATTTATGTCACACTTTTCTAGCCCAGGAACACTCTGGTTGCTGGACGACCACTCTCCCTCTGGAGCCATGCTGCTCCAAGAATAATAATGATAATTCACATTATCATGATTTATATTTTTGTTTAAGATCATGAGCATGAGCATCAAAGGCATTGCACAGCTGCAGTATTACTGTTACCTTCAATTAAGCTGTTTGAGGGACCCTGGGGTAAAGTTTTGGCTTTGGCCCCTGCTGCGCTCAAGTACATCCCACATAACATTTAACAAATGGCGACTTTGTTATAGAGACAACAACTACTACACCTATGTTGTAATACTCTCTGCTTATGCTTTGTAAGGGTTTTTGATAAAACAGAACTATTTAAAGAAAACGTACCATAAAAGTATGATGTAAACGGATGTTAGTCTTTGAACCAGGTTTTCACTATTGCATACCTACCTTATATCCCAATGTAGCTGTGCATTGGTGGCACAATTTGTTGTTCATAGAAGATATTTACATACATCACAAAACCATTCACAACTCAATCATAGCACTGTTTTTTAATAAGCTGCACAACTGCAATAATCCAAGTAATGTGTACTTTTGTATTTGTATCATAACTTACTTGTTCTTTCGCATAAACATAACACATACACATACAAACAAGCTTACACTAAGTTTTGGTCATCAAAGAGTATTTTAGCAGTATGTTGTCACAGTTTTTCTGTGTAGCTTGCTGTGACATTAATTTATATAATTAAAAGTTGTTGTTGTTTCCCTGGTCGGAACCCCTCTCCAAGGAGAAGGGATTTCTTGTGTTCTGAGGACTTATTTATTCTGTGTACAGTCAGTAAATGCATATCCTCCAATGAAACTAAAATCAAAATCCCATTCAATAGATTTTCAAAGTAGTGGACAACTCCTCTATACCTAAAACAGCTATGAAGAACTCACCAAAAAGTGACAGCACACCACAGCCAATCCACACGATTAGGGACATTCCTATACTGCCAGAGTATTTCAGGATACCCTTTGGAGAGATGAAGATCCCGGCCCCGATGATGGTTCCGACGATGATAGAAATCCCTCGAAGCAGGGTAACCTTCTTCCCCAATCCTACCTTCCTGTCATCTTCATCCTGCAGTTTCCCATTGGAATCTGGAGTCCCATTTTCAGAAAACTTGAGTCCATTTGTTGTAACTCCTCCAGTAGATGTAGACCTTTTGGTCATATTTTAACACTGTCTAACGCAATCTCTCTTCAAAGTAATGAACTGAAGTGGTTGAGCCTCCACCCACTTAGTGGTCTGTTCAGGCAAAGTTACAAAACTAGTAGTTAAACTAAATTCCATTGAGCAAAGACCTTCTCTCTCTCTCTCTCTCTCTCTCTCTCTCTCTCTCTCTCTCTCTCTCTCTCTCTCTCTCTCTCTCTCTCTCTCTCTCTCTCTCTCTCTCTCTCTCTCTCTCTCTCTCTCTCTCTCTCTCTCTCTCTCTCTCTCTCTCTCTCTCTCTCTCTCTCTCTCTCTCTCTCTCTCTCTCTCTCTCTCTCTCTCTCTCTCTCTCTCTCTCTCTCACACATCACACACACACTCTGTTTCTTGTATTGTCATGCCTGCCCTGCTCACTGATCTCTCACTTGTGCCTGCCCCTTAACTCTCCCTTCTACCAAAGTTTTTTAGGGCCGAAGCACTGATGCTTCCTGGGCTGGAACTAAGGTGCTATAAACTTTTTATTGGGTTCATTAAGATTCTAACCCAAAATAACTTGTAACTCTTGGGGATAGTAACACCCTACTATTTGTGTTCAGGTATATTATCAGGGTCCCAAACCCAGGGGCTTAAAGTTAATGAAAGATTTAACAGATTTTTAATCTTATAGTCTTCAGAACACACACAGTCAACGATTTGGCCAGGACATAAAATCACACACTTTCTATTTGTATGACAATTTCACAGTGTCAATTCCAGAGACTTGGGCCCTGTCCCAATTCCTCTCTCTTAGCCTTACCCCTACATTGCCCCCCTTTTTGGCAGTGTCTCCCCCCAATGGAGCCACAAAAAGAAGTAGAAATAGAAAATCTTCCCCTGGGCATTGGGACACATTGGCCCTGAATCTACTACGGTTTAAGGTGTGTTTGACAGGCTAGACGGTCACTACCCCTACATCACATACAGAAATGGGACAACACTACTGTCATGTAGTGGAGGATAACTATTGACACTAAGTAACACAAGAACAAGGACTAGGTGCTTTCTACTAGCTCATGCTAATGCCAGTGTTTTGCCGAAAGAGCTGGAGGTTAGCCACTGTAACAGAAATTACGAAGTTGTAGAATAATCATGCTTTGATTACATTTTGATTTCCAGGGTTAGGGTTAGGGCTGTAAAGTAAATGATTGATATGGCACCTTCAGCACAACATATTGGAAGTTTTATGCTTATTATATTACGTTTATCCTGTTTCAACAAAGTCACCAAGTACATTTCACCTGGATGTACAAAAACTGATGTGTATCATATTTAGGTAGACAAAAAGTCATCGTTCAATTTAACCATTAGAGGCATTGTACTTGTAAAACCGACGGAATTAATCAGATTGACTTCAAATTGAGTATTTAGTTTGCATACCTTTTGAAGTATTCATTAAATTTACCTAAAAGAAACATGTGCTTCATTGTGAGGGTCAAGAACAAAATCTTCAAGGAAAATATGTGAAGCTTCTGTCACAGTGCAAAATATATATGCACTTCTTCCACAGCCAAAATTAGACAGTTAAGTAAAATCTATGCCAAAGAGATGTCATCAAGACGGATCAATGTGGACAATTTTGAAGGCCTCTGAAATATCTACATGACCTGCATTCCATCAATTGATTGCAATATTCACTGTACCAATATGAAGAGAAAAGGGGACAGGAGGGAGGAGAATGTTAACGCTAGCCATGATGATGAATCTTTTGTCTATTCTGAATATTTCCTTAAATTCCTCAGATAAGACTATTTGGTGTCAACAATGCCTACAGGAGTGATACTAAAAACACTGGAAAAGGAGAAGTTTGTTAAGGCTTTATTTTTGATAATTAAGTAACTGGGACACAATCTCAGAATCTGGACTGGTAGTTTTTTTGCCACATAAGTAAAATCCGGGATATTAAGAAAGAGATATTGTTACGGACCTATAAGAAATGGCTCGTGAGGCCCGGAACACATCAAATAAACAAATCAGAAACAACTGTTGCCACTAAATAATAACAAATGTTTATTGGTTGAAACAAACAAATATTTAGAAAGGCAACAAACCAAAAAGGGTTGGAGGTTCCCGGCCAAAACAAACAAAAGAGAGGGGAACACTGAGCCAGCCATCGGCCGTCGAAGTCAGTGTTCACCCCCGAACTAAGTCTGCCTAAATAACCCACTACCTAAATGAAAGAAAAAGGTTATCCGAAAACAGGACTACCGGGAACCCCCGAACCAACTACCAACATAACAAAAGCTCAAAAGGACTTCTGGCATGGGGGAAAACGGAGCCTCGGTCTCCTCACCCGTTCACCTGCATGGAAGAATAGAGAGAGAGAAAGAAATTCACAGCCTCCTTAAGTCAGCTCCAGCTGACGAGGTGATGAGTCTCACCTGAGGACTGGCTGCGTGGAGAGAGAGAGAAAGGTGGAGAGAGGCACAAACACACACACATTCTCACACAGAGCCCCACCTCCTGGCCACACGTAACACCCCCACCCAGAGCTTGTGAATAGCCGGGGGCAAACGTGAAGACCAGGGAGGAAGGAAAAAAAAACAACACATTCACAAGACCTAACACCGTGACAACATGTCGGCCAGGACGTTGTCCCGCCCCTTCACATGCCGAATGACCACGTTAAAGGACTGCAGGAAGAGCGCCCAGCGCATTAACCTCTGGTTAGTGTTCCGCATCTGATTCACAAAAACTAAAGGATTGTGGTCCGTATACACAACAGTTGGCGAACTCGCGGAACCCACATAAACTTCAAAGTGGCTCAGCGCCAGGACCAAGGCCAACGCCTCCTTCTCAATAGTAGAGTACACGCGCTGGTGTTTGTTGAACTTCTTGGAGAAGTAAGAGACGGGATGTTCAACCCCGTCCCCCCCCTCCTGAAGCAGAACAGCACCCGCACCCGCATCACTGGCATCAACAGACAGTTTAAATGGACGATCAAACACAGGGGCACACAGGACTGGGGCCGTAGTCAACAAAGCCTTAATACAGTCAAAAGCACGCTGACAGCCCTCAGTCCAGCGAAAACACACCTTCGGGCTCAACAAGTCAGTGAGGGAAGCAGCTACCGCAGAAAAGTTCTTACAAAAACTACGGTAGTAGCCCGCCATCCCCAGAAACCGGCGCAATTCCCGCCGTGAACGAGGGACAGGGAAAGAAAGAATAGCCTCCACCTTGGAGTGCACCGGCCTGACTTGGCCCCGACCAACCACTTTGCCCAAATAGGTCACTGTCGCCTGGCCAAACTCGCACTTAACAAGGTTTAAAGTAAGATTGGCGTCACGCAAACGCCCAAACACAGAATACAGCTGCTGAATGTGCTCGTCCCAGGACCCAGAATACACAACAATGTCGTCCAAATATGCCTCACAACCAGAAAGACCAGACAACACAATATTCACCAGCCGCTGAAAAGTTGCTGGTGCATTACGCATGCCAAACGGCATCACAGTGTACTGAAGGAAAGCGTCTGGAGTCACAAAAGCAGAAATTTCTTTCGCCCGAGGAGTCAGTGGCACCTGCCAATATCCCTTTAACAGGTCAAGTTTGGTTACATACTTGGCACCGCCAACATTATCCACACAATCCTCAACTCGGGGAAGAGAATAACAATCAGGCCTAGTGACTCCATTCACTTTCCTAAAGTCAGTACAGAACCGGTCTGAACCATCAGATTTCATAGCCAGCAGACAGGGAGAACTCCAGGGACTACAGCTGGGTTCAGCAATACCGTGGCCCAACATGTAGTCCACCTGCTTCTGCAAGCGTGCACGTTTTTCTGGATTAACTCTGTAGGCATGTTGTTTAATCGGAAACGAATCTCCTACTTCAACATCATGTTGCAGCACCTGGGTCTGAGAGGGCACATCAGAGAACAGTGACATATGTGAACCAATCAAACGGACCACATCCTCACCCTGAGACGGAGGCAGATGTGAAACACAACCATCAAGATTAACCAGCAGTTCAGAGTTCTTCAAACGCCCATGAACAACAGCACTGGACAAGGCAACGACATCACCATCAAAATCCAACTCCTCAGACTCCGGCAAATCGGCACCGGACAGCGCCACAGCCGCCTCACCCTGATCAATCACTTCAGCACCGGACAGCGCCACAACAGATTTCAATACAACAGGGGAGGGTGAAACAGACCCTCGCTCCAGATAGGGCTTCAACATGTTGATATGACAAAGCCGACTTCGCCTCCTGCGGTCCGGGGTCGCGACCACATAGTCACGAGCGCCAACCTTCTCCCGGACAACATATGGCCCACTGTAACGTGCCTGTAACGATGAGCCAGGAATGGGCAACAGCACCAACACTTTGTCCCCTGGGCTGAAGCTACGGCTCTGCGCATCTTTGTCGAACCAACGCTTCATCTTGCCCTGGGCAACAACCATGCTCTGTTTAGCCAGCTCACAAGCACGATGAAGTTTTGAACGAAAATCACACACATAGTCCAGCAGATTCTGTGGTTCTGCACTACCAACCCATTTTTCATGTAGCAATTTAAGCGGACCGCGCACCGTATGGGCAAACACAAGCTCAGCAGGACTGAAACCCAGCGACTCCTGTACCACCTCACGCACAGCAAAGAGAAGCAGGTGGACACCCTCATCCCAATCCTTACCATACTCGAGGCAGTAAGTGCGCAGCATAGATTTTAGGGTCTGGTGAAACCGCTCAAGCGCACCCTGACTCTCTGGATGGTACGCGCTGGAATGACAATGAGAAATGTCAAGCTGCTTCACCACCTGTGCAAAAACCTTAGACATAAAATTTGACCCCTGGTCCGTCTGCACCACCCGTGGCAAACCAAACAAGGAAAAAAACTTAGTCAACGCTTTAATGACTGCAGGGGCGGTGATCCTCCGCAGAGGAATAGCCTCAGGAAAACGAGTGTTAACGCACATAATGGTCAGGAGAAACTGATGACCCGCCTTTGTACGGGGAAGAGGCCCTACACAGTCTACGATAACACGTTCGAAAGGCTCCCCTACAACAGGAATCGGATAGAGTGGAAACGGGGGAATGGTTTGATTGGGCTTACCAGAGAGTTGACAGACATGGCAGGTCCTACAGTGCTGACGCACATCGGCTTTAAGACCCGGCCAAAAAAAACAACGCAACACTCTATCATATGTCTTATTTACCCCAAGATGGCCAGCCAGAGGATTATCATGGGCCAGCTTCAAAACTTCTGGTCGAAACAGCTGTGGAACTACAACTTGCTTCACAACCCCCCAATCCTCTTGGAAACCCAAACGTGGTGGCAGCCACGCACGCATCAGCACCCCGTCCTTCAAGAAATACCTGGGAGACCCACCCCCATCATCATCATTCAAACCCACAGCCGCAAAAAGAGAAACCAGCGTGGGATCACGCTGCTGTTCGATAATAAGCTGTTCACGTGACATGGACAATTTAACATCTGAACTGTCCAATATAGAAAGGGGAGATGGCGGGGGAAAAGGAACCGGGCCTGGGGAGGGAAGAGAAACCGGGTCTGGGGAAGGAAGAGAAACCGGGTCTGGGGAGGGAAGGGCTGGCAACACCGACGAACCGTCCCCAGCCATAAAACTGTCACTCAATTCTACTTCCTCATCACCGGACTCAGGCTGCAGCTGACGTTGCTTTGCTGCCATGGCACGGGTAATGGCGCAGACAGAAAACACCCCTGGGAACTTTCTCACCAACTCATCTGAACACCCAGACCGGGGAACAGCTGTTACTTCAGGATTAAGCAGGACCTTCCCCCCCGCTAAATCGTTCCCCAGGATGAAAGACACCCCCCCGACAGGAAACTCATCACTGACACCGACAATAACAGGCCCCGTAACCAACTCCGAGTCCAGGTGAATGGTGTGCAAAGGAATCCCCACAAACTGCATCCCAAACCCACGGAATAACGCAGCCGAGTCGGTTGAAGATTTCTCAGACAGAGGCAACACTCCACTCAAAATGACCGACTGAGAGGCTGCACTGTCCCTCAGAATAACGACAGGGACTTTCGGGCCTCCCGCAGTCAGCGAGACCGCCCCCTTCATGACGAAAGGCAAAAACACACCATCAAGCTCCGGAGACTGCCCAGGATGAGAGCGTGAGAGAGATGAACTGGGAGCACTAGGAGACTGACTCAATGAGCTTTCGGTTTTTAACAAATTAACAGCTTTAGGAGGCTTGTCCCTTTTGTTCAAAGCAAAACAGTAATTAACTGTATGGCCACACTTCTTGCAAAAGGAACAAACCCTGTCACTCTCCTTACCCCCTCCACTCTCCCTACGCGTCACAGGGGGCCTGGGCGCAGAGAAGCTGCGACCCAGGGAGGACTGTGGCTTATCATAACTGTCCCTATGAGTCAAAACGTATTCATCAGCAAGTACCGCAGCCCTAGAAATTTCTAGCACGTTACGGTCGTTAATGTGTGTCACAATTCGTTCAGGCAAACAATTCTTAAAGTCTTCCAGCAACATCAACTCACGCAAGCCAGCGAAATCAGAAACCTTCATAGAGCGACACCAACGATCAAATAACACTCCCTTCTCATGACCAAACTCCACGTATGTCTTCTCATACGACTTCTTGAGACGACGGTACCTCTGGCGATATGCCTCGGGCACTAACTCGTAGGCCCTCAGCACCGCCTCTTTGACATGATCATAATTCAGGCTCATACCAGACTCCAAAGACGCGTAGGCATCCTGGGCCTTTCCCGTGAACACACATTGTAAAAGCAACGGCCAAAACTGCCTAGGCCACTCCAGGGTCTCAGCTACACGTTCAAACAGGGTGAAATATTTGTCAACATCTTTATCATTAAAAGACGGAACGAAACGGATGCATCTACCTATATCAAAACCACTGGCGGCAGGAGGGGGAGGAGAAGGAGGTGCATGCTGTAACTCCAGCTCCTTCAGATGCACCTGCCTCTTTGTCTCTTCCTCCAGCTTCCGCACCTCCAGTTCACCCAACAGCTCCTTCTCCCTCAGATCCAGACGGCGCAACTCAATCTGCAGCTCCAATCCCCTGAGACGAGCCGCTTCATCCACATCTGACCGTGACTCCACCCCCTTCATGACCGCTTCACTCAAAAGACCCTCTTTATACAACACAGACAGCAGCTCAGTTTTTATAGCCTGCTTCTTCATCTGCTTAGTCACCGTAACTTTAAGAAAACTGGCCAGAGAAATTAACTGCTCTTTAGTGCAAGAACAGAACTGCTCCATCGTCGGATGAGCAACAAACTCCTCAGCACTAAACGCCATGACGAGACTGGCCACACTGATCAGACCAGGGCGAGAGGAAAAAAAACAGACCGCTCACCAACCTACTCCCTCAAAAATACTACCCAAGAGGGCAAAACACAGCAGCACCAAAAAGAAAACCATGGTGCACAAACGTGCCGGCCGAAAAAACACTGGCAACCACACTAGGAAGTCCAAGCCAACAAACTCTGTCAGTGACGACCAAGTCACACCACAAAATCAACTAGACACGGCCTATCACAATAGACACGGCACTCACAGTTGGAATCAACAGAAACACTGAAGACCCAACATGTGATCTCGGACGAGCCCCCAAATATGTTACGGACCTATAAGAAATGGCTCGTGAGGCCCGGAACACATCAAATAAACGAATCAGAAACAACTGTTGCCACTAAATAATAACAAATGTTTATTGGTTGAAACAAACAAATATTTAGAAAGGCAACAAACCAAAAAGGGTTGGAGGTTCCCGGCCAAAACAAACAAAAGAGAGGGGATCACTGAGCCAGCCATCGGCCGTCGAAGTCAGTGTTCACCCCCGAACTAAGTCTGCCTAAATAACCCACTACCTAAATGAAAGAAAAAGGTTATCCGAAAACAGGACTACCGGGAACCCCCGAACCAACTACCAACATAACAAAAGCTCAAAAGGACTTCTGGCATGGGGGAAAACGGAGCCTCGGTCTCCTCACCCGTTCACCTGCATGGAAGAATAGAGAGAGAGAAAGAAATTCACAGCCTCCTTAAGTCAGCTCCAGCTGACGAGGTGATGAGTCTCACCTGAGGACTGGTTGCGTGGAGAGAGAGAGAAAGGTGGAGAGAGGCACAAACACACACACATTCTCACACAGAGCCCCACCTCCTGGCCACACGTAACAGATATATACCTAGGATCCCTGATAGAGACCTGTGAGCAAATTATCCATTGGAATGGAATGATGGAGTCTTAAGATGAGCAACCCTAGCTCTCCCGGTAAGTTAGGCGAGAGCAGGAATTAGCCGGCGGGGGCACAGGAATCTTGGGTGGGCTTCCTTGACTTCGCTACAAATGTGAAGAAAAATGAATCTTGGGTCAGTACTTTTATTGCAGATGGGCATAATGTTGAACAACAGCTTTCAGCCATGGCAGTAAATCATGGAGGGGGGTTGTTTTGGAAATGCTGTAGTATTGTCGATAAGTTAGACAGCTGAAGGCAAAGGGAGTCACAATGGCCTCAATTACCACAGGTTGAACAGGAGAATTCTTGCAAAGTCACCTTGCAGAGATCACATATCTGGATAATCAAGATCCAAACCATTTAGATTTGCATTTTAACCTGGGTGAAATGTTGCTGAAGGAATGTAAGGCTTACCAAGCAGAGGTGCAGGGATATCAAAGGTCAGAGAATTAGGGTGAGCGCCCGGGGCTCACCACTTCAGTCAAAATCCTTTAGAGGTGGGATTTGGTGAGCAATGCGGATGCAGCAGAATAGGGGGAGATAAGCAGATGCCATGCAAAAGGCAACACAGCTTCATGCAATGTCCAATGCTGAATGACGAAAGAAGAATTTTAAAGTTTCACAGCTCACAAGCTATTGGATAAAGACAAGCAGGTCAGAAAGGAGCTGATGAAGCTGAGCAATTACAGGAGACAATACTTGTGACTTATGAGGCATGCACAACAAGACAGTTTGACTTTTGTGGAGCTTAATTTATATTATTAATAATGAATAATATAAATAATTAATAAAGAAATGAATAAATGTTAAATGATCTTTATTTATATCAAGCTTTTCTAGTCCTGATAACCACTTGAAGTGCTTAACAGTACATTTTTACATTAACCCATTCAGATACACTTCACAGAGTGTCTCTATGTTCAGCACTTTCTCTATTTGAAGGGGCCTTACAGGGACGACTGGGATTGAACTACCGACTGCTTAGAGGACGACTGCTCAAAACACTGAGTAACAGGCGCCACAGAAGCAACTGTATTATAGCCAAATTGAGACAGTGCCTGGGCAATGACTGTGATTAAAGGTCAGTGCAATACCACACGTACTGGTCTAATATCCACATCAAAGGTCTCTCTGTTAAATCAAAAAGACAGCACTCTTAACAACTGGCCTCTTGTTTTTATTCTCTAATCAGTGGGGATTCAAAATCTATTAACCTGCCACATCAGTAGATTGACGGGACAAGAAAGGAAACAAGAAAACAAATGTGAGAATGTTCAAGCCTGCAGCTTGTTTGCTGCCAGCATCGGGCCCCCTTTTGTATTATTGGCTATTAATTCAACACTCTCTGTTAAGGGTGTGCTTATTCCTGAGGTGAGGCCTGCTGGCACCACTTTCACTTTCTACCATACTTTCCCCTATTCATGAAGAGGGGCTATGAAATATAGATCAGTGCTGTTGGTTTCACACAGAGGCCTGGCTTAATTTGCTCCACGGCCAAGCAGGAGGGAAGACCATGGCTTTGATCTAGAATGAGGCAACAGAGTTTTCAGCCAACACAGTCATACAATTCAGTCAACTTGGCACGTTGAAACACAATTAGCATTATTTTCCTTCGGAATGAAAGAGGTGAGAGATGTTTTCACATGTTTTCTCATAAGATAATTCTCTTACTTTAAACTACAGCCAAGGAAACAATATTTGTTCTCCTCTCTATTGGGTCTCACACACTGGAAGTCTGTTCTTAATTAAAGCAGCCTCTTGTGTCCCCTTGTTCGATGTTCTTTTTCCAAATGGGAGCAGTGGCTGAACTTTAGCAGAGCAGTTTTTTGCCTGGGTAATAGGACATGGTAAGCAAATTGTGGGTAAACTATTGTTCATCATTAAAGGTTGAAGTTGTTTGCCACAAATATAGTACATTTTTTAAATGTCATACTTTCAGCATAGCATCAGTACACTCAATGTATTTCATTATAATGTGTCTAAAATATAATTATAGGATAAAATGTTTGTAACACATAATGAAGTCATTAAAAAGCAAAGGAACCTTCCTAACTAAATGAAAAAACCCTGACGTTTTTCAGCAGGAGCTTCGTTGCTTCCCTTCTTTATCTCCTGAAACACTGGACCACTGAAGAAAATGCCACCCCATAATTATTTTGCGGCAGCAACATTTAAAGCAACGCAACCTTATAGATGATCTGGGCAGACCCACGCAAATAAAAACAGAACAGCTGTTTTATTCTCGTCACATCTGTTCAGTCAGGAATCACAGTTAACACCAAGCTCATTGAAATAAATACAATCCCCTGATTGTGGAATGCACACAACAAATTCTCTACAATAAAATAAGTTTTTTCTCTGGTCTTTATTTTATAATATTTCAACATTTCTGTCTTTTTTTATTTCAAATTAAGTCAGTTTTGTTGTTTTTTCCTGTGAGTAACTAATGATTAAATATTCCCTCTGTAACCATTTTATTATAATGCTTGATGCACAGCACAGTACAGTCTGTGTATCGTCTGTTATGTCTCCTTTTCTAACTCCTTACAGCTTCCTCCGTCACATCTTTTCTTGACCTTGTGACGTTTTATATCTGGGTCTAGGACTAGTGGTTAGGAAAGGAGATTTAATGGACTGCTCATAAACAAACTGCTCATAAACAAAGTGTGAGTGTGTGTTGGGGGGGGGGAGGGGGGGTTGGGCCGAGAACTTCAAGGAGGTGCAGCATGAAAAACAAATAACTGTAAACATCTGGTTAGTAAAGTCCATCTATGTATGTGGGAGTATGGGGTAGGGGGTGGGCGAGCAGAAAACTAAGGATGTATGACAATTATTATTTAAAGGTTGAATTTTCAAGGTTTGGTGTGTTACTTCAGTATGAGACCAAGTCACAGAAGTTTGTTGATTAAAAAGTAAAGTGTGTTCACAGAATAAAACAGTGACATTCAGCAGTGTTAATATGAAAAGAACCAAAGCATATTTGTTCACTGATGTTGAGCTAGGCTGCTGCTGTTAGGTTGAATGTGATCCCAATGCCTGACAATACTGTACAGGAGTACATGAGAGCCCTTTCCTCCCAGTTCAGCTGGCAAGAACACTTACTCAGCTAATGGAAGAAATCTGCAAGGCTTTGAATAAATATATACAATCTTTACATGTCTAATGTCAAACAAACAAACAAACAGACTCTACATTGCCTGGACTATACATTGTCTGTCTTCTAACCTGTTGGCTTGTGTTGTACTGCATGTTACATACACTTGGTGGTTAACACCCCAGGTGAATTTCCGAACTTGAATGCAGTGCACAGGACCATGAAAACAGCACAAAAAAAGCTCCATGTTGCCAAACTCAAACTGCTTAACCTCTCTGCTTTGGAACTCCACCATTTTGATGGAACTTGGCACATGTCCACTTGACTCGCAGACCCAAATATACAATTAACAGGTAAAGACACAGTCCCATCCAAACCTTGGCTACACACAAAAAGACAGAAATCTTTCACCTTTATAGTGTACTAAATGTTTACACTAGAATTAGTTTTCATTTAGATCCAGATCTGTAGACAGAGTCACTACGTTTACATGATGGCAGAAACCCGATTTCGGCCGAAATCGGGTTTCTCTATCCATGGGGGGTTAACTGCTCTATCTCAGGGTACATGGCACTGAGAAATCCGACTCTTGTCCGAAAGCATTTCATACCCCGCTACGATAGGTGGCGCTGTTTTCATTACAGCTAGTGGTGATACAGCCATTTCCGCTTGACCTCGTCACCACTAGCAACCATAATCAACAACAGCCTTGGCGAGTGCCGGCCGGCACCGGGCAGCGACATTTTATCTACGTGTCGACTTCCGGGTCACGGCCAGGGAGGGAGGGGGGGCAGGATCTCAAGCATGCGCAAAGACGTCTTCTCCAGTTGTTGTCTAGCCTCCAGAGTTACATGCGCGCGTTGTCCGATATACGGCCAAATCCGATCTACTTATCTGGGGGTGGTTATCCGACTTCAGTCGGACACAAGAAATCTAGATTTGTGGAGTTACATGAAATGGATCTTCGATTGAAACCAGACAACGCCAGAAATCGGGTTTCAATCGGACACATGTAACCGCAGTGAGTCATGTCATAATGGAGTTCAGTTCAATGATGGCTCTGGGATATAATGTTTTTGAGCCTGGAAGTGCTGGCATTTAGCTCTCTTTAACACCTACATGTGATGTGAGTGGGATTCATCTTTCATTTATCTGTATATACACAGACTTTTACAGTTTACATTGATTATTGAGTATGTATCATTGTTGTAATGATACTTTTATAGTCAGTGTAGTTACCTAAAGGATCTGAATACTTAATTTTACTTGATATTTCTTAAGTTCCACTAGCAAATCATACATTCTCTAATGTATCTGAAATCCCAGACTGAATTCCCTTTATTGGATCAAAAGGACAAAGCTCTGTCTCAGAGAACCTGTGATCACTTCAGCTACACACAGCCCATACACATACATACTTCTCTGCCTATTTTGCGTACTATTCTTGCAGGCACTTGTAAAAACCATTGCTTCTATTGAGGACCTTTGTACATTAAGGTCAGTCTGGGACCACAAAGCTTTATCATGTCTTTGTGGTCTTTTAATCTCCTCAGACGGTCTGGAAAAAGACTCTTTCAAGTCCCCCAATCTGTCTCATTTCGATGTACACGATAATACCATTCTGAAATTCCTTTTGCCCGGTTTCATTATATCTGTCATACTTTTTTTTTACTATTTTGGAGCAAATTACCCTTCTCTGACTATTCTCCATCACTACACTTATAAGCGAAAGAGGCCACATAAAAGTATTCAAGTGTTTCAGCGGGTGTTCCGACCGGATGCACTGATTCAAGTACTTGTTCCAGTTAGTGTGTGATGTCCTCCTGAGTCCAGCTAATCTGGGCCTGGTGGATTCGCCTGCTTGTCAACTCTGCCAGATGAAGGGCTCAGGAGACAGAAGGTATAGGTGGCAATATGACCAAGTTCTGCAAGCTAATGCTGACTCCATTTGCAGTGGCATCAACAACAGTAAGGAGCAGCTCCCAAATAACCGTGCCATCACCTTTGTGCGAGCAGGGTTGAAGCTTTTGCCTCAGCCAAATAACCAGGGTGGATTGGTAACTGCTAGGGGAGCAGCTGAAGTTCCATGGCGTCATTGCAGTCACCACACTTAGGCCAGACATGGCCCTGATGCCAAGGTTAACCAAGAATGTGGTGTTGCTTGAGCTGACTGTCTCTTAGGAAGACAAGCTGGAGGAAGTCCGAGAAAGTAAACGAGCCAAGTATGCCAACCTCATAGCTGAGTGCCAGAGGAACGGGTGGAAAGCTTGTTGTTAACCAGTGAATGTAGGAGCTTTGAGGGTCAGTCTCTACATCAGGTCCTGGGGCTCCTCGGTGTCTGTGGGCTGCAACGGAAGAGACCCATTAGAAACATCCTAAAATCCACAGTGAGGTCCTGCCGCTGGCTGTGGTTGAAGCGGTGACATTAGTGGAGTAGTGTGCTACCTTGACACAAGTCAGGACCATGATAATCCATGGCTGGGTTGCCTGGGTCAGGGTATCTGATGTACCTCATGGTGTATTACAGCACTAAGCTCAGAGACATATTCTGTCTCTCTTTCACTATTTGACTCTGTGTTTAAGGTCATCTAAAATTCTGGTTGCCTTGTATATTTGGCGCCATTGTACTCCATGGTAGCGATGTAAAAGGAAAGATTCTGTACTTACAGATCAAAAGCACAAAAAAAAAAATACATAATAAAAAATATGAATGTGGAATATAAACACAATGGCAATATCAGATACTGATTGGCAAGACGCTGTCCGGTCTTCTTTGGTAATCATAGCAGGATCATTGACAACACTGAGTCTGTTGGGTTTTATTTTGATTGTGAGCTCAAACAAGTGGTGGCTTGTGTGTTTCTCACCCTACTTAGAGCTGATTCAACTACTGGCCTGCAGGCTGGTTGCGCCTTTTAAATGTTGTATGGCCCTCAAGACTATACCTGCAAATACGCCTGGCATGTGTGTGTGATGTTTCAACTTGCACTCATCACATGATCCGAGCGGAGAAAGGGGGGGGGGGGGGGGGGTGCTTGTCTCTCCATATCATTGTGGTTGGAAAGCCCTGTCTCAGCTACTTCAATGACAGCTATTGAGTCTCAAAGGGACAACAATCTGGTGGATACTGTTAAATTATATTCATTTTGATTTCTACATTAGGGGATATAGACCTGTCAGATAAAAATAGTGTGTGTTTTGGGGGATGCAATAAAACCTTTTGCACTTTTGTACCAAGCCTTGTTAAAGTAGATAAGCCACGATGGCTTATATACTTTTCTATATGAACTGGCTGCTTTGTGGAATTGACTGCTTTAATCCAAGTTGTATCTACTGATGAGAGAGTTATCTGTAGACATTAGCTGACAAATGTTCTGTGTGGCCCACAAACCCCCTGTGATTTTCCTATTGGGCCAACTTGATGTAGAGGTTGAATAGTCCTGCCCTACTCCTTCTCACCCTCTCTGTTGTTCCTGCCACCGTCTCTGTATCAAACTTGAACAAATGTTACTCTATGTAAACAATCTACTAAACAGTATCTGATCATTTACAATTATCACTACTTAATGCTTGGACTCTGTGGCCATATACAAAACAGATCCATCGTTTCCCAAAAGACATGACTCCCCATTGAAACTTCCTGTACACAATCGGAACTATGTGTAAACTCGCCTTGTTTCTTGCTCAATGTGATGCACAACTTTAGAACATGCCTCTTCACTTTGCCTACGCAGAACTTTGTGTAATCTTACGCAGAACGTTGTGTAATCTTACGCAGAACATTGTGTAATCTTACGGAGAACTTTGTGTAATCTTACAGTTATTTTCTTAACCTTAAGTTGCCAAGAACTGCCAACACCTTTCTGGCCATGCTGTGGAGTTGTAAACACTCCAATTTCCTCTCTCTAATTTATCAGCCAGTAATGAGCAAATTGTTAAAGCCAGATTATGACCAGCCATTCTAATTTAGACATGATTCTATCAAGAGTAACACAAGGAAAACATTATTCTTTGCACTGTTGGAATCCTGTTTGTGATGGTAGTTCATTAATAAAGAACATTCTGTTTGGAGAGTAACTCCTGCTCTCAAATGTTTTGTTACAGTACCTGCAGCCAATAAAGTGCACACACCTGTAACAAAGCATATGAAGTGATGGACAGCATTTGCACAGCCACAAATCAGCATGTCAATAAGAGTTGCATACCTGTAGATATGATTGTGATGGTTAAAAAACTGTTCCTCCCTCCCTCCCTCCCTCCCTCTCTCTCTCTCTCTCTCTCTCTCTCTCTCTCTCTCTCTCTCTCTCTCTCTCTCTCTCTCTCTCTCTCTACACACCCATTGTGGGAACTGTTTGTTTTTCTATAACTTTAAGGTCTTGACCTTAACATGTAAAGTGCCTTGGCATGTATGTTTTGGCGCTATACAAATAAAATTGAATTGAAATATTGAAACCTGCAGGAGCACAGGCGCTGCAGCAGTTTAGATACTTTCCTAATAATATAATCGCATATAATCATGATTACTGATTGCATAAAGCAAAGCGTGTGCTCAAAAGGTAGAGTGAGTTGTCCACTAACCAGAAGGTCTGTGATTTGATACCAGACTCCTCCAGTCCGCATGTCGAAGTGTCCTTGGGCAATACAGAGAACCCCAAATTGTCCCTCTTCTGGCAGTGTGTGAATGGTCTTTGAGAGGGAAAAGGTGAATGTGTCTTGTACTGAAAAGTGTAATTCTATATAATTACAGTCTGTGAATCATAAAGCTGACCAGCACTGATGAGTCCAAAGACACAATACAGAATAATCATTGAGGTGAAAAAAAGCCCAGAGTCAAGGGCAAAAGGTCTAAAGGAATCAGAAGAGCTGTTTAACATCTCTGTTCATCTGTCTAAAGAATAATGTCGGAGTGGTTGTCTGCCAGCTGCAGCTTAGTAGAAGCTGGTGATGCAGAAGAACAATGACGCGTTAATAAATGTAGCACAGAATGACTTCAAACAGAGAAAATCCACAGTGGACCAGTCAGAGCTCAAACTTTAACCCAACAGAGAATGAGCTCAGCTGTGGGATGGGCTCAGAGAGCGGTTCACACCAGATCTGCTGCCAATATGCTGAATGAGTGTGTTCAATAAAGACTTGACGGATTATAATCTTTTGTGAGTTATTAACCAAGGTTTATTAATATCACATTTTATGACCAATTCATAAAATAGAATCAGGTAATTTCCTTGTGTCACTTCAAGTTTTTTGTCGTGATTTTTGAGCCCATGATTTTTTTTCTCACATTTTCAACTTAACATCAGCAATGGCAGCATGCATTTTATACAGAAAGCTACATTTATTTATTGCCTGCCACTGCAGCTAAAATTACTTTTGGTTGGAATGAGCTGAGCATGAAACATAACAGGAAATGGATCTACAAGTGATTCCCAAATCAAATAGTTGTTGTTGAGTCCCAAAAATGTCATTTTGGATGGCCTCGCCCCTCATGAGATGAGTGACATGAAATCTGACACACAAATCCTACCCAATCTGCAGCCCAAAAGCTAAAGGTTTTCCGAATTCTTTAAGCCAACTTGTTAATTAGTTAGTTTCCTATCATCCATTTTACGTCTAAATAATAGCTGCTCTGAATGCTGGTAGAGGACTCTAAACAGACATGGCAGTAAAACAATCATCACAAAAGCCAGAGAGGTACAAAAATCACACAGTGACTGGGACAAAATATTGACAAATGTTTAATGGTGTATAGGAATAATAATAACTATTGGTGAACTAGTCTGAATGATCACTCAAAACGCTTTACAGTACAATTTTATTCAAAAAAGGGGGGGATGGCATCACACCCACATGTATACAGTGCATCTATGGGCAGCACTATTCCTGGGCGAACGGCACAGTCATCAGGGGCATTTTGGGGTTCAGTATCTTGCCCAAGGACACTAGGAGAAGAAGGAATGGGATCGTACTGCCAACCTACTGGTTAGAGGACGACCCACTCTTACCCCTGAACCACAGCAGGATATAACTTAGCAAACATTGTTCTTGTCAGTGTTACAGGCACACATCATCACATAACCCTCAGTCGTGTTCTCAGCAGCTAAACTTTTAACATTAGGCTCAGTGTTTTTGTAGCTTTGTCCTGAATATGAGTTTTTTGCAGCTAAGCTTCACTTATGTGTTTCTGCTCATTCTGTCAGATACTGGTTGCTTTCAGCTGTATCAGAGCTATGTGGAGTTAGAGCTGATGCAAACCCAACCTTTCCTAATCTTGCTGCTTCACATTAAAAGCATTTCATCGATAAAGCTCTGGGATTTCCTGTGAAGTAGTTATAGGAAATGCAGTGAGATTATCAAAGTGTTAGCAGAACTTCATTTGTCTAAAACAAATTTCCTTGCTATATGGCCCATTGGAAACCTTGACCTGTGTCACTGCAGCTTAACTGCTCATGTTCAAGAGCTACCACTAGCACTGTTTGTGGTTCTACCAGCTCTATTGAGAGTAACTGCTGAGGTCAGAGGAAACAGAAAAATAAGCATTGTTTATTTTGCTGTCCAGACTGATCCATAACAATGGCTGCGACCCCTTCCGCTCCCACAGGTCTCTTCTGTGCCGACCTCATCCACCTGTACAACAGAGCGATCAGGTGACAGGACTCTGCCACGAGGGGTTAATGAATCAAAATATGACTGTGGTGACTCACGGAGGCCTGTGGGGTTACCGTAGCAATTGTACTCCAAATGTGTCATCTCTAAGGAGACAAAACAACAACCACTGTCTTCGACTGAGATGATGTGTGTGTGTGCATGTAAGATCAACCCTCCGTGTAATATGTGCATTCACCAAACCAGGCAGGAAGAGCTGCTTCAAGTGTGTGTGTACATGCATGTGGAAACTGGTGTTGCAACCTTTTCTTTGTGTTGATCTGAATCATTTTTGTTTAATTATAGATGGTAAAATTATTGGTCATACCGGAATGCTTCTAAATGACTATCAACAACACTTTGTTTGACTGTGTGTGTGTGTGTGTGTGTGTGTGTGTGTGTGTGTGTGTGTATGTGTGTGTGTGTGTGTGCCTGTGGGTGTGTGGGTGCCTGTGTGTGCCTGTGTGTGCGTGTGTGTGCGTGTGTGTGCGTGTGTGTGCGTGTGTGTGCGTGTGTGTGCGTGTGTGTGCGTGTGTGTGCGTGTGTGTGTGTGTGTGTGTGATTACTCTCTGGGTATTGGCAAACAATGTTACCTGTGGTAACATTGCCCTCTGCAGGAGAATCTCATGTTTGACTGAGGAGTCCATTCTTGATTGATACCTGTAAGAAAGTGTAGGTGCTTGTTGAAATGAAATGTTGGACTTCTAGATTAGATTCAGTGACAATGTGCTATTTATAAATCAAAGGGCAGAGGACCCATGAGCTTATTGAATCTCCTCTTCCTCCCTTGTCCCTGTGTGTTGTGTATTTATCATATGTTGGAATAGATAATAGATTACTATCCACCCGTTTAAGCCTTTAGTTATAGTTGTTTGGGATTTAATATGACTTTGGGGAGTTGGGGTTGTGCTTATTTTCCCCTTTTGATTGGACTGTTTTGTTATTTGCCGCTTTACTTTGAAGGTGTGTTTTTTTTTACCTTTTGTTTCTCTAACTTATTTTGTTTTTGTCTGGTTTCCTGTGTTTGTGATTGTCTGTCTCACTCTATTATGTGTTTTATGTGTTTTAACTGAACCCAGTGATACTCTATGGAGTAGAATATCTCAAGATAACATACAATATCTCAAGGCACTCGCCATAGTAAGGTTGCGTCCTGTTAAAACGTGAAAAGTTTAACATTATGATGTGAAAGGTTTAGGGTTTTTTTTATTACACTTTACGTGACATGATGAAATGAGGAAACGTGTGTTGCGAGCCGTGAAAAATAGGAAAATGTCAAATGCAAACGATATGCTTGGGTTTAGACATCATGAGATTTTGCTGTTAGTGAGCACAGTGTATGACAACGTGATAAATGCATACTCTAAGGAGAATTGTAAAATGCATGGGGCTTTAAAGAAGGAAGAATCAGTCCGACCATCTGGAGGCTGGAATCAGCTGGAATTAACAGTGGAGCATCCATGTTTTGAGCCAGCCGCAGTGCATGTAATGGGGAGTCTATCTCCATTCCAGACCTAATCATAATCAGATTCTTTTCATGTTATAACATTCAACTTTTTATTTGTAATGTGATAATTTCTTGTGTGACAGCAATGGGTTCCTTTGTGCATTTATTGTCTGTGCTACCAGTCTCCTGTAAATTAATTTGTCAGCTTTGCTCCTGCTGACTTTCATCTTTAGCTGGCTGAGTTTTCAGTTTTTTGTATCCTACTTTTGTTTGTTTTGAATATTCTTCCCTGCGCCAACCTGCTATGATATACAAACAACACTAAATAATTAAATGGATCTTATTTGTTCAGCTTCATGTCATCAATCATAATTGTAAGGCAAACCAGTGTTCAATTGAAGAGATAAAACAGGTTATCAGATAGAAACAATAAACAGCTATAATGCTAATTAATAAAAATGTTAGCATGGTATGATGTTGGAATCCAATAGTGTTACTGTGTTATGTGACAAGACGTTTTAGGGTTTTTATTGTAAAACCTATAAAAGGTTAAATGAGCTTGAGCTAGCTGGCTTGTTTCAAGGAAGCCATCAAGTTGCATCCCCTTCATCCAAAGTCTACTGATGTTGATTTTGAAGCCTTTATGCACAACGTCTTCAATGTGGCAGTTGTTGTCAAGTAGACCATCATAAAATACAAATGGAAAATCTGCGTACTTTGTTATGTATTTCTTCTTTTTCTCTTCTCAGGCAGACTATTTATATTTAACACATACGGTTAATGAATGTTAGATGCAAACATCACGTTATGTAATTTTCAGAGACACTGTCTCCTCTCCTCTCTCAGGGGCATAGTGCAGCTGACTGTCGTGTTTGGGGAAGTGCGAGAGCTTGACCGAGGTCAAAGGCTTCACTCTCTGGACAACACAGATATGAGACTGCGTAAGCAGGCAGTACTGTCTCCAGAACTATTAAAAATACATGTGATTAGGACCGAGCAGACCCATAGATTAAATTATCTGTAGGGGTTTAAAGTGTGACCACAGGGAATGAGACTTCAGAATATGAGAGGACATCATGCAGGGTTGTTGTATTGATGGCTTCTGATTTTCTACTTGGCCAAGCTTCAACAAATATTTCAGCATAAGACATCAAGGGACTCCTGAACACTTCCTTCACTGATGAGTTGACCATTAACTAGCAGATTTTCCACAACAGTTCAGCAGTTTCAGGATTTAAAGCACTGTTTATTCACATCATTTTGGACTCATTAGAACTAAAAGTCTTGATTGGTTTCTGCCCAGGCAGATGATTTTCATTTTTCATTTTATGTTAAATGCACTTCTGCAAACCACCATCACTGTCTCAGTATTTCATTTTTATTGACTGATTGACTGATTTAACTTTTCTCAACTTGAGGCTCAATTATATTGCCTTCATCCACGAAAAGAGAAATGTCCGTTTCAAACTATGTAACTTTCACTGCCCCCATACAAAATTTGTGCTTTATGTTGTCATAGTTGTTAAGCAATACATCCACTAGAGGGCACAGCAGAATCAAGAGTTCCTGACAATAACAAACATGGCAATGGTGGAGACTCTTCTCAAAGACTTATGCCATGGTTGAAATGTCTTAATAGTGTCCAATAGAAGATGTGCACAAATACAGATAAATGTGTGAGGACAGAAGGCTCCGTCTATTATATATTATATATTCTATAATACCTCACTTTGACACATCTATTAACTTGTGTAGGTCTTGGAAATAAATACGTTCATTAACATTCGCTTAATCACTTGAGTCTAATCAGTCATCAGCCAAACATGTATTCGACAGATGATGGCTGTGTGTTAAAAGGAAAGCTCATCTTGAAGTTTTTAAGGCAGCAATTTAACTTTTTAATTTGGACCACATTGATAATTTTATACAGTGTAAATTTGTCACCTTAAATATTAAAACATTGACAAATGACAAATAGCTTATTAAATTTGTCACATGCTCATACATACACATGCTCGACCAATCAGAGTCACCATAGATGTCTATCATATACATAGATAAATAGATATATAGATAGAAGTGTTGGAATTAAGGTATATGCTTTATTCTGACAAATAAATTAAATCTCGCAACGGACAGCAACATTAGTTTGTTTTATGGATCAGAGAAAACTGGAGAGAGGGTAGGGTGTTGCACTGTTCCACCAGGAGATGGCAGTCTTTCTTCAATAGAACCCATCCCATCATGAAAATCAGTTCTGTTTAATCTTTCAATCAGAGGCTCATTTCTTACTTTTTCTTGGAGATACTCACAAAAAGAAGTTACAGTTATCCATACATTAAATATTATATTATTATTTTAATTATACCATATTGTACTTCTTAAGATTGTTGTTTACAAAGGACCATTTTGTGCATGGTCTCCATATTACACAGGTCATCATACAGCTTTATGAATAAAACAGGTATGAAGGAATGCCACTTTATCTTGCTGAGGGTTTTTTTCAAACAAACGGCCACTCACAAACTAACAAAATGTAGTTGATGTAATTGCCGTGGACAGAAGACATGGATATGTGATGTAGTTTGTGTACATTAGTTTTTTATACATAAAGGAGTCATGCTTGACCAAATATTATAAAGTATCAATGTTTTACACCACTTTATGTAAATAATAGATGTAAAATACAATATAATTGCGCGTGTGTGTGTGTGAACCAAATAGATTGCATAACTGTGCAGACAGACGGGGTTAATAAATGGCGAGAAAAACAAAATTTGCATGGCAAATTCAAGATGCGTTCATGGGACTTCCTATATGGACCCTGACAGTGAGAATAACAAGATCCTGGCATCAGATAGTGTGATGGTAAATGGGTGAATTTATACAATTCTTTGTTTACCAATGAACATTAATGTGTCAAGAAAAATTTAAAGTACCTCCATTATTATGTCACTAGTTGTCATTGTCTTAAAATTTTTTATATTTTATTATAATTCATAATTTTTCTGAAAACCTTGCGCACATTTTGTTTATGATCAAAAAGAACATACTTGTTTCCCCTGTTAAATAACCAATAGCCATTTTCTTGATTTGACCCTGAAGTCACAATCCTGACAAGTGTAAATACACCTGTGCTTTCTGCTTTCTTTGTTTTTCTTTGCTTGTGCTTTTCAGTGTTGTGACCAGGGGTGGACTGGCCATCTGGCATACCGGGCATCTTCCCGGTGGGCTGTTGACCCAATGTGGGCCGGTCTGGTCCGCTATGTTGTTGTTTTTTTTTTTTTCTTCCTCTCTAAATTCCCTCCAATTGGGCCGGCCAATTGGCTACAGAGGGCTAGCAGTGTGTTGCCAGCATCGACACATATTATTGGTCTATTGTTTGTCATTGTCAATCAATCATGGGCTGACAGGCTCAGAGAGCCCTGACAGTGCAGTCAATCACAACACAAACCAGGGTGGGGCGGGACCTCATGGCATTGGCGGGGGGAGTCGCGGGACGGGCTGCTGCTGAGACAGAAACTTAAAATGGATAATAAGAGTAAAAAACGCATCGGGAAAAAAAGCTGAAGTCTCTGGAGGTGGAGGCTGCTAAATGTGCCAAACTGACGGACCTATGTGGTGCCGGGTTCACCAGCCCAGCAGCAGCAGGTGCGCCGGGAGACGAGCGAGGAGGACTCGACAATGATGAGCGAGTGGAGGCAGACATGTGAGCGCGCATTTTCAATTTTCAATACATTCTCCAAACTGGCTCTTTACTTGAGCAGCGGAGGTTGGTGTCGCACGCCTCTACCCACGGCGCACCTCTCTCACTATGGCAAGCCGATTTGACATAAATTCGCTAGAATGGATATGTGTTGCAGATATCTGCAATTCAGTTTCGCCTAGTCAAAGAGAACATTTTGGATATCCGCAACTACATTCTTCCTATCCACAACTGTCATTTCAGATATCCACAAAGACATTCCTCCTAGGAGAAATGACGTCATTTTTGCCATTCATGTCTATGGGGTTTCTCATTACAGATATCTACAATTCAATTGCGGATATCCACTATGTGAATTACGGATATCTGCAACTGAATTGTAGATATCTGTAATTCCAGTTGGAGATATCTGCAATTTGATTCTGACTAGTCATAATTCCAGTTCAAGATATCTTTAATTCACCTCAATTCAAGATATCTACATGTCCCTTTTCAGATATCTTAAATTAAGTTTTGACTAGGCGAAATTACATTGTAGATATCTCTAACTGGAGTTAAGACTAGTCAAAACGACGTTGTAGATATCTCAAACTGGAGTTAGGGATAGTCATAATTTAATTGTAGATATCTATTATCAGGTTATAGATATCTTGAAATTAATTTTGATTAGAGATATCTAAAGTTGTAGATATCTGTAACTTTCATTCCGCCTAGTCAAAATTGAATTACAGATATCTTAAATTAGAGTTTTGACTAGGCGAAATTACGTTTCAGATATCTGTAATGACAAATTATAGGACCGCCTCCCACTTTAGACGGGAGCGGAGCAGGTCGTTGTCGTTCATCATCATTCACACAATATACCTGTGTTCACTGATTACATCGGTCCACGGATCAGTTTAGTACAATGTCACAGCAGCCAGCAGTCGAGGGGGTCGGGGTTTTTAACCGTCTTTTTAATGCTGCAGCCCGTGCCAGGCAGGAGCTGGCAACGAGCAATGAGGATTCCCGATTACTTTCTTCAACGAGAAGACTATTTCGCCGGGAAGTTCCACGAGTTCGGGGTAAGTTTGGCCATTTGCTAGCTGGCAGAATGTGCTAGCAGAAGTTCGGGGTAACGTTAGCTGTTAAATATGTTAACCTATCTTGTTTTTCCGGGTCGACTATCGTGCTTCGTTATCGGAATCGGAATTACGGCATGGCACTATTATAAAAGGTATACACTACAGTAAGCAGTAATATGGTGAGCCGTTCCAAGAGATCCGGCTCACTAAAAAGAGCCGAAATTCCCATCCCTAATTCCCTGGTTGTTTTTATCATTGGTGTGACCAGAATTTTTTTCAATATCGCCGTTTTTCAGAATACCCTGCTGCTATGTATAAACATGGCCTAACCATGACGCACTTTATAATAGAGCACCTTACCACCCACTGAATCACAGGGTCAGTCCCTCTCTGCCTGCATGCCATACACCCCTCAGTACATTCATGTGAACTTTTTATTTGTTTTATTTAGTATCTTATTGTCCATATTATTCATATAGATTTTAGCGAAGAGTGACTGACAGTTATGTATTTGTGTTTACAGGAGGATCTGGTGGCCGCAGGGAAAACCTTATTTGTCAAGCAAAGCTTTTCCTCCTTCCAGGGCCAGATAGTGATTTTCTGCCCCCAACAAAAACACTTGATGAACTTGCTAAACTTGGATTAGGTAATGTGAGATTGAAGCACATAAGAATTGAGTGTTATTTACTTTTACACCTTATTATCCAACCTTCTTGCCAAGAAAACTATGGAACAAGCTTTTTTAATTCTAACTTGAGCCTGTCTGGTCCCATTTGTAAAACTGTGTATTGGGAGACATTTAATTATGTTAAAATACATTTAGCATTTGTTTTAAAGAAATATTGTAGAGCTGTTTACTCTTTAATGCATTTTCATAAAAGTTTCCATGTAGCCATTTTAATAAATACACCTATGCCCTTCCAACACTTTCTCATGCCAAGGCATCATTTTGAAAGTGTTGAGGAATATCTCCCAATGAATCATTTTGCATCAGCTATCTAAAGTTAGTCAATGGTTGTTATGGTTAGTGTGGGTTCTAGGTGGTGCATTCGGAGGCTCAGCTACACCATATATCATATGTTAATGTTCTTTCACATATTATGCTCAGAGGCTCAACTGTGTGATGCCCTTGGGAGTGAAACCAGGCTCCCTCATCTCAGTCATATACAAATTTTGTTTAGCTTTAAACTTTGCAGAAGCACAACTTATCATAGGTTAGCTGTGGCAGTCATACAGGTCTACTTTAGTGGTTGGCAACACTGATTATCTCTGAAAATATGACAACAGTTTGGAAGCCTTGATTTGTGGAATTTATCGTCTTTGAAACTGTCTTCGCGAACATTGTAGGAGTCTGGGCAAGATCTCTAAGGACAGTTTGCGAGGATTCCTGAAATATCGGGAATATAGTATTAGCAACTAATGGCTGAGTTACTTTGCCACTAGAAGCAGATTATACTGATGTTTACATTTCCATTTTTAGGAAAACCTGTGCAAGATTCAGCAGACAGCCGCACAAACTCGAAGATTGGGTTGAACTGGAGTCTAGCGGAATTAAACAGCTTTGTTTGTCACAGCTACTCTCACATAAGCTTAAATTTGGTTGGGTTTGAATTGGCAAGAACAGGCAAAGGACGCAAAATCCAGATATTGAATGTTAGTTCTGTGAGGGAACTAAAAACAGCTGTTGGCAAAAGCAGACTTTACATCGTGCCACGAGCCACTGTCTTGCAGGTATGGAATTATATACACAGGGATTTATATCATACTACAGTGCTGAAGTTAGTTTCACCTTTGTAACCTATTTTGAGGTTCTTAGAAATAGGCTGTTTATGTTTTTTTACCTTGACAGTTATAATAATAATAATGTACTACAATCAAATGTGTTAACTGTAATGTCTGCCTGTAACTGAAGTTACCCTCTCTGACCTCAGGAAACCTCACCACCCTCAGCCATGTCCCAGAATTCATTCCCACCACTCTCTGCAGCTCCAGCAGCAGATGAGACCTCACAGGTGGCTAAGGAAAATGTGGTTTCAGATCAGGTCCATATTGAAATGATTGCACATCTAAGATCAGTATGCACTTGATGAGTGGCAGATATAAACGGTGTTTTTGTCTTTTTCTAATATGTATTTATTATACTGTGATGTCTGAGCAGTTACATTCCCCAGGCAAACAGTTTTTGTACGTTTTGATTTTCTGTGTACTGCCAGGTGGCATCCACATCCTCTGCCATATCCATGGTTTCATTCCCACCACTCTCAATTGCTCCAGTACAAGATGAGACCGCCCCTTTGGCTGAGAGTACCCAAGCTCAAAGTGTGGTTGCAAATCGGGTAAAAAAACATTAAAGAATCTATTATTTTAAGTATGTGTAGGCCTATTTGATGGTGATTGGTGAGAAATGCCATTTTTGATGTTTTACTTTAGGCTCTTCAAGAATGGCAAGCAATACGTGCCCAGCAAGACAAGGAATATAATGACAATTTGTTGGTGGATCAGGAGAAGGTAAAATTTCCAAGTTGTTATTTTGTATGTTTTACGTGATATTACAGAATGCATAAATAATTTTAATGTGGTCTTTTAATAGGAGAGGAAGAAACTAGCCTATCAGGCCTGTGAGGAAAGGCGTCAAAAGGTTTGTTTGTAATATTCGTTTGAATGAACTAGCCGAAGATTAATTTGAATTTTCTTTTTAATGAGAGCAATAACATTTCAGGCTATTGAAGCAAGACATCAGCGTCTATCTGCATGTGAGGTACCCTCTGATGGGGTGTTGATCAAATTTAAATATCCAGATGGACACCTCAACATGAGGAAATTCAGCTTGTGTGAGCCAATTCAGGTGATGTGTGTTCAGCTTGAGAAAATATCAAGTGTCGTCACAGTGGGTTGTCAAACGTCACTGGTGTAACACTGTTTCACATATTTTTAGACCTTGTTTGACTTTGTGGGACAAGATGATGGTGCCAGTGAAATCTTTGTGGTACAAGAAGCCACATCATCAAGATCAATTGAGAGCAGTTCCGCCGGGTCAATAATTGATCATGGCATAAAACCATCCTCAACTCTTTACGTACTTTGGTTTTCAAATCACCATGTACAGGTAAATGTATATTGCATTGTATTTCCTGTCTCAAATGAAAAATTGTTTTGTTTTGTGCAAGCTCATGTATTGTGTATGTTTGTCTTCAGGAAATTCTCTCAGGTCAACAAAATGATGGAGCTCATGCCCTAAACCATACATCTCCTGGTCAGTCGTCGCTGTCTGAGCCCTCAACCCAGCAAAGTCTCTCTGTGCCCTCTCTCCAGTCTGAGCCCTCAACCCAGCCAAGTCTCTCTGTGACCTCCACCCACTCACTGCTGTTTGAGCCCTCTCTCCAGCCTCTGCCATCTGAGAACTCTATCCAGCCATCGCTCACTCTGATCTCACAACCGCAAGAAATCCTGACTGATGAAGAACCATCACTCCCTCCTTCACCTGTCCAGGAACCAATCATTGATCTTGATGAACAAGAGGAGACGGTTTCACAAAATCAGTCTCCTGTATCAACACATCACCTTAGAGGACCTGTGGATGAGTATGTGTTTCTCATTAACTTGACATTGATGTTTTTGGTGTATGTAAATATTACATTTTCTATACCATAAAAAGGACTAGCACTAAACCAAAGTCAGTGTGATGCTTATATCCTGTAACATTTAAGCAGGTGGTTAAAACTTAGAAAACATGGTACATATTTGGCATATGAATAAAATGTATGAACTTCTTTGGTTGCAGGATTGATCTACAGACATTGAAAAAACTGGTCAGCAAAGTAGATGACTGCTTCTCTCCAACAAGCAACCAAATAAATGTGTGCAGGGACAATGTTTTTCCATGTAGCCTGCGGGCGTTTAAACGGAAGTCCTTCGACCCTGAAGCAAGACTGGATGTTGTCTTTGTGGATGAAGATGACAATGGTGAAGGGGCAGTTGACGAAGGCGGCCCGACCAGAGAGTACCTAAGGCTGTTGATGAGGGCCGTCCACCAATCAAACATCTTCGATGGACATGAGAAAGACCGGCAGTTGAGTCTTGATACGCAAGGTAAGGAAGCCCAAATTCTTGGGGCTGTCTTCATTCAACTGGCATAATTCTAGAAATGTATACACGGAAACCTATTTAAATTATTGCACTCCCTTATTTCTCCTGTCTTGATTTATTGTGGTTTTTTTACGTGTTCATTTTAGCTTTACAGAGTAAACTGTACACCTGGGTGGGGAAAATGATAGCTGTGTGCATCATTCATGGAGGAGTTGGTCCGCATTTCTTCTCGGAAAGGCTTTTCCGGCAAATCTGTGGAATAGAAACGACCCCGGCCACGGTCGATGAAGTTGGCGACCATACTTTTAGGGAGCAGTTGATGAAAGTAAGAAGGAGAAAGGTGTTATACATTGAATGTACAGTCTACTGTGACACAGCCCTCCAGTTGCTTTCTATTAACTTTCTATTTATGAAATGCTTCCTTTCATAGTGTACAACTATTGACATGTAATTTATATAGGATAGGTGTCCTTGTAAGCCAAGTTTGGATTGTAGACTCCTGCACATTTTAATTATCCTTGTCTTTATGTGCCACTCACTATCTTTCATTCTGTCTTTTCTTTCTTTTTGTCTTTCTTTCTGTCGATTTGTCTTTTCTTTTTAGATACAGGATGCAACAACAGTCAGAGAGGCAAACAATGCAATAACAGAGGCAGCAGATAGTCTCAGTATTATAGGTGCCTTGAGACATGTGTCCAGCCTGGAAGAGAAGGACTCCCTTGTCCAGTCAGCTGCTGACTTCTTTGTCAACGGCAGATTGGCGACTGCCCTGGACCAGTAAGTAATTGCCTCACCTGTCTTGTCTGTCCGAGAAATTAAACTCACTAGCCCAGGACAACTCACACTGTCACATGTTTTCATAGGTTTGCTGATGGGTTAAAAACCCTTGGATTACTCAAAGAGATGAGGGAGAATCCGGCCGTGTTCTTCAACTTCTTTGTCAATGAGGAAATTCCCCTTCAGGCGAAGGACCTGTGCAAGTTATTTGTTCCAGACTTCTCAGCGCAGGGCAGCAACCGGAGAAACCGAGAAAATATGACAATCTGCTTCTGGCGTGACTTGTTGATTGACATAGAAGGTATACTAATTATTCTACCAGTAACAATATTGTATGTGAAAACATTTGATTTATTTTAAATTAACTTTTCTCCAATTCTATCAAGGTGTGAAAGGCATCACTTAATCACCGTTTCACACCACTTTCTTGTGTTACAGAAGGAGAATGCAGTCCAGTCACCCTTGAGAGGGTTTTGGAATTTTCGTCTGGAGCCTCTGTAGTCCCTCCACTGGGATTTCCACACCCTCCTCACATACAGTTCATTCATGAAGAGAACCGAATCTTCCCTGAAGCAAACACGTGTATTGTTACACTATGCCTGCCGCTGCACTCTTCTTATGAATGGTTTAAAAAACATATGATGGAGGGAATTTTGCAAGCGCCGACCTTTGGTCTTGCATAATGTTACCGTGTTTGTTTTTAAAATTGTTCAGTGCAGGTTGTTAGAGGGCATGCCTCTATTGTTCCCAATAGTTTTCTACATTCTAGTTTTACAAGTGCTCTTAAACTTGGCACTTGTTGTTCTAATCACAACCCCATCACCAGATTTGTGCCCACCCTCTGCCACTCTGCCAATGCTGGGCCCACGACACAGGCCACAATGCCTGTTAGTTGGGCATCAACCACAGCTGCCATCAAGTGCCAAGTGCACTTGCACCTTCACTTTTAATGATGTGGTACTCTGTTAATGTTATGTCCAATTTCATGCACTTTTAAATATTTTCTATGTCCAAATCTTACAAGTGCTCCTTGCCTCTGTGGCACTTGTTGTTCTCTTTACTGTGGTCATCCCCACTTGCTGCACTCTCAATAAAGTGGTCAGTGCTACAATGATGCATTGTTGAGTGTATTTATATGCAGGGCCTATAATTTAACAAATCCTTTAAATCAGCATCCCAATAGCAGAAGGCCTAATAGACATAAGAATAAATGGCTTCTAGGCAGAATGGAAACATTCTCACACAAACATGGACTTTTGATCAATACTCGGAGTAACAAGTCTTTATCACTTTAGATCAAGCGTTTGCAATAATACACATTTGTTCCGTTTGTTTTGAAGACGTATGACCATGCATGATGCCAGCCTCTTGGGCACCTGTGGGCAGGACATGCAAATTAGTTAGACATCAAATGTATATTTATTTATTGTACAATGTTGACCAAGCACAATGGGAGCAGTAACGCAACTATACAGCCCATCCCCCTACACAGAGTAGCCTAAACAGAGTCAGGCAGGGCGTGTCGGCGCTTGTCAACCAACAATAGGCCTACAATATGACATATGACAACACTTGTTGCTACTTCCAATGTCTTGACTGGCACACCCGGCATTAGCTACATCCTGGATAATGTATGCAACCAATAAAATGTCTCTGGGCTTGGAATTGGACTATACCTGATCAGTTTGCAAAATACTGACAATTGCAGTACAGCAAGCCTGATATTTAATCTTCAGATCAGAAAAGTGTTGGATTGCATTGTGCACAGATGTCTGTTGTTGCCGAGTGAGGATGAGTTGAGGTGGCTCTACCCTTACAGCTGGGAACTCTTCCTCGTCAAGTGTAGGCAGTGTTTGAATTCCGTACTGCGCTAGGATGGCCTCAATGTTTTGGTCGCTGTAGGGATTTTCCCCAAACACATTGTTGACAGCTGTGCTGTCTGTGGCAATATTTCTGAGCATGCCCTCTGTCCAGAGTTGAGTTGGTGTGCGATTATTTTCTGTTCTCAACGGATGGAGGTTCCAGGCCTGTCTAAACTGCTCCAGTCTTTTCTGGATCTCCGGAAGATAAACAATATGCAGTGATAGTCTGTGGACATCATTATCTGGGTTTAGAACCTCTGAATCCTCTAAGGAGTAGAACATATGGTAAAAGTGCTGCAACACATGCAAAAATACATCACGCCAAAGGCGTTCAATTCTCTGATTGTGAACTGATCGTCCGGTTATGTAACCTCTGTGTTCAAGTCCTTGAACTAGATGCATGAATAAAGCCACAAGGATGTTTTCACCACCATGGTCAGATCTAACTCTTGATGGTAGGGCGTAGAGGCAGGTTGCTTTCAAAAACTGAGAAAGCACTGTTGTGGAACGATTGTCTGTGCTGCAGCTGAGGTAAGTAATCAGACGGGAGTATCCATCAATTGCACCATGAGTGACAAAGCCCCATCTAGAAAGGTTGAAAAACAAATAAAATGATTACTTGAAATTATAATACTATTGACAGTAGTCTTGAAACAATATAGCTGTGAACTCCAGTTTTTCACTTGCTGAAGTTCTCTTCAAAATATAAAAGAATATATTGACAAGTCTGGTAGTAAGTATGACAAGTCTGGTAATAATAACCTTATCAGACGCATGTTCCCATCAATGTGCCACAAACTGTTGGGGTAAGGTACATGATAAACACGTCTTGCAACTGTCCGGCTCCATCTCCTTGCAGCAGCAGTAGGATTCACCCGTGTCAACATCTCACGCACTCTGGACCGTGTAACAAAGACACCCCGTGTGCGCAACAGGGCTCGAATAATCTGAAACACATTTAAGAAAAGATCTACATTTTCTTGATATTCAAAAAACAATGGCACACAAATGGGAATTAAATACAGGCTAAAAATAAAGACCACCAATTACCTCATTTCCAGAATTAGGATATTGGCCCTGAAGTTGCCTCACATGTTGTTCTAGTTCACCATCATCTATTGCAGGCCGCATACTTCTGACAGGTATACCCATCAACTTTGACTTCTTGTACAGAAATGATGAGGAACATCCAAGTATTTCAGCAGTTTTTGCAATTGTATTGCCTTGCGCCAGCAGAAATTCTATCTGTTCTCTGGTAACATCAATAGCTGGTCGGCCTGTTCTCCCTACAAAAAGAAAAAGTCAACAAGGTTTAAGTGTTGAGGCAGCATTGGACTGTTTATTAATTATAATTTAAAGTAGGCCTATATATCAGCATACCAATTCTCAAACATGCATTGAAATTGCATATTGTTAACGAATAGGCCAATAGGCTACCCTGGGTGTGGAGAGGCTTGAGGATTTGCAAAAATACTGTATTTATTGCTGTGACCAGTCAGTGGACATAACAGTAAGACCAATACATTTAATGATTGCTGAAATAAGCACATGGATCAGTGTGCGAAATACCCATCAATATTCGGGGGGTCCCCATCTCCCCCGATTGTTGCGCCATATCGATCTAAACTTTCTCATGCAGTAGGCCAATACATTACAATATTTCATGGATGCAAGCCAAGATAGTCAGTCTAATAGGCTACATGACAAACACATGCACACACTTAACAATTTTGCAATTTTGCAAACTGAAATAAACATTTGACAAAACATCATTTTACAACGGTGAAAAATCATTAAAAACACTGAACGGGAGCAAGTGTGCGGACTTTCCACTCTTTTTCATTTTGATAGTTATTTTTGTCCAGTAGCAATTGTTTTTTATTTCTTTAGTGTGACTTCTCAACATTACGTCTTCTGTTTGGCGCACATGGCTAATTTGCATACGCGCGCACAGGACTGGCTGGCTCCGCTTGGCAAAAAATAGAACATATTTGTGAATAAATGTTTAAAATTCTGAATACTGGACATGGTGAGCTTAAACACATTGAAATTACCATTAGTGACAATAATATACATATATATATATATATATATATATATATATATACGAAATTTGAGACCCCTCTCAAATTTTGCTTTTGAGGCTTTCAGGGGGTCTCATGGGATAGGGGATAGTAGGGGGTGCCCAGCCCCCCCAACCCCCCCGTATTTCGCACACTCCATGTGGTAGGCTATGCCACTTGTTTTTTTGTTTGTTTATTTTTTATTGACCAATGTACAAAATCCATAACCACTCGGTTATCGGGTCACCCATGCAGGAGCGATAGAGCAAACTCCATGGCTCTGACCCATGCAACTTGTTTTTGTATTTTCACAAACAATCAGACGTGGTCTGAACCGTGCACCTGCATGTCCGTAGGAAACACTATCGCCACTATGTCGCCACAACTATTTTACTTAGCGAACTAATGCATATTATAGCCTAATATATGAATGCAGTGATAAACGGACATACCTGAACGAATGCGCCCGACAGAGAAACTTCGGTCTTCCCCAGCCTGGAAATGTGTGCCTACTAGATTTTTCAGTTCAGCCAAACTGCTTTTGAGTTCGTTGTTGGTCTCTGGTGATAGCAAATCTTCAATTCTTCCGAGATTTCTTTCACAGCTTTCTCTCCACAAATCCCCTGTGTGAGGGCTCGTTCAATTTCATGGCATTTTCTGGTGATTTTTTCGATTACAGCCAACGCCATGACTGCTCCTTTCTTATTCCCACTTCTTCTTTGATTATGGCGGCAAACGGAAATTACGTATTTCTGGATATCTAAAACGTCATGCCCAATAATTCGCACTCAAATGACGTTTGAGATATCTTTAACTTTAATTCTGCCTAGTCAAAACTGAATTACAGATATCTGCAATTGTCATTTAAGATGTGTGACGAGTTGAATGTCGTTTTCTGTGACGTCATTGCAGATATCTGTAATTCAGTTTCGCCTAGTCAAAACTGAATTACAGATATCTTTATCTGTCGTTTCGACTAATCACAATTACATTACAGATATCTTGAATGAAAATTCCAACTATTCAAAATGTAATTACGACTAGTCAGAAAGAAGTTGTTGATATCTACAATGTGTTGACAATACACCACTGTTCACACACATACACACACTTTAACGTGTAGTCAGATACACATAGCGTAAACACACAAACATAACACATAGTTCTTCTCCTGCTTCTCAACCTCAGAATGTTTCATACTCCTTAAAAAGGGAGTCTGGCATAGCGGACAGATAACAGGTTTTCAAACCTCTGGCTTCATGAATCACTTCATTATATTAGTTCTGAGACTCCCTCACACACACACAGCGGACAGATTAGACTAGAGGTTTTCATGCCTTTCTCACAGTTTTCTATGACCTCACTTCACTTCACACACACATAAAATAAGCGCACACGCGAGGCAATATGCTCATGAACTTTAGTAACCGCGACATGGCTTGCACGTCATCACGCAACGCCAGGAAGGAGGACCAAACGACGCCAGGAGGACGACCCGACGAGATACGACCAATCCCAATCCAAGAAGAACCTCTGTCAAGCCCAGTATCGTTATATAAACTTTGTACGCACTCTGACTAAACGCCATCTTTCCTGTACAGGATCAGTGGACCATGCATGATCATTTGCTAGACACCGCAGTTTCCTGACCTGTGACCTCTGAATAAACCTGCTTAATTTTAACTTGAGAACGACGCCTCCTGCCTTTGATTTCCACCCGCAACAAAATGGTAGCAGAGGATGGTTTAAGACGATTGGAAGAGCGGAGTGGAAACAACAGGTTGGGGAGGAGGCCGTCTCTCGGACGGGAAAGAACCGTCCTGAAGTGACTTGTATCGCCTTGGGAAACTGATCAAACAGCGCTGTACTATTAAAAGGTGAGCAGAGCCTATTTAATTGAAATCTGCATATTGTCGTGATAGAGAAAACCCAAATTTTTGATCAGTAGTACTGAGGTGTATACAAGTACATATGATAAATTTAACAAAGTAATTAAAATGGTCTGAAAATGCTGTGTATTATGCAATGGTGACGGTTGTATTTTAGTTCAAATTTTACACAAACACTGTAAATAACTGTGCCTGATCTCCAGGTCTGTGTTTGAGTAGTAGTTTCAATTTTCACACCAATAAGGTCTCTCACTCTAAAATCAAATTTTACACAAACACTGTAAATAACTGTGCCTGATCTCCAGGTCTGTGTTTGAGTAGTAGTTCAAATTTTACACAAACACTGTAAATAACTGTGCCTGATCTCCAGGTCTGTGTTTGAGTAGTAGTTCAAATTTTACACAAACACTGTAAATAACTGTGCCTGATTTCCAGGTCTGTGTTTAAGTAGTAGTTTCAATTTTCACACCAATAAGGTCTCTCACTCTAAAATAAAAATAGAATACAAACACTGTAAATAACTGTGCCTGATCTCCAGGTCTGTGTTTGAGTAGTAGTTCAAATTTTACACAAATCAGGTCTCCCACTTCAAAAATAGAAACGAAGACAAAACACTGTAAATACATATGCCTGATCTCCAGGTTTGTGTTTGAGTAGTAGTTCAAATTTTACACACACACTGTAAATAACTATGCCTGATCTGCAGGTTTGTTGTGTGAGCAGTAGCTAACTCAAATTCGGTATCCCACTTAAAAAAGACAATATATATGACAATCAGTGTTGGAGCCCTGACACCACCCAGGGATGGAGGTCACGTGCCACCTGTGGATGTTTTGAGATTGAAATGTCAAGTTATATGAAGATTTTAACTGCTCTTACTGCAGCTCTCTCCAATCAGGTCACCAGGGCCCTGGCGACTGATCCGGAGGAAGCTGCAGAACTCTAGGTAAAAGTTGGTGACTGGGTAAGAGTCAAGGTTCACAAGAGAAAGTGGCCAGAACCCAGGTGGACTGGACCGTACGAAGTGAAGGAGGTTACTTCACACTCGGCCCAGGTCAAAGGTAAATCAGGCGCACCTTGGCACCACCTGACACATTGTACCCCAGCACCTTCACCTTCCCGCCCTTTGGCTGAAATAAGAACTGATTTGAATAATGCAACAGGAGCTTTACAAACCAGACACACCATTGTTTCAATTGCGCACAAATAACGGAAGGCTGTTACGAATAAGGATTTGAAAGAGGAAATTACTTATATAAAAATTATTATACTACTTTAGATTATATAATATAGAGAGGATGTGAAGTAACTAGTATGAATGGAAGTGTGTGGCAGTTGGACTGAGTGACTGGTAGAAAACGTTGGGTCGCGGCCCGTTGTATCTCAAAAGAGGGAGTGCGGTCTCTGCCCGAAATTATAAAAAAAACGTGGCAGACAGCACGCTTGGCTGTGAATGTTCGTGTGCTTGTGTGCAGGGAGATAACTCCAAGATGTGTGTGGGAGTAGGAGTGTTTGTGTGTGTGGAAACGAGAGAAAATATGTGTCAAGGTCAGCTGGCTGACTGAAGACACAGAAAAAACTGACGGAGCGACAAACTGACTGAAAAACTAGAGGTGGTATTTACGCTTGCCATCTGATATATGTTGTATGTATGGGTGGGAGGGGTAAATGTGTTTAGGACTTGCCAGAGAAAGATTAAGGATGTTGACTGAAGGTTTGAGAGATGAAGTAAGACAAGAAAGTTAAAGTTTAGGAGGAAGAAAGATCTTTAGGAGTGAGCTGAATCTGGCCAGTGATATCTTGCTCTGAGATGGATAATAGAATGTAAAGCTTGAGTGGTTAAGAAAGTAGGGAAGAGAAGTGGGAATAGAAAGATTTAGTATGTGCACAGCAGAGGATGAAAAGGGGGAGATAAGAATGTTTGGGAGTCGGGAAAGCCATCTGTGGAAGGCCAGCAGCCTTACAGCTTACAACTGGCGTTAAGATCACAAAGAGGCTTGGTTGTTTGTTTCTATGTTGTTTGTTTGTTTGTTTTTTACTATTGCTTCATTCAGAAGTAAAGAATTCCAGAGGGAATTGTTAAAATTACACTTTTTGGCACAAATTTGTTCTTTCAGATATTTCCAATATATCTATAAGAGGAAAGGAGAAAGGTTTTGGCCTCTAAAGTTCTACATAAAATCCAATCATTTAAATATCTTATTTAGTTTCTACCTGACACAGGTAGTTGGTTGTTGAAATGCTGTTTCATTGACTTTTATTTTCTTAGAGCTGAATAATGTGCTTTCTATATGAGCTGTCTCAATCATATTAGGATGAGAAATTCTAACTTAACTTTAAACTAAATTTTGTGCTGCCTAGAATTACATATTTCTTTGTTTTCACCTGTAGTTGCTTTAATTCCATATTCAAATCATCCATTAAGAATTCAATAGTCAAGACATGTCAAATCTATTTACAGTTGGAATTTAAACTAGAAGTTTGATAAACCCCCATGTAACTCTGGAGAGTCCTAAAATAAATATGTTTCACCATTGAAGAAGAATAAATTAAAATCCAGTTAAAGGTCAGAGGTCAAATACACTTTAACTCATAGCCGGTTTCATTTTAAATGAAATGCAGAAACCATAATACAAGGCCCTCTGGTTACACACTTATTTGAATGTCATATCTATAATTAGATTTAAATTTATTTTGGACCCTTTAACTTTCAAACTCTGGAAAGAAGGTTTTTATTTTGTTGTTTTGTTTCACCAGTTATCTTAACATCTAAGGCTCTTAATTTGAAAGGTGATGTTAAGCTCCAATTATTGTTTTTATTTCATCATGAAGGAAATTGTGGCAGAATAACTTTAAATTGTTTTGTTTGGTTTCAGCTGTCAACTCTGAAACGTTTGTCTCACACATTTGTCCTTTGTATGTGATTCCTGTTCTATCACAGGACAGTTTGACGTCAAAGCTTCTGAATTATCGTGTTATGGAGCAGTCAAATGAATTTTGGAAAATGGTTTGAACTCAAATACTCAAACGCTGTCATATCTGCTGCTCATTGAAATTCAACTTGTTTAACCTTTTATTTTTAATGTCCACTGATTTGGCCGACCACACCTCAAAGGTTTTATGAAATTGTTGAATACCAAAAGAGGGTATGTATGTTTTGATTCGATTATTTTGTTTGTTTCTTTTAATTATAAATTTATATAATCTACTTTAATCTCAATTACGCATCGCAGTAAATTAATAATTTTCTGTTTGTCTTCCTTTCAAACTCTGGGAACTGGGCTTCATGAATTCCACAACTCACTCCCATCCGGTGTTAACTCCACCTCCTCCACCACGACCGACAATACGCCCTGCGCCTGGCTTGGTACAGTGCAAGCTCAAACACATGGCCTGTTGGCAAGTATTAATTCCACGAAAGGATCTTTACAAGGCTAAGATCCAGATCATTGACTCTTAAAGACTGAAAAAGCCTCACTGACAATTCTTGATAATTTTGTTCTTGGAGCAGATCTGAAAAAAGCTGATATCTGAACAGCTCGCTCCTGCTCCTATGGTCACACAGAAACGAATGGCCCTGGCCCCTTCTACTGGCAGGGAGGGTTATGTGTGTACTGATAGGAAGTGATTGAAAGACATTTTTTCCAAACTGCCCCTGATGGCTGGGTGACCAGTGCCCTCTCCACCTCTATGCACCATGACATGACATAGCTGTAGACTCTGCACTGATGAAGGAAAACGTGCCTCATCCCCAGCTGTTCTGTGGATGCTGAACTGGGGATGGGTGCTATGGGTGCTGTGGATGCTGTGGTTGCTGTGGATGCTGAAGGGGAAACTGATGCTGTGAAGCTGAAGCTGAGGAAGATGGAGATGACGACGCGACGATGATGATGAGGAGGGGGACGGGTTTGCACTGGATGGGATAAAGGTTGAGGGGAACATGAACTCGCCAGTAAGTGGTCACACCCTAAAGGGGGATTAAAAGAGAGTCTGGAGGGATTTCAACTTTTTAACTATAGTCTGTGTCTGATTGAACTCTTAAGCAATAAAGATAGAAACAGTTTTAGCTAGATATTATACTTCATACAAATGATTTCAATAACTGTTGCTGCTTAGTGATAATAATGAATCTTTCACCTGTTCTCACTTCTCGTTCTGTATTAAAGCATAATTTCCTTGGCTACATTAGACATCAAACAGAGTTACAGGAGCTGCCTCTCCTGGGGCAAAGTCAGTCTGACATTGTTTGGGTTCAGTTTGTTCCGAATGTTTACAGTCAGGTTTGTTTTGAGATTTTTTGTTTGCTGGCTGTGATTCTTTGAATCACAGCTATGTTTTGACGTTTTTGTTTTTGTGTTTTACTGAATATTAAGTTGGGTTTGTTTTTCTGCCTTGCCCTTTTGTGCCCTTTGCCTTCCCAGTGTTGTCCGCACCTATCAGGTGCGGAAAGGGGGATTTGTTGACAATACACCACTGTTCACACACATACACACACTTTAACGTGTAGTCAGATACACATAGCGTAAACACACAAACATAACACATAGTTCTTCTCCTGCTTCTCAACCTCAGAATGTTTCATACTCCTTAAAAAGGGAGTCTGGCATAGCGGACAGATAACAGGTTTTCAAACCTCTGGCTTCATGAATCACTTCATTATATTAGTTCTGAGACTCCCTCACACACACACAGCGGACAGATTAGACTAGAGGTTTTCATGCCTTTCTCACAGTTTTCTATGACCTCACTTCACTTCACACAAACATAAAATAAGCGCACACGCGAGGCAATATGCTCATGAACTTTAGTAACCGCGACATGGCTTGCACGTCATCACGCAACGCCAGGAAGGAGGACCAAACGACGCCAGGAGGACGACCCGACGAGATCCGACCAATCCCAATCCAAGAAGAACCTCTGTCAAGCCCAGTATCGTTATATAAGCTTTGTACGCACTCTGACTAAACGCCATTTTTCCTGTACAGGATCAGTGGACCATGCATGATCATTTGCTAGACACCGCAGTTTCCTGACCTGTGACCTCTGAATAAACCTGCTTAATTTTAACTTGAGAACGACGCCTCCTGCCTTTGATTTCCACCCGCAACAAATGTTAATTCCGGATAGTCAAACGTAGTTGATAAATGACAATTCGGCTTGCCATACTCTCTCTCTCTCTCACTCGCTGCCCCCTCCCTCCTGAGATGTGCAGGTCCCGGTGGCGTGTTTGCCGTCGGGGGGGGGCAGCGCGAGAGGTTGGTCTATCCCTCCGCAGGTTCACCTTCAGAAATCTTGTTACGACTTTTACTTCCTCTAGAATAGGATAAGAGATAGTGTCTTATTTTGTGTGCCTAGATCTGGTTTCCCTTTGCTGAGTTATCATAAGGGGCATTGTGTATCACTCTTGCTACTGATGAGAGGTCCATGTTTAGTGATATTTACAGAATGTTTTAGTGGTTATACTGTGGTTTATTAATGTTCTTGGGCAGACACAAGAGGCACTTGTTTATAGTTAATTCTTTGTTGTCTCTAGATGCACTGGTCCATTACTATTTGAACCTCAGCATCTAGGGTTCAAAATTGGTAAAATTATACATTATATGCATATTGTTGTTGTAATCAGTTGGTTGTCAGTCAGTCAGTTGAGATAAATCTTGAGGAGAAACATTTTGGGTTGTTTTGTGTCTGTATAGGCCTACTATAAAAAGCACTTTGCATTTTTAATTTTAGTACTTGTACTTTTACTTTTGATACTTAAGTACATTTCAACACCAGATACTTAAGTACTTTTAATATGAGCTACTTTAAGACTTTTACTCAAGTCACCCTGGGCCTGCCCCTTTGGGCTGGGCTTCTGCTGCAGATCTAAAGGCTGCTTCCAGGGGCATGGGGCCCTCAGCCTTTGTTTTTCTTTGCTTCTGCACCTTACAACATACATCACACCTTATTTTCACACATCCAAACACTGTTAACACCACTGACGCGTAACATATTTTACACATCCCACTACGTAGTTAGAGCTATCTTGATTTGGAGTTAAATAAATTTACTTTTGGCTTGAGAGGTTTGTGTGTGGCCTCCCTTCTTGTTGCCATCTTTGAGCTAGGTGGTAACAGTAGTATGCATGAGTAAATGTACGTATTTCTGGTTAACCGGTATTCAGACAATACAGTTTCTGACATCTTGTAAGAGATACATATTACTAATAATAATTCTACTACTACTAAGAATAAGAATAGAAGTAATGCTTATTAAGATAAGAATAATGATTAGAGATGGGGAACTGATCCTGCTCTAGTTATTCTTGTTTATTCTTTAGGTTGACAGACCAGTCCAGACTGTTCCTTTTGTTCGGGAGAACTCTGCGTAAATAGCGTCAGAAACGACGCGGATGGCGGTATAGTGTACGTCATTCACATCTCACACGCTACTGGACGTTGATTGGCTGGTTTATGAGAGGTTAACACCTTATACCCGCCTCTTTGGTATGCGTCAACAGTCCGGCTCGAACCACTAGTCAGGAGGGGGGATTCCTGAATGTAGCTTAGTTTAGATCTAGACTTTTTTCCGTATCCAGCAGAAGATAAAATAGTATCATACATTTCCAAGAGTCATATTAATGTGTTTATTATATGGTTGATTTCAACGTATTTTTATTCCCTCTTTAAACCGACACGGACTATACCATTAGGTTACAGCCCCTCCGTAACCGGTGTTCCGTGAGTCACCAGGAAACTGATGTAACTTTAACCGGCTTCTGTTACAGTGACAAGTACAAAGAGACGTGAGGCGTCACGTTGCCACTTCTTGTTGGGTCCATGTTTTAGTCAGTGCTGCCTTTCGCGTGTGTCTCTGGTAGATTCAGCCCAACATGAATCCAGCGCGTCGCTGCTCGGCTCTGTTGAACCAGCTGTGCTCGCGGGGGGCACCGGCAGCCAGAGGACGGTTCCCAGCGGGACCAGCCTCCAACCCGGCGGGACGACGCTGCTCCGGGGTTGGCGGCAGTGAAATGGGAGTCAAGGGGACCGGTCCCCAGCTGAAGCCGAGCGGAACACCCCCCTCGAGTGCCGCACCAGGTACTGTTCACCTCCGGTTACTGCCTAGTGTAATATGGGACCATAGAACATCATGTTCCGACAGTTGAAACGAGTTCACTGATTCGTATGTGACGTGTCATATTCCATGAGCCAAAACCTGGTTTGTGTAGCCATCTCATCGATTGTGTCGATCATAGATCATCACAACCCTCCTCCTCCTCAGCTGTTCTCCTGATAACAGCGTCTGTCTGATGAGCGAGTGGAAAGGAAATGAGACACGAGAGAAACTTTAGATTGAGACAACACACTCACATACTTCAATCAATGATCATCCAGAAGAATTTAAAACTTGTTTCTGTGTATTGATGTCATGTTGAAGTATGACTTTTATCTTTTTACACTGATCATGTTGTTCATTGAGCTACAGAGGTGGTAAATGCTCTGTATTTATATATAGATATACAGACCTCTACAGTACAGAGAAAGATGTTTTCATTTAAAGAAAAAGATGCTCATCCTCATACATGTCTAACACCATCACCATGGCTGTTTCACTGTCAACGTTTTACTACATTTGTCATTGTAAGTTTTACTCAGGTTCCAAACACTCCTGTAAATCAGACAGACATGTCAGAATGACCATGTGAGTGTGGTCCACATGTGAAGCTGATGATGTAACAGACCCCCCACCCCCCTTCTCGACCTATCACAACAGCATACATGCTGACATATCCTGTGTTGAGTCCACTTTTCAGAAGATTTGTACAATAAGAAATCCTCTATTTGTCCCACAATGGGAAATTTACAAACTTACAATCCTTAAATAAAAACCAATCCAACAAAGACATGAGGTGAATACCATACATGTGGTATGTAAGTTTCTATGCCTCTGTGCTTGCAGCAGCTGTGGCTTGGAGGCGTTGTGTTTCAGCATTGGCCGTCTGTCTGTCCTAGTTTTTTCAATACAATATCTCAGGAATGCCTTGAAGGAATTTCTTCAAAGTTGGTACAGATGTTCAGTTGGATTTGAACATGAACCGATTCGATTTCTCACAAAACACGTTTTCCGCCTTCACTAAAGAAATCCTACACAACTACACACGTTGAAGAGGAAAACAATAACCCCGTGCTGACATCTTTTATTAAAAACATGTTTTGCAAATACTCTTAGTACGTCTTGTGAAATTCCGACAAAGTCCTCACTTAAATTGAATATACCCCTCAAACATAAATTAAAAGGGACCTGTGAATTTGACCGCTAAACAATCTTTATGTTTAGATACAGTGTTACTCACCTAAACAAACTATGTCCACGAGGTCAAAAAAACATGCTAAATTTTATATAAAACTCATTTAATTGGTAATATACTTGGCAATTTTACCTAGCCCTATGCACAACCTGTGGATACCTTGAACAGCGGAAGATGTGAAATTTAAGTTTACATGTATCCCATTGTCACATTCAAATAGCAGTACCCTACATATGTGCACACCTTATGTCACTTGATCCGATCTGTTTAGAAGTCAAACCTAAATTTTAGATACATTATGGTGCTGTATACATCTGGGTTACCCTTTTCTGTGACACATTCAGCAAAAATATTTGATCAAAACCCAACCCTATGAATGTATTTTATTGACTGTATTGACAGACAGTAAAAGTGTATGTGACAAACAGAATTGTTGTAATCTTAAGTGTAACTGTCGGAAAACTTAACTTAACAAATATCCGTTTTGAAAAACTCTAGCTTGTCTAGCACAAGCTATTCAGGAACCAGCGGTGTTTAAGTCTTTAAGCAGTTCTAACCAGGTTGTCTATTTTAGGTATTGTCACAAGGAAACAGGTCGGGTCTCAGCCTGGAGTCAGGTCACCCCCACCCAAACACCAGCACATACATAATCGTAGGCATTCCCTCATGGCCTGGGTCAACTGGAAAATGGTGCCTTAAATTAGCCGCTGTAATTGTTCCTCTGTTTCAGTCCTCTGGAGGCTAAAACTCTTAATCTAACTCCATGCCGATCTTTACTGGCCTCCACCTGTAATGGGATCTGTCAGGCTCAGTTACATAACCATCCAGTAAAGAGGTCATGGGTCACGTACCATGGTTACAGCAATGAGTCAGGCCTATTTTACCTTCTCTTTGTTTTTATGTCTTGGGTTAAAGGTTCAGTATGGAGGATTCAGTGGCATCTAGTGGGTAGGTTGCACATATAAATGATCTGAACTCCCCTCCCCTCAGCCTGTAGGAAAAGGTATGATGGTTTTCAGGTAACCTAAAAAAGATGAATGACCTTTTCTAGACCCAGTAGTTGGTCTGTAGTCAAGTGTATCCTAAACCGTATCTGATGACCTTGATGTTAGATGTGTACAGGTATAAAATCATGGGATTTTCATCTAATGCATTTATTGAAATGTAAATCTATAGAAAACCCATCAATATTTGTCAGTATAAAAACATTTTACTGACATTTTAGTAGTGATGGTGGTTATAAGTCAAATAGTGGTTGTGTCTTGGTTTCAGTGGAATTCAGCAATTTCAGCTCAGTGTCTGATTAACATGACATTTGCAGAGGACAGTCGATCATTCACTGCTTAACTTTTAATCTAATATGTCACAGTTGTAATGAAGTTAATTGTCATGTGGTTTCCAGAGCACATGACAATATGACCTAAAATTTGGTCTGTGTGTAACCAGCAGCACATTCTGGCTTATTACTCAACAGCAGCTTGGACTCTGTTTAAGTGAAGACTGGGAAAAGGAGCCGCTCAGCGTGACACTACCCTTGTTCGTAGGTTTTTAGCTTTCAGTATATTTTTTACTAGGCTTGTCTGTTTTGATGTGTTAATATAACCAACATGCTAATGGTGAGTTGTCACCTAAACATAGATGTTTGTGACGACGGGCTTTTTAATGTCTGTTTGTACTTCTTGAGTACTTGTTGTTGAGCGGCTTTGGCTCAGGAGGTACAGCAGGTCATTCACTGAGAGGAAGGTCGGCGGTTTGTTCCCCAGCTCGTTCAACCCAAAAGGCCATGTGTTCTTATGCAAGACACTCAACCTAATTTTTTCAGATCAACTCGCCAACTCAAGAAGTTCAGTGCATCTGAGTTCATTCTGTAATGACCGAATCAAAAGTCTGGGAATCCACAACCAGCATGTGTTCCAACACGCCTTTCCCCAGTGAACATTTTCACTTGTTACTGTAGGAAGTGGAAGTAATTCGATAAGTGGAGGTTCCAGTTCAGTGTCTCTGGAAACGTTTCTAGTGAACCAGCTGTGGTAGGGCCCTGAGCACTGCAAGAAACAGCTGGAATTTAACCATTAAATGTGTCTCTTTCCATTTGTCTGTGTCAACAAAGAATTAGAAACAAGGAAAAAATTTGATCGAATTAAAAATAAAGCTTCGGTGATTAAATATTTACCTATGATCATAATATTATTAGTAAGAGATTTAAAAAATGAGGTGGTGTGTCAGTTCTATCTTGGAACATATGGTGCACATTGAATGCACAAATACAATGTGTGTGACGTCCTAGCTTGTCTGACAGTGACATTCCAGTTTACTGAGGTTCCTCTGGCTATACCGCACAGTGTGTGTGCATGAGAAAGAGAGAGATGAGGTTTTTCAAGGCCTAGAATATATAGACTAAAGTCAAAAGCTTTGGAAAAGTAATGGGGTTACATTTTTTTGTATGTAATAAAATAAATTACAAAATGTAACAGTAATCTTCCACATTGCGTCAGTACATGGTAACATTGTGCTCCTTCACTTTCACCATTAGTCAACAGCCCACCAGCTGTCTTTATGCTGCCTGGTCAAAAAGTATATCTAGTAAGTGTGAGACATCCTGAGCTAAAATTTAGATAATTCATGGCCATTATAAACTTTGTTTGGATTTGAGAGAGATTCTGTATTGCATGTGAGCTTTGCTGATAGAGCTTTAATATTAGCAGTGTGGGGGAAATGTGTGGGACCCTTGGTTAGAGAGAGAGAGAGAGTAACAGAGAGTGAGAGTGTGAGAGGCTGATACCATTGTTGAATGGGCCAGTCAATGACGGAGTCACTCCTTCTGCTGCATCAGCATTTACTGGGACTGGTAGTCAAACTGTGCCTCTGTACCCACGTCCAGATGACTGCCTGCTCCCACTCAGCTCAGCTGGAAGCAGGAAGAGAGGGGGATGACTGAGGCAGGAGAGAATTATGTTGTGTATATAGCCGCAGACAGGCTGAAAACTAGTGTTTGTGCTTCCGGTTTCCGTTTTGTTTCATGTAAGTACACGTATATTTGTGTTCATGTTAAGGCTACCATTATTTATCATTAATCTGGAGAAAAATCTTTGCTTCTGTGAGCTCATATCCCCTAACAGAGGGTCTGGATCCTGTTTTAGGCTGAAGTTAGAGGGGCTGTTTTTTACTGTCTTCTTTTGCTCCCATGAGAAAAGTGTTGGGATGACAGTGATCTTGCTGGAGGTTGATCGTTTTGGATTTTAACTTAAATATTTCAACAAATTGGCTGCCCCTCAAGACATTCATAATCCATGAGACATAATCGAAAAACTTTGTTTCATCCTTTACTCGTAGATTGTAAATTATAAGTTGTTCAGTACTTAAGCTTCAAATGGATTAGCTGCATAATGGACATTCCTATCATCCTCAGTTGTGTTTAGTGCTAAATATTAGCATGACAACACACTCAAGTTGAACTTAGCATTTTGCTCACATTAACATTGTCATTGTGAGCATGGTGAACATTTGAATCAGTTTTACTCTCACAGTGTTGACGAAAAAGGGAAGGAGATATCCTAACCACCACTTCTTTGCTTTCTTCGGACTTATCAGCCCATTACTCCAGTACCAGCTTTCTCCTGCACTTTATGGACTATTTTTGCAACTCAGGTCCAGAAAGTACTGACAGAAAATTGCGAACACTGAAATCAGATTAGTGAATTTACAAGGTTATGTCCACGGTATGTGTCCAAGTAAATCATGTGCAGGAAATATGTCAGTGACGAAGAGAACAACCCACGTACTGTCTTCTCCGTCCCTCATCTGTCCCAAGTTTACCAGAGAACAAGTCCATTGTGTTAGTGTGAGAGTGTTTGTGTGGGTGCGTGCACAAACTGGATAGTCCTGCCATCCCCATCTTAGGATGCATCCTGTTCTTCACAATGAGCATCTATCATCACTATGGTGACTCTGAGACATAGAGGTGTCATTCTGTCTAACAGCGAGCGAGAAGGAGGCAGGAAGGGTTAAGAAGTGATGATTCAGAGAGAGAGGGAGACCGGTGTATAATGAAGGATAAGACGGATAAGGGATGAGTCACTTTGTATAAGTACAGAGAGAGCATGATGCTCAGGTAATGAAAGAGGATAAAGGGAAGAGGGCAGCAGTGAATGACAGAGAAATTCACTCATTACACCTAGTGAGAACAGGGAAGAAAGCATTCGAGCTGATATGGAGACCATAGGTAAAACGTTTATTTACAATAACTTACTGTCTTAAAGTCAGCAAGCAGGACAAAAGATGGGGTTCGATATTTGTATCAGTGATTAAACTTCTGTTCGTCCTGGGAGAGGGATCCCTCACATGTGGCTCTCTCTGAGCTTTCTAAGTTTATTTTACCCTGTTGTCACACCTTGTTAAGCCCTATGAGACAAATTGGGATTTGTGAATATGGGCTACATTAAATACAATTTGATTGATTGATAAATGACCTTGATTTGGCACTTATTTATTTTATTATACCTGGCCAAAGCAGATATCGGCTTCACAATGTGCAGGTTCCTCATTAAGTCACACACAGGCTGTTCTAACCATGTTATAGTGTTCGAATTTAATTTAAATACGATTACAAGATTTGATATTTCATATCTGCTACTCTGTTATTATCCTAGAATATTACTAAACTATACATACACTGTTGAGTTAAAGAAGGCAATCACCATACATTTTTCATTACCCTTTTACATGGATTATCTTGTTTGTTGAAATTCTCTTCACATCCTGATAGCCATCAACAAATAAAAGTAGTTTAATTTAAAACCTTTGTATGTGGCCCGCGCAGGTCTGTAATAAACACAACCAATCCTGTCATTTGGACCCAGGGAAATGATTGGCTGGCATTTACTGTATGTCTGTCTGTCACTAACACACCTGCCTGTCTGCACACCCTGCCCGTGCTCTCACTGCACCTGACCAGAGTTATTATTGTTGTTAATTATTGAAGGACAATACGTCTAACAATAATGCTTAAACAAAAATTAATAATCCAAAATAATCAAAAACTAACATGAGTCTTAAGGGAAAGAATTAGCACTTTCTTTAGCAACAATGGTCTACTTGTAAATAAATTGTGTAACATTTGTGTAAACAAATAAACATCTGATGTCTATGAAGAACATACATTTCAGGGGATAGTATGGCACAGAGGTCTGAAGAGATGTGTATAGTCACTACCCCCCCGGCCCCCCCCCCCCCCCCCAGCCCTGTGACCTGTCTGTGGGAGGGTCTAGTTGGGTGTCGGCCCAGGTCCTCCAGCTGTTAAGAGTTAATCACTGTGTCCACTGAGAGTTGCTCATCTGTTCCCACACTTTAATTTTTACATAAAGAAGGGCGCTGTCTGGCATGTAACACATCCATACCTGATCCCAGATTCCATTCCAGCAGGTGGAATTGTAGCTGTCGCTATGGCTACGGCAATGTGTTATTGTGACAACACCGGAAGTACAAGTACAATTGTCATTTGATTTGTTATTTATTATGTTTATTTTATTACGTTAAATAAGTTAATGATGGAAAGTAAATTGAGTCTAGTTCATGGTTCTGCTGTCAATCTAAATGATTAATGGTCAAAGTCAAACGCCACCGGAAATAGTCAGTGAAGTCTGAGGCTGGAAGTGACGCACTTTGCTTACCCAAGTACGTCGAGAGAGAAAGAGACAGAAAGAGTTGAGATAGGACTATCTACTACTGGCTAAGCAGGCGAAACGGTACTTATTCATAATATTGTATGTAAGTATTGTGTATTGAATTAGAAACGTCCGTGAAAATAATGTATGTGAAATGTGTTTATGTTGTTGCAGTTTTCATGGTGTTCCATATCTTCAAAGAATAAAGTGATTGTGGACATCAGTACGAGGCGTATAGCGTTTTTAACCAGGGTAGATACAGGAATGGTTGCACCTGGAGCGTAAAGTCAGCACGTCACACATTTTGGGCTGCACATGAACATTTGAACAGGGGCCCATGCGTAGCCTATCAATCATTTACATCACAAGGACCATAGTAGACCCAAGCAGACCTGCGAACATGCACACTATAAATTTGCCTTTACAATGTTAACATTTTCACTTAGTCTCACATTTAACACGTCTCTCTCTTAGTCTGAGATGCTCTGATCTCCTTTTGATAGAAAGAGGAATGAGCATCCTACACTAAACTAAAAGCAGTTCAGTGTACTGTATGACTGTAGCCACTGTCTGTATGTTATTCTTATCGTATGCATTCATTACATCAGACCAGTCAGCTTCTTCTTAACATAATGAACTGTTTGTTTTCTCAGCGGTTCACTGTGGGGTCTGAACAAACGTTAAGTCACTATGCTCTAAAAGAGCAACAGAACCTTTGTACTGTTACATGTCTTTGTTTAAGTTGGCAGTGATAGGGGACAGTCCTGTCAGCTGAACGCAGCATGGCTAACCCTCACTCTGCCATAACATGAACTGAGAGAGGTCATTCTAAGATCTTCATGGTATTTGGATTGATTGAAGGTAATTTATGGAGTAGGCTCTGCATAAAGTCTGGAATAATATGGAAACCAGTAGTGACAAAAAATGTTGGCACTGAAACGAGACTCGAGTCTTAACACTCTGGGTTTGGTTTTGTGGATTATTTTTTCTTTGGGTCTTGTATGACCAGTAGCTGATGGTGTCTAATGTTAGCAACAAGTACAAGGTTCACAGCACCATAGATGACCCTTACTGACAATACATTTTCCTTTCTTGGTTCCTTTCCACCAGTTAGTCCAATGGGGGCCAGCAGCAGCAGCAGGTTGTTTAGTACTCTGACCCAGTCACTGAACAACTCATCCTTGGCCCAACCAGAGCTGTACCCGGAGGAGAGCCCAGACCAGGACCTGGCCGAGGTAGACCCGGACCAGCTGCTCAGAGAGTGTGAGGATGCCCTGCAGAGCCGACCAGCCCGGCCACAACGGGATCTGGTCCATCCCAGCGGCACAGCGCCCTACCACCACGAGCACAACCCTTCCATACGGGTCATGCAGTGGAACATACTGGCACAAGGTACATCTAACTTGGTTAATGATCAAATACCCGAAAATATAATGATACAGTATTTGTCATACTCAACTGCACACTGTTTAGTGCCAGTTAACAGTGTTAGCATGCATTATAACGTCAGTGATTCTGTTTCCAGCTCTTGGTGAGGGGAAGGACGGCTTCATCCGCTGTCCACTGGATGCTCTCAACTGGCAGGAAAGGAAGTACCTGATCCTGGAAGAGATTCTCACCTACAGACCAGACATCCTCTGTCTACAGGAAGTGGACCACTACTATGACACTTTCCAACCAATCTTGACCAGCCTTGGTTACCACGGAAGCTTCCTGCCAAAACCCTGGTCTCCCTGCCTGGATGTAGAGCAGAATAACGGTCCTGATGGCTGTGCTCTATTTTATCGCCACTCACGCTTCTCCCTCCAGTCTGCAGCTCACCTGCGGCTGTCAGCCATGATGCTGCCCACCAACCAGGTAGCCATTGTTCAGACCCTGAGTTGCAGGGTAACGGGTCGGCAGCTGTGTGTGGCTGTAACTCATCTGAAAGCTCGCAGTGGATGGGAGAGGCTGCGGAGTGCGCAGGGTGCTGACCTGCTGCAGAGCCTACGCAGCATAACATCCCGGGCTGGTAGTCAAAGCGAGTCAGCATCCACCATCGTCCCTTTAATAGTGTGTGGGGACTTTAATGCAGAGCCCTCAGAGGATGTTTACAGACGCTTCAGCTCTTCCTCCCTCGGCCTGAACTCTGCGTACAAGCTGCTGAGCTCTGAAGGGCAGACGGAGCCAGCCTATACCACATGGAAAATCCGCCCCTCTGGAGAGAGCTGCAATACGCTTGACTACATCTGGTATACCCATAATGCTTTGAGTGTGAACTGCCTGTTGGACATTCCCACTGAAGAGCAGATCGGCCCTGACCGCCTCCCCTCCTACCACTATCCTTCTGACCATTTATCACTGCTTTGTGACATCAGCTTCAGGGAGGAACCCTATAGGCTTACATCATAGCAGCCCTTGACCAATAGGAGAGGCGAGTGAGAGAATGCTGATCCAGAATGTATAATGAGCGCTTAACTTAAATAACATGATCGGTTTCTTAGTAGCTAACGGGTTTGACGACTGGAAGACAACTGCAGTTGTTTGTCTCCAACACGCACATAAGAATCTTAACTTAATTTTTATTTAATTATTATTTATACTTTCATTTGGTTTTACCATAATCAACAGATTGTAGTACAGTGTCTTTAAATTATTTACTTTGCACTTAAGTAATCTGAGGTGGTTCTTCAGTTTTACAATGGTAATCATGACAGTGTTGTTGCTGTGACAACATCATGACGACATGAGCAGAAGTGTTACATTTTAAAATATAAATAAAGAAATGTATTTTACTGTGCCTTGTTCGTGATCTAGTTCTTTTTTGTCAACATACACACAGGTTTGCACTCACCATTGACTACCATTCATTGTGAAAAGCCTCGTGAAAAAATAATCCCTAAAATGAACCGTACCACAACTCGCATCTTAATCCTAACATCAACCAGGAAACTATGTTTTGCCTCATAAGGCCCCATTTTCTTCATGGGGCCCTATGTGGCTCAGTATCTTGCCCAAGAACACTTCGGCATGCAGACTGAGGGAGATGGGGATCAAACCACCGACCTTCCGGCTAATGTACGACCCTATCTCTTGAGCCACGGTTGCCACACCTCTGTCTACTGGTCCTGACAAGGTGAGTGTTTATACCAGAAAAGTCCTAAGAAGGCAACAAATACGAGCACAAATAATTGTTTAGTAGTAGGGGTTGGGGCTTCCGGCTCCTGTTTTGCAGCATCTATTTCAGAAGCCCCTCTCTAAAAGCCACATTGGAACAGATGTGTGGGTGAGTTCATCACAACATCTTCGAGTGGGTGCATTTAAAAACAGTCCTATAGACGAGCAGGGGATGGTTTGCATCATTCCTCCCTTGATTGAGAGGACCCAGTTGTTGGCAGAGCGTGAGAGGATAGGAGACTGATTCATATGTTCCTTTCACTGTATCACAGCAGAGATCTGAGGACTTATCCTGCCTGGTGAGATAACAGCAGTAGAAGTACAGTGCTCATGGCATGGGCAGGATTGGAATTGGGAAGAATATACACTGTGTGCATTCACAGGGTTAATGGTGTGTTTTCACATGGCGCTTTTGGTTTGGTTGGTTTTGTATTTATATAATAATAATAATAATTCATTTTATTTGTAAGGCACTCTTCATCCGAGGATCTCAGAGTGCCACAAGTACATAGTTATAGTATATAGTGCTTTTCTAGTCTTTATGACCACTCGAAGTGCTTTACAGTACAGTTTTACATTCACCCATTCACACACACATTCATACAGTGCATCTATTAGCAGCACTTTGTTGTTCTATGAGGGCAATTCAGGGCTCAGCATCTTGCCCAAGGACACTTCGGCATGCAGATGGGTCAGACTGGGGATCGAACTGCCGACCTTCAGGTTGGAGGACGACCACTCTACCCTTCAGCTGCCCCGCTTTTCTAACACTTTACAGTACAACCACGTGTAGCTGAACACATCAACAGTATTACAATATTTACAACATAGATTAGAAGAAACTGTAACATAATAAAAATGTGTCTGTTTACAGTATTTATACATAAGAAAATATCTGATAGAGATTAAGGGAGCAGCAATGACAATTGAAATGGAGGAGTTATTACCAGTAATGGTAGAATATGTGAGTAGGCATAATGTATATCAAGCAGTCTTGATGTAATCATAGTCCACCAACATCAGGTGAGCTGACAGTCGGACAGTCAGAGGGCAGGTAGCACGAGTCCTGCTCTGTGAGCTAAACTGTGAATGATATGATACAAATGTCTGTCATCCTAAAGACAGAAAACATTTGCTAATAATTCATCAAGTTTGTTCCTAAGAGGACGTCTCCTGTAACTGAAGTATTTAATGCTCAATTCAAACTCCTCAGTATGATGAATAAACCTCATCTCACTGACTTTGACTGTGAGATGATTTCTGGTTTGAGTTTTTCTGAAACAGTTGATTTCCTGAGAGTTTTTACTTAATGGAACCAAAACCAGTGAGTAGCAGTTCTGTGTAGATGGGAGGTCAGAGGTTAAACTGGTTGGAGCTGGTCAGAAAAACTATGGTAACTCAGATTACCACTCTTTACACCTGGGCTTTTCTGTGCATTACAGAACGCAACCTGAAGGTAGACCCCCCCGGCTGCCTCTCCTGTTAGCCCACCGACCCAGTTACCTCAGGACACCACTATGTGTACACAGTGTCTGACATGGTCTGACAATTCATCTAACCCCAGTCTGCATGTCTGTGGACTATGGGAGGGAGCTGGAGTACCCGGATAAACACCCACCCGGACAGGGGGAGAACACACAAACCTCTCACAGAAAGACCCCCGGCTGAGCCAGGATTCAAACTCAGATCCAGTGCATACCCCTGTACAGCAATCATACAGCATGGTATACAGTCACATTAACTTACATTTTGTCATTCCTGGTTGTACTTTGTCGGGCCTCTATATACGACATGCCATGATCGAAGACATTGATTATAATTGTTGCTTAAATTTCATTTGAAACCTCTACTTTGTTCTCTTCCAGCTCCTCCATCACACATCCTTTGATTGGATTCTTGCCAACGTAAACATGCATACGTACGCAAGTCATTCCTACCAGCCGTGAACAGATATCTTCTTTTGTTTAGTATAACCAAAAGAGATTTGGGTATTTTTAGGAGATATGTTTTTAAAGAGAGTGTATATCAAAGTGTGCTCCCAACAGAATGCTGCATCCATGTTTCTGTGTGTTACGTGTTCTGTCATGGTGTTGAAGATCTTCATGGGTTTGTGTTTGGTCTTTTTGCAGGTTCAGTGTAACTGAGCTTGGGGGCACAGTATGCAGTGAACTCACTGATGCTACTGTGACATTTCAACCTTTTTCATTGTGGAACATCAGTTGTAAGTATAAGTGTGTTTACACTTCTAAACGGTACTCTCCACATGTAGATCTACTGTCCACAACAAGCATCTTCAGATGTTTTTATTTTACGTTTTTCTGTTCTGATTAGTAAAGGTAAATATTTGTGGTCCCTTCAGATTTTAGGGGCAGTGCTGAATGCTCAGGATGTAAAATGATGACTTTTTGATGAAGTTGCTGCTTTTTAAGTTAAACAAGTAAACAGTAATTATCTCCCAGCAGAGCTGGTGGACACACTGAGACCGGGGGTCTCACAGAGACCCTGCTCAGACCTGGTATTAACATCCATCCCATCGCCAGTGGACTGCTCTAAGTTTAAAGTTTAAACAAACCCAAGATGCACCTAGGACACATTTAATATCTGGTCAGTCAGACCACATTAGGACACATTCTATTAGCTGGGTGAACATCAAATTGTCCTGCGTCACAACCACCACCTACTCGTCTAACGCTCTCTGACCTGCTGGAGTTTCACAATGAACCAAAAGTATTTTCACACCTAATTGTTTGGCAGACTGATTTGCTTGTGACCCCAATATTTAACACTGACCACCACAGGATGATGATCAGCGCTTATATATCTGTATCCTCAGACTGGCTAAAAACATCATGCGTTCTTTGTGAACAGATATGATGTGCATCTCTATTTGAATATAGCGCGGGGAAGTGAGGTCTAATCACAGTGGTCACTAGAAACACATAGGTGTAAACGGACAAAGTCAGCTAAACACTGATCTGAGGTCTCAGGACAGATGCTAATACCAGGCTTGAAGGGCCATAGAAGTGACTTGAGACCTGCTCATTCCCAGCAGCACAGTGCCTCTGTGTGAACTGACCAGTGCATGGTACTGTGTTCATACAGCTGCAAAGTTTCTTTAAATAGACTTGAGAACATGTCACTTTTCAGATGGCTCAATAAAACAACTTCAGACAGTTACAATTAACATTTGTCTTCTTTTATAATACACATTAAGTAAAATCTACTTCAATACATTGATAGTACAAGAAAAATAGTATATCATACTTCTAATGTGGAGCACACCATTAAGTTCTTCCATCTCCATGCAGACATCCTTTTTACTCTCTTTTGATGACCAGTAGAAAAAGATGCTGTACGTTGGGAGAAGGTGACAGTGCTGTGGAGTAACAGAACTCTGCAGACAAACAATTAGACTGAAAAAAGAGGAAAGAAAGAGATGAAGTCAAACTACGCCTGTACTGTTACATACCTGCTGAGTATCAAAAAATGTTTTTTAAATTTTTGTTTACAACAAAGTCTCATTGGGCTTTTATATTAGGTTTGATTACAAAAGGAGCTTTTCATGTACAATCTAAGGCTGCCCATGTTTTCTGAGCTCTGAACCACCTGTGTGAGTGTGTGTTTACAACAGTCCCTTTGATCCTTTGTGTGGCTTCAGTCTCCTTGGAAACCAACAATAGGCTGAGAGTCTGAGAGCCAATGAGAGAGCAGCTCTGCTCTGAGGCGGGGGAGGTGTGGGCTGTGCCCTACACCTCCACGGCAGCGTCCACAGTCATTTTCTGTACTACCCCCACCCTCAGGATGACGGGGTCTTCCCTGATGCTGTTGGTGGGCTGGAGGGGCGCGGCACCTCTACCACTATTACTTCTGATTGTGCTGCCTCAGGCTGACAGTCGGTGGGCTTCAGGGGCTGCGTGGGGATTTTCACCAGGGTGGGGTGAGGCTGGCTCACCTGGAGCTGAGGCAATCGCTGAGCCACAGCCGCTGGTTTGGCAAGGATGAGCTGTGGTGCTGAGCGGCCAGCGATTACCTGGATCGTAGGTGCAGTGCCGGCTGCAGGCTTAGTGGTGACCTGCTGCGTCAGCTGCGTGGCCAGATGTTTGGCCTGGATGAGCTGCGTGAGCTGGCCCGAAGAGTTGGCCTGCAAGAGCGATGCCAGCTGGTTTGCCGGGATGGTGATGATGGTGATCTTCTCTCCTGCTTTGGAGCCGGTGGACAGCATTGTGGGAAGAGCCTGGATCACCAGTTTGGGGGGAGTGCTGGCGGAGGTGTTTGCTACACTTACCGGGACTCCTGTGGTGGTGGTGAGAATGGACGAGGAGTTTAACGTCACCTGACCTAGAGAGTTGGTCATGACCATTGGCATGGTACGGAAAGGTCTGGAGGAGGAGGCACAGGGCAGACAAGAGTACACCATATCCCTCATCAGTACATTTCTTATCGGTTAAATGAAAAGATCAATAATCTCATGGCTGAACTTTAAACACAATCATGTTAAGCATTTCCTTCTGAATATTTAAAATTGAATTGTAGTTTGAGTAGCAGAAACTAAATAAACCAGTTTTGCAGATCAACACTGAGCACATCAGATTCAATATGTGGTTATGAACACATGGGAATGCCAAATAGACTTCTCAGACCTTGTGGTGGCATTGCTGGGGATGACAGTGACGTAGGTCTGCTGAGTCGGGATGGCAGCAGTGGAGTGGGTGCCCAAGCTGGCAGGGCCCTGCTGGTGAGCCGGGTGCTGGGCCACGCCCTCGCTGTCTTCCAACTCCTCGCCCTCCTCCTCGTCGATCACACGAATGTTCTTAGGCATGTCTTTGAACTGGTAGGCCAGACGCTGACCCTCCACCTTTGCCAGGATGCCACGCTGGTAGTAATACCTAAACACATACAGACGCACACCAAAGCTGAGTTATTACGAGTGACAGGAGAGACAGCATTCAGCACTATGAGGCATTTGTGTAGAAGAAAGTGTGACCTAAGGGCTCGGCCCATGGTCTCGTAGTTCATGTCGGGCTTGTTCTTGTGTTTCCCCCAAAGTTTGGACACGGCCTTGGAGTCGACCAGCTTGAAGATGCCCTTCTCTCTCTGCATCCACTTGATGTAGCGGGGACAGGTGTTTTTATCCTGCAGCAGCTCCAGCAGGAACTCCCACAGATAGGTGGTGTTGCCTGGGGGACACAAAGCACAGAAACAGATAAACTTCTGAAGCTCCACAACCTATACTGTAGTTATTATCACTGCATTGATGGTCAGGGGCCAACTGTAGAAAAAGACTCACACACGTCAACTGCACCTTAAAGATGCTTTCAATGATTAGTAACAAGTGAATTAAAGGGAAAAAATGTTCTCCTTGAGTTGGTTTCCAGGCCTGGTTACATCACACTATCACCAATAAAAGAGAAAATCCAGGTGTGAGCTGTACATAGGGACAGACTGAACGCACTGCAACAACCACAGGTGATATTTTCACTCACTCACACTCATTTTCTCCTTCTCCCCCTCTGTCTCTCTCTCTAAAAGCAGCAAAAAATCCATCTTTCTGGTCTTCGTCATGATTTTAGCTGTGCACGTTTCTGCGAGAGGCATGCAGTCCTTAGTAGGTGGGCACTGGCCATCTCTGTATACCTGTCACTTTGAGTCTGTAGTGCATGACAACGAAATGATGCACAACCCCATAAGCTGCCAGGACAGATTGAATGGAATTGTGTTTACTCAATGTTTCTCACACGTTCTTTTATATCCCACTCCATTTTATAACACAGACATCTCCTGAGAGAACTAAGACCAGCAGTCAGAATGCCACAGGCTGTCAACTTCACACACAGATCTGATACAAACCTTTGCCCTCCCTCTGTCTCTTCTTGATTCCCAGGTCAAAGGAGCCATTGGAGGCAGGCTGGTGTGACTTTGGCTTACGTCCACCTACATTCAAAACAAACACACAGTGACAAAAACAATAGCCAGAAATTATAACACACTGGTTTATGAATTTATGGATTTGTCTTTAACTCATGAATGTTATTGTAGAATCATTACAGACGCGATGAATTATCTAAACAATAATTATTAATAACAGGGAAACAATATTCTGTTTTTATTTCTGTTTGGTCCCCCCTCACATTGAATCCAGAACTTCTGGATAAGAAAAGATATTATAATAATTATCTGTGGACAATGCCACACTATTAACAGTGACCAACAAATGATCATCATCTATGTTATTTAACTATCCCACTGAGTTGTGTTCACTGTTTTGTTCATGTGGAGACATTGACTAATGTCAGGTGTAAAGTGATAATCTCAGAGCCGAACACAACTGCAGGTTCGAATGGGGTCTGTGTGTAGCAGGGATACTGACTTCCTCTCTTCTTCTTGGCAGCAGGTTCACAGTCAGGAGGGATCGGGAAGGAATCCTCCTCTATGGGCCCACACTCTGTTGACACCTCCACCACCGTCTCCATCATCACATCCTCTGCTGGGGTCAAACAACAGTCACACTATTACCTCTGATATGGACATTGTATCTGGGTTTTTATTATTATTATTAAGATGGCTGAAAAGCCAGGAGACCTGTGAATACTGATGTAGAATTGTTTCTGTTTGTGTGTATAAGAGAGAGACCCATGACAGCAGATCCTCACATTAAATATCACCACAAGTTTCATAGTCATAAGCTACTACCTCGCAAGACACAGAATACTACTGGTTGAGATATTCGCCATAACAGAGAGTTCTTTTCAGATTGCTTGTTCAAATGCACACATGGACGTGTCCACAAATTTTATATTTCACACAGCCAATGAGACATATTTTATCTCTATGACATCTCTTAACTGAATGAATTAGAACATTAGACAGTGTACAGAGATGAACCCTGATGTACTCAGCCTGATTCCTATTAGAAGTGTCAGATAAACCCTGGAACAGAACTGAACTTATCTACCTGTTAAATCCTCATTCCTATAATATACATCAACAGACTCCTGTGTGCTACTGGCTGTTTACCTGTGTTGCGTTCACTGTGGAGTCCTCCAGGAGACTCCATGTGAAGAAGAGCTTCTGCTGCTTCAAATGTTTTGTCAAAACACACCATGTCATGACCTGACATTTCCACTGAGAATAGAAACACACAAACCTTTGTTAGCACACAGCACACTCACTGAGGAGACAGTAAGACCAGACCTGAGACAGCTTGTAAGATAAATATATTGGTTCTGCTGTGAAAATGAGACAAACACACCCAGCAATGCAGTGCTGCAACCTCAGCTACTTTGAAATGTTGACTTCCTTGTTTTGGGTTTGTAGTGACAATGTGTTCCTCCCTTCCTGTTTCCTGTGATCTAGTCTAAAAGGTCAGACATAATTCTGGCCAGCAGGGGGCAGTCTACTGCTTTATGTGTAATACACAACAACAGCAGTTGAAGTGCAAAGACAGAATTTCTCTGCTTGAAGCACTGCAAATGTAGATGAGTATGAAACAAGACTAAGCTTGTGCAGATTTCAGACAGTCATATGCAGTTTATGTTCAGACCTGGAGCTGAATTTAATATATAGCATTAATATTATTATCATTTAATATATACTAGAAAAACTAAAGCTAATGACAAGGCTTATGCAAGACTTTAGAGTTAACTACTTTCTGCAAAATGGGATCCAGCTAATGCTGTCATTGATTATTTATAGCAAAAAATATATATATATGACAAGGCTTTATGTAACATATCAAAAAGTTCACTGTAAACTTTTTTGTTAATTTGGATAGTATCTGCATTCTTAAATGGGATGGTTGATATGACACAGAACATGGTAATGAAACGGATGAATGATGCAGCAAGGAACTGAGTTTGTTTGTGTCTGAGGAAGATCATTAAATCTTACCAACAACAAAATGCAAAAAGGCTTAATGGTCAAAAGTGTGGCTGTATTTCACACAAAAGATTACAACACCAACACGTGGATCTAATGTTTGTAAACAATTCAGTGTAAAGGGAGGAACAAGCATCAGTAGTGTTGCCGCCCCACGCCACGACGGTAGAGAGACAACTGATAACGAGTTTGGAGATGGAGTATATTACTGTATTACACTGAAACTTATTTTTATACATTTGCAAAGAGTTTTGCACTTACTCATATTTGTATATTTAAGTTAAGTATACTTTAAACTGTTAGCGGGAGCGGACGAGTGTGTGTTTGTGCTCCCAGATAGCGCACCGGTCCAGGATTAATTGCGATTAATTTTGAGTTAACTATGACATAAATGCGATTAATTGCCACTATACCCACTATTTAGAAGGCAAACTTGACATTACAAGAATTCAAGCAACTCACCAGTCTCAGACACCTCAGTGACCACCTCCTGCTCATCAGCCACATCCTGCATCAAATAGGTTTCGTCGTCGTACACCAGGACCTGAGCTGAGTAGCACTCCTCCACCTGGGCACTGGGCACCTCCTCCACAATCACAGCTGGACAGCCCTCATCCTGCAGCACCACGCCCTCCTCCTCATCCACATCTTCCTCCACCTCCTCGCCACCCCCCACGATCACCGCCTCTATCTCCTGCTGCACCACCTCTTCCTCCTCCTCCTCAACTTGATGCTGCTCACACTGAAGACAGTTTGGAAAGAGACAAAAAAATATATATTTTTATATAATTTAATACTCAGTTATATCACTTTTTGCAGTTAACCCAGCCTCAAATCTTGAGCATGACTCTTTAAACTTTAAAACCACTGGATTTGGGGATTTGTTTTTGCCATTCTTCTCTGCAGATGCTCTTGGGCTCTGTCCGTTTGGATGGAGACTGAAAACAGTTATTTTCAGATTTCTGCACAGATGTTTGATGTCAGGGCTCCTGCTGTGCCGCTTGATCATAGTCACATCTCTGTCTCTAACCTGCTCCTGTGTTTTATCTGCCGTGAGCTCAGGATAGTTGTCCTGTTGGAAGGTGAATCTTGGGCCCTGCCTGAGGTTTTCATTAAGGAAATCACTGTACTTTCCTTCAATAAGCTTAACCCTGACCATTGCCCCTGTTCCTGCTGCTGAAAACCCCCTTCACAGTGAAGTACTGCCACCACCGTCCTTCACTGATGGGATGGTATTGAGCAGGTGATGAGCAGTACGTGGTTTCCTTCAGACGTATATTTCAATCTCAGGCCCAGTTCAGACTGGGTATTAACATCCATGCTGAGCGATTCGATCACAAGTGAACAGCTTTAAGTTTGATATTGAATATTATTATTAAGATTATTATTTACAAGGTAAATAATCACATTACTCAAGGCTCCATCTAAATTGAGCACAACAGGTTTGAAGAACTCCTCAACTTACATCACAAGAGAACAGAGCTGCATTCACTGTAATGTTAACTTCTCCCCTCTTACTACTCTTTCTAACCTGGTGTTGTGCTTTTCTGCCTGGAGCTGTACAGATGTATGGAGTGGACTCACCTGCTGGGGCTCCTCTATGACAGTGACATACTCCACTAGGTTCCCTCCACCGTCTGACACTACCACAGAAGTCATTACTCATTCCTACCAACAAAAGAAAACAGCACAGTGGGTCAGGATGGAGAAGGTAGCACGAACAACAAGAAATATTTACATTATGAGTAAAAAATAAAATAATATCACATGTATACAAGTTTGGAATTTGTTTGTGTGTGTATGTGTGCAGAGCAGTGGTCATGTGAAATTTCCAGGGGCGCCTGCTCTCCTCATGACCTAGTACAAGTAATGTTATGCTCTTTCTAGTGACTACAGAACAACAATTTATAATCCAGTCAAAACAATATTTTTCAACCTCAGGCTTATGCTTAATTCAACTCACAAGTGATCTAACAACAGACATTTATCAATAATTGATTAAACTCGAATAATAATTATGACTTTTATAATTATGGATACATATGTTATGTTATATTCTCGGAGTTAGTGCCTGCTAAGAAAAAGGAACTAAAGTGCTGCATTGTAAAGTGTGATGGGAATTCATGGCATACTAGCAGATATTCCTGAAAGCTTCTCTTCTGTTTCCACAGTGTGGTGGTTGAAGACTGAGCATAATAGATTCAACTAACAAATATAACATGTGAAATATTGATCGGAAGTTTATATGCAAATTGGGGGCTAAGAGGTCTAGTGTACAGGATCGTTTATACTTGGGACAAAAACTGAATGTCTAAAAGCAGCAGCCGGTATGGGTTTAGGCTTATAGGACGGAGAGGCTTCCTCTGACAGTTCATCCTCCACTGTAAACAAGCAGCGCGGGATGCAGAGAGGAGAAGTCAGCTCGGCTCGATTCAACAATAACACAGTGAGCGCGAAAACATGACAGATTCTATAATGTCTAACCCGACTGGTTGGTTGGAGATGACAGGAGCTGACCTTTCTCCTCACATCACCTAATGTTTACTTTCTCGCCTCGCTGAGACTCTCCTGCTAACTAGTTAGCTAAAAATTCCGATATTTAGCCAAACGAAACCAACGTAGCTAATATATAATGTACTTTAAGTACCGCCAGCTAATCAATAAAATACAAAACAAACACCGCCTACTTCTTTAACGAGGAGACACCCCACTACAACCAAATAACTCAACGTCCGTCATCAGGGTTAGTTGTTGAGCTCGAATCGGTTAGCATAGAGCTAGCGAAAACACATTTTAAAGAAGGAGAACACAGCGGCTGACCGGCCAGCAGAGCAAATCTCACCTGTGTGTTGTGAGTCTGTGGGAGACACGCGATACAACGAGTTTCCCCCCCGCTTACCTTGTTTTGCTTTTGGTAACGGGAAAGTAAGCTCCGCGGCTAGCACTAGCGGGGCCTGATGCTAGCTACTGTTAGCCGAGTTGTCGAGGCCAGAGCGCTGACTCGTGTAAACAGGCGCTTGCAGCTGCTCCGTCCGACGGGAATCACTTCAGAGACACCTGAAGACGTAACGCGTTCGCCTGGAGCCGGGGAGCGTCGCTGCAGACCTCCAGGTTGGGTTCACACCTGCTAGCTTCTTGCTATCCTGTAGCTTTCCGACGCGCCGCCTCTTCTCTACAACACAGGGTCAGAGCGCAGACGTTCGTGACGTCATGAGGACAAACCCCATCAGAAGCATCGTATGTGTGACATCATCACATCGAAGACAAGTAAAAGCGGGTGGATACAAATATTTTTATCGTAAGTGACCGTTGAGATGGTATATTTTTTACTTATGATTAGTTACTCCTGCAACAAGCAGGGAATAATACTATGAGCCACGCAGTTCCTTTTGGTTTATCCCATCTAATCAAAAGTCATCTTCATCTTCAAGTACTGAGAAGAGAATGATGATAAGTGGTATTATCGGAATCTGAACACTCAAAGCAACAATAAACATATACCCAGTAAAATTTATGAGAGAAGGGGAATAACTCCCAGAGGAGACGCTTTTTGAATAAATATATATTTTTTTTTGTGATCAAATTTTTATTGGGATTTGAAGGACAACAATCATCATCATTCAACAGCACATACATAAAGTAATTACCGTATACAAACATAAGCATACCCATGTACTCACACACACAGATACACACATACACGCTGGATAATAATAAAATGAAAACATAAAAATAAAATAAAAAGATATAACTGAAGATAAATATATAGCAAAAATTAAGTACAATACATAAAATGTCATAAATGCAAGACAAGACAAAATCAAGAAACCCAAAATAGCAAGTGTCACCAATTAACATAATTGTAAAGTTTCATGAAAAAATTGACCTACTGATCATACCCCTGCGTTATACACTGCTCAAAAAAGAAAACGGAATACTTATTTATCACATTATAACACCAAGTCAATTGAACTTCTCGGACAGCAAACTCCATTTAGGAAGCGCGACCAATTTCACATGCTTTGGTACTAATTGAAAGTACCAACAAGTGGTTGTAGCGGTAACAGCAAGACAGACCCCAAAAGGGATTGGTTTGCAAGTGATTGCTACAGATCATTTCTCTATCCTTATCCTTCCTGTTGGATTTTTTTTTGGTTTGAATTTTGCTGATGCCATTTTTGTAATTGATAGCATGATAGGATGGCCCATATATGCGTGGCATCGCAATAATTTGAGGTGGCTGTGTCTCTCAGCATAGTCTCATAGCATGGAGGAGATACCAGGGGACGGGCCATTACATGAGGAGTGCTAGACATGGCTGTAGAAGGTCAACCTCCCCGCTGCAGGACTGGTATCTGCTCCTTTGTGCAAAGAGGAACAGGAGGAGCAGAGTAGCCAGAGCCCTACCAAATGCCCTCCAGCAGGCTGTTTCTAAACAAACTGTTAGGTTCTCCACTGGTGCCCTGTTCTCTTCACAGATGAGAGCAGGTTCACACTGAGTACATGTTACAGGTGAGAGTCAGGAAATGCCCAGGCAAACGTGCTGCTACCTGTAACATCATCCAGCATGACCGGTTTGGTGGTGAGTCAGTGATGGTCTGGGGAGGCATATCCTTGGCGGGTCGCACAGACCTCACTTGCATAGCCATCTGTACCTTGACTGCTGTTAGGCACCGGGATGGAATCCTCAGAGCGATTGTCCGACCTTACGCTGCTGCAGTGGGCCCTGGGTTCCTCCTGGGGCAGGACAATGCCCAGCCTCATGTGCCCAGAGTGTGAAGGCGGTTCCTGCATTGATGCAATTGACTGACCCTCACGTTCCCCAGGGCCTGAATCTGATTGAGAACTTCTTGGACGTTATGTATCGTGTGTCCGGTGCCGCCAAGTACAACCACAGACTGTCCAGGAGCTACAGTAACTGATGCCCTGATCCAGGTCTGGCAGGACATCCCCCTCAACATGAATATTTTGTTAAATGAGATCCTGTTTGTGAAGTGTTCCCTTAATCTTTGGAAGCAGTGAATATTAAACTGACCTGCAGCAATTTGAATTGTATCCAATTCCTTTTTTGTGACTCATAGCCTAAAAGGAAACACTAAAACTGATTGTCTCCTGAACACGGCTCCTCCTTGTAAGATGATGATTATTATTATTATTATTATTATTAATAATCTTCGAGATTCATTTACTACTAGCTTTGGCCTTATCTATCAAATGGAGATAAAAATGAGACATAGCCAACCTTAGCTCTTCAAGAACTTTACTTCCTCCAGCCAAGACATCAGAGTCTCCTTCAGATCAATTGATGCTGAATGTCTGTTTTTCATTAGTTTCCACAGATAAGGATGTTGTTTCAGGAAGACAGTGGTGCCACCTAACTAGGAACATTTACTGAAGTACAAGTACAAATATGAGGGAACCTTAATTATTTCCATTTTATGGTGCTAAACGTCTACTCCATTACTGTGCATACTGTAAAAAACAATACACTTTTTACTCCTTTTCATTTATCTGACTCCTGAGTTATGATCACATAATAAATTATTGATTTGATCAATTATAATGAATAATTGATATTTAATGAAGAAAACATATGATGATCTTACAGACATTCAATGTACACAATGCTTGATTAAAAGACAATGTATGATACTTAAAAACATTCATCAACACATGACTGTGGACTGTAGTGGCATCCGATCTTGATGGTGGATCAGGATCGTGGTGGCTTCTGACCATAGACTATGATTACAACAAGACTGCTTGATATACAATATGTCTACTCAGATACTCGATCATTACTCACAATAATCCATCAATTCATTGCCTTTCAGTTATGCTTCAAAATGTTTATTCTAATCAATGCTGCAATTACCCTTATCTTTCTGATGTTCTCCATTACACGAGACATATATTGCACTTCTGTCCGTCCTGGGAGAGGGATCTCTCACATGTGGCTCTCTCTGAGGTTTCTACTTCTTTTTCTATGTTAAAAGTTTTTTTTAGTAGTTTTCCCTTACTCTTGTTGAGGGTTAAGGGCAGAGGATGTCACACTTTGTTGCCCTATGAGACAAATTGTGATTTGTGAATATAGGCTATACAAATAACATTTGATTGATTGATTTACCTCATGCAACATTTTCAGGGCAGGACCTTTTCTGAAGATGTAGTGTTGTTATGTTGCAGCATTAACTTCTTGAGTAACTAAAGTGAAGTATCTTAAGACTTACTCCACCACTGCAGGAAAGAAGCAAATTCACAAATGTATTTTCCAGTTCAGTTTAAACAGCACAAACTAAACTCAACTGATCTTTGTTTCCAACAGAAGTTTAGATTTTTATCCTAAACCAGACAAGCACCCTGTTCATACCTGGTATTAACAAGTCCTGGGTGATCCAATTACAGTAGAGTAGTGTTAAGTACAGCTGCAAACACACGAGGACACATTCATATCTGATAGCATATAATATGTCAGGATGAAGCCTTTGTTTCTTCATTGCTTAAACAATTGTCCTTGAGTTAGGTGCTCGTTTTACAGGAAATTCTTTTATGTTTCAATTTATTTACTTTGCTCAACACATTTTTTAAACTCTCTTAAACCTGAAGTGCAGGCCTTTTACCCGGTTTTGTATTTATATAGCGCTTTTCTAGTCTTGACCACTCAGAGTTCTTTACAGTAGTTTTACATTCACCCATTCTCACACACACTCATACAGTGCATTAGCAACACTTTTGTTGTTCTATGAGGGCAAAATCAGGGTTCAGCATCTTGCCCAAGGACACTTCAGCATGCAGATGGGGAAGACTGGGGATCGAACTACCGACCATCAGGTTGGAGGACGACCACTCTACCCCTCAGCCCCAGGCGGCATGGGGTCCATTTAAAGCTGAGGAAGACCATCAGTGACAGGTTAATCTCTGTATTTCGCTTGTTTTGGGTTTAGTCTGTGGTAACATTCTCTTGCTGGTGCACAAGGAATGCTGTGTTTCATGTCAGCGATAGCTGGTTTGCCAGAGCAAGAGGTGGGACTGACAATATTGACAGGGAAAAAGCTACAGTAACTAGGACTATGTTGGAATGGTGTTCATTATTTTTCTTTGCATTTCCCCCCCAATGATGTCAAGGTGAGATCCACTTTTTGCCTGTTAGTTGGTCGACAACAGAAAACATTGTTTTATTTATTTTTAATCTTGGTCTAGTTTTGGTCTATATACAAAATCCTCTGTCTAGTATTAAATGATCATGATTAAGTAACCAGCACTACATAAAACATCTTAATGTATTTTTTTCCCAACAGATGATCAGAGCAACAGATGATCACAGTAAGTGGATTCAAGTGTTCCTGGAAAAATGACTGACAGATGAAATATTTAATCCCTTTTTATTTAGTGAAACAAGAAAAACAGTTAAGTCTCACAGACACAGATGTTGCCCTACGTTTAGTCGAAGGCTTCTACTCACAGCTCACTACAGAAACCTGCCTGTGAACATTAATGACAGAAGCAGAGGAACTTTCTGAAACTCATTTCAATTTTTTAAATATACACAAACAATCATATTCAATCCTCTCACATCAGTTTAACATTGTGAATGCCAAACTAAGAAAACCAGAAATTCAAGGTAAGAGCTGAGAGCACGTGAAATGGGAAATCAAAGAACAAGGACAGAGCTTTCAAAGCATATCACACCGGAGACTTTTCTTCAGACATACTGCAACACTTCCCAAACACACGTTTCATGTGACACTAGCACATCATAACTCATAACTGTTCACTCTTGCTGCAGGCCTTGAAATGACATCCACATAGGTCGGACTGCCACAGCAAAACAACACTCAGAAAAGGAAAGAAGCAATAACTTACACATAAGCTTGATAATTATACTTTCTCCTGCCTTTTCCTAACTGGAGCATGCTGCTGAGCTAAATCTTCATGTAAATTTGCACATTCACTGTATAGTCATCAGATTATCTACAAGTAAGAAGGAACAAACTCACTTTATGCAGTGAAAAAAAGAGGTCTGAAGTGTCATTTCAAAGACTGAGGGAAACTGAGGTAACAACACAACTACTATGCACATTTTTGCATTTCATCATGAAAGATAAAACAAGTGTTTCCATCTGTTCATTTTCACACCAATACAAGCATTGGGAAGACCTGAGGTCGGGTCATGTAATGATTGCTGGTGACTCACTTGAAGAGGTAACACTGCAGTGGCGGGCCAGTGATTGGATGAACAGAGTGCAGTATTAGGGTTTTCCACTGTACTGATTTTTTAGGGAGTAAACTGTAACAGTGAGAATAAAGGGAGACTGAATGGCTCAGTTACGTCTGTAAACAGACAGTAATAAGAAGGGTTACTGGATGATGCATAAGAGATGTATTATACCACTGACTGGGTTCATTGTGAGACTATAGAGTCAAGACATAAAGGTCAGTGTGGAGTGTCACAGTAATGGGCTATGTGGATCGCTGCTAATATAGTTGGATGACAGTTCCATAAAGAAAGTATTGATCTAAACATGGTCTATAGTGTGTCTTTGCAGTGAAACTGCACAGGTCCTTGGGTGTCAGGGTAAAAGGACAGGAACATGTTGGAGAAAGGCACATCCTCATCTTCTGTACGAGACGGTCGTTCAATCTTTCAGGAACCGTTTACTGTGATGGAGGACAGTAAAACATATGTGAACAAGATTGTACAAAAAGTGTCTTTATAAACACATCCAAGATAGTTTTCTACATCCCTAGTGCATATATGAATCTGCAGTGAGGAAGTGAGGGGGAGGAATGTTAAGGTACATCATGTTCACAGCCGTCTCTACCATTGGAGAAATAACCAAAGGCTCAGTACCTTAATTGGAACTACTGCATTTGCATCCTAAGAAGACGTCGCCTACCCTGAGTAACAAAATTAAAAAATCCACATTAGAGTAGCTGTAGGGGGATTTCATTAAATGTCTTTACAGCAAGTATATCGTAGTTATGCTCAAGTATCCCTATAGTGAAAATTGGTCACATAAACCATTTCTGTTATACTGTACAAGAAAGGCTGGACGATGTACAAATTATGTTTTGTTACTTAGAGTACATTGTGGAAGTTATAATTTCCTTTTAAATTTCACATTTTGTTATGTTGCATCCCTATGCCAAAATCCAACTTGATTTTTCCTCATCAATTTACACTTGATAGCCTATAATAACAAACTAAAATAAGATTTTTGCTAAATGTCAAGTGGCAAAAAATAAAGTGTCTGAATAGTTATGACAACATATATCTATACTTTTGCAAAAATATATAAAAAATTCTGTTTCTATTTAGTCATTACATAAATTGTGAGAAAGTGAAGGGAGCTGAATATTTTCTAAATTCACAACACGTATTGATCAACATTCTCATTGAGCCCAAGTGATCAGTCTGACAAAGTTACCTCAGAAGCAGGGAGGTCGTCATCATCTGGCACTGGGATGATTCTACCACTCATCGGCCCCACTCCGAGCACCCTAGGCCTCTTCTCTGCATTTGGTGTTCCTTCCAGAACAACAACAATGTACTCTCTCTGAGGCTCTTCTGCCGGGGACTCAACAGGGGCTGCCGCTGCTTCCTCCACCACAGCACTGGCTACTTCTGCAGGGACGGCTACTGCAACCTCTTCTACAGCTGGAGCAGTGACTGGTTCTTCAGCTAGAGCTGAGGAAACTTCAGGTTCTACTGGAGCTGATGCCTCTTGCGCCACTGGTGTAGCTTCTACTGGTCCAGCCTCTTCTTCAACTGGTGCAGGAGCCTCCACAAGTGGTGCCAAGGTCTCTTCTACTGGTTCATCTACTGGTGCAGAGATTTCTACAACTGGTTCAACCTCCACAGGTGCAGGGGCCTCCTCAATAACTGGTGCCTCTTCTAGAGTTATGACCTCAACTGGAACAGGGGCCTCTTCAACAACAGGTGCAGCCTCCACAGGTGCAGGGGCCTCCTCAACAACTGGTGCAGGCATCTCTTCTAGAGCCATGACCTCAACTGATGCAGGAGCCTCCTCAACAACTAGTGCAGGCGCCTCTTCTAGAGTTAACATCTCAACTGGTGCAGGAGACTCCTCAACAACTGGTGCAGGCATCTCTTCTGGAGCTATGACCTCAACTGGTGCAGGAGCCTCCTCAACAACTGGTGCAGGAGCCTCCTCAACAACTGGTGCTTCTGTTGGTTCAGCCGCTTCTTCTGCGGGTGCAACTTCTACTGGTGCAGGGGCCTCTTCAAGCACAGATTTAACTTCCACTGGTGCAGCTGCTTCTTCTGCAGGTATAACTTCCACTTGTGCAGGAGCTTCTTCTGCAGGTACCAACTCGTCCTTTACTTGAGTCGTCGTCATTAACTCTTCAACAGAGGCAGCTACCGGCAGCACTGTAACAAAAAAATCCAGCCATCCCAAATTTAGCGCACACAACTTGAGGTACTTGGCCAGGGCAACTTGTGAAACCCTAATAATTGTGTGACCAGGTGTTTTGGGACATTTTGAGCACATGCAGGTGCAAGGTCAAACCCCAGAAGAGAGTTGATGAGAAACAAAAGTGTTGCCAGGAAAGGTGTAATAGTTAGCAGGGCCCCAACAGTGCCATAAGGTAGAGTACTGGCAGACTAATGTATGAAAAGGTTGCCACAGAAATGGTAAGCGGACAAAAGCATCACATGTATTAATAATAGGTGAAGTTTAGAAACTTTTGAAACTAAATAGATGAATTATTCTGAGGAAAGTGCTAAAGCGTCCAATACAGCTTATAGTTTGTAAAAACAATGCGATTAACGAAAAAAAAAGTCATCATACATTTGACCGTGAAGATGTGTTTAGGATACAGTATGGATGATTTGGACAGTTAAATAATAATTTAATATTTTTTCTCTATATGCAATGATCTTTGCCATTTCAGCACTGGAATTTCTAGTAAAATTATACAGCATTTTTTATATTCATAGTATCAGTAAGAAAGTACAAATCGCCCAATATATCAGCAAAACCCACTGCGTCGGATCTGTGCAGGAAAGTGACATGCAGAAAGTGTGGATAGGAAAATGCAAAGGAGAGCCTCAGTTAATTCTAAGTTAATAATTAAATTACAACATGCGGTGCAAGATAGTAAAGCAAGTAATTTCTATTATTGTAGGAAAAAAGTCAAGCCTAAATGTCTAATAACTCAGCACTCTAAAAAATATATACTTTTCCATGGTCTTAAAATAACTCATCTTTCTTCGTAAGAGAAAGGGAGGTGCCACTCGGATTTGTTTATTGCATGTAAAGCCCCAAACACACCCAACTTTTTGAACCGTGCGCATGGTGCAACAACCTTTTTTCCACCAACAAACTGATAGATTTGGACACCCTTAGAAAGTACCTCAGCCGCTTGCCTGCAACTTGACACTGCGCAAACACACACCGTTTTGTTTTGCCATGTATGCTACGCAATGACTCCATGTGTTACTCTATGTTAGTAGTAACGGTAAATAACAAGTCTTTAGCCTGGCTACATAATCAAACAGCTAATAACATGTTGCAAACATTAAGACCGACCATGATCCTCATCACCAGCTCTCACTTAGCTACTAAAATACTGACAATGAGCAGAGCCTGGTTCTCTTGTGTTTTATTGTTGCTGCTGTGGTGAAAAGAAGGGACCGGAACTTTGTTTTGACGGAATGAAAGGAACAGTGTCCTTACTAACAAGATAATGTAAAAAAAGATCAAGTCAGACAAATTACAGACGGCAGTATATCTTTCCAGTTTGAGAAAAGCTTTATTGTATGGCTCGATGTATTACCGTTAACTCTTCACAGTGCTCCTTCTCCAGTTATAAGCAAAATAAAAATATGATCACATATAGTTTCAATAACTTTCCTCATTGATGAGATTTTTAGCAGCTTCTCTGATCATATGAATTCTCCGACATTCTTACATTACACTTACGACAAAAAAAAAACAGCAACACTGTAGCGGTTACAGAGTTTGTACAAAGCCATCTACTTTTACCGTTCGATGTACCCAACTGCACAACACTAAACAGATGTGTACCTGCTCTGTGGTACCTGGCAAAGTTGTACAGCATTACAGAGGTTTATATCAAAGACACAGCGTTTTATCCAATATCATAAAACCTCCGAACAAAATGATACTGACGATGTCACATTTGAGGGGATTTCCTGCTTGTTATTGTCATTGTGTTTGATGTAACCTGAAATAAGGTAGTCTCAGAGGAATAAGCAGGTTTTTAAGTTACAAGTAATATTCTTGATGTAGTGATCACATTTATTTCACCCATAACTGCAAATGAGCATTGCATAAAGACCTAACTGCCACTTTCGATATGTTTCAGTGGAAATGTGTTACTGTGGTGTGCAGCTGTAAATCACGGGCCCGGCTGAGAAAATGATCTCGAGGCCAAATAATAAGTGGAACAAATATAGACATCATACACCGTGATCTATGCTCCACACCAGAAAAATCTGAAGCCATCTTGAGTTCCCTGAAGAAAAGATTTGCACAGTGCTGCCCTTCACACCCACTTCAATAAATAAATGAGAAAATATACATTTAAGGACAACATAGGATAAGAGGTGATCCCAGGCACCTGAGGAGTAGCAGCTAACCTCTAGTGGTTCTAATGCCAGTGACTGCAAGTAACTAGTTGTATTGTTCTCAGTGTTGTTAGAGGGAAAAGATCTGTCAGGGGCTCTTTGCTTAGTGGTTTAGAGTTAAGTGTTTATCTGGTAGTGTGCGTATCTCCTTGTCATGAATCTGTACTATGTCAGACTTAAGAGGTAGCTGCCTCCTCCTCAGATGAAGAAGTCGTACCATTGCTTTCTGGCTCCTCGGCAGCGATGGCGGGTTCTGCAACAGCTTGGGCGGCCTCCTCAATACTTTCAGCTACTTGGGCTATTTCTTCGGCGACACTCTCCACCTCCTTCGCAGCCTCTGCAACATCCTCCGCCACCTCAGCGACCACTTCAGCAGCTTCAGCGACTACCTCTGCGACTTCCTCCACAAAGGTTTCAGCCTCACTCTCAGCAGCTGGAGCGTCCTCCGTTTCCCCGAGCTCGGCCTCTTCTTCTACAGCCACAGCCACTGCATCTTCTTCTGCTGCCTCTTCTGCCGCCTCCTCTTCCTCCTCTCCACCTGGAACACAATGACCACAAGAGTATTAGCCGACCAGACACATTGTACCATCTGCAATAGTGAGCAGACAACAGTCTTGAAGTTCCCTCTACAGCTCTGCAGCCACCCAACCTAGTATGTATCAATGGTGCAGCCAATGTGTGCATTTTACAGATGCATCTAAAGCAGTTAAATGAAAAATAAAGCAAAGCATCAATATTTTAAGGTTTAAGACTTCTTGAATATATTCAAAAGCAACGTAAGTAAAAAATATTTATACATTATCAGTAGCTGAATTTCCATCCAAGGTGTTACACTACAAAATGGTAAAATGTGTAATTCTTATAAAAACACAGATTCATATGCTATATTTGATCTGAAACTCAATCAACTTAAAACCAATTTGAAATGTTGCCTGAATCGATCACATGTTCCACTTTCTTGTTAATGACCAGATAATACTATAACAGATAATCATTACACTGAATAATCTTATAAGCTACAAGTGGAAGAATTTTGAAAAATGGCAGTTTGATACCTTGATAAAACTACAGCCTGATGGTAACATTCACACCTCTGTCTGGCATCAGGCTACTGTATAATGTGGGAATTAAGAAGCTACATGTTGAATCTAATCCAAACTCATTTTTTAAGAACAGCCTGAGAAAGTAGAGGACATGATGCATTTTGTTACATTACATGTCCACGTCCACCTAATGATGTCCCACGTCTCTGTAGGATTCACTGGTTGATTAATGCATGCAATTCTCTGATGAGATATCCTTTAGTTGTCATGTTAGACTGGAGACAATATGAAACACTGTCCATATGAGCAGCAGGAGGACAGTTGGATGGAAACATAACTACCAGCAGTCATTAACTCTCTTCTTTTTACATGCCACTCGAACCTTACCACCATGTCAGTGAATGCTTCATCTAGAAATACAAAATCACCACACAACACGCATGCAAACTGAAAGACAGGAAAAAGCACAACAGACATAAGGGGGGTTTGGGGAGGAGGAAGGGCTAGGAGAGGAGTGGGGGGTTGAGGTGTAGGGCAGAGGGGGGGAAGTTGAATCTGGTTCTTACCATCCAATTAGCAAGCTATGATTTATCTGGAACTGTGAAAGTGAGTCTGACAGTCAAACAGACACTGAAACAGCCGTGATAGGTTGTGCATTTTAATTTTTAACTCAGATCCCGTCACAATTTGTTCCAAAATTAACCATCAACACAAAAAAGTGTTGTGAGACACATCCAGAAATCCACTTCGACTCTGCTGCTAAACACCTGAGCGTCGACTGCTGTGAGTGATAATAACCTTCACGTTGGCTTGTGAGATTTTATTAAAAATGGGCTGAATGTAAGGACTTACACACTAGAGCTCTGCTGAGTTACAATGTAGAGGGGATGTTGGACCTAGGTGTATGTGCTCCACTGTGAGTTTCCATTTAACTCCAGTGCTCTTCAATAGTCTCCTTGACAAGGTAACAATGGTGTCTATAGGTTTATGTTACGGACATTAGTTGACATATTTTTACCATCAGCCGGTACGACAAGGCAACAATACCGAAAGGGCTATGGGGAAGAAAAGGTTGTTGGTTGTTGACAAGGCTAAATAAACTGTTGCTACCATAGTTGCCAAAGTAAGGAAACTGACCAAGAATCAGAAAGTGATGCCCATCCATCTGGCGGTCACCTGACATTGTGTAAATATCCCTGACACACTTGAAGGCATCAGAGACCACCCACTTGTTTAAGGAAGCAGGTTTCCCATTCATTTTCTTGAGTGACAGAAATCCTGATCACTGTGGTAATCAATTGGTATTGTGGGTAGTGTAGTACTTTTTGACCTCGCCAACAAAAAAAGGTAAAAGGTTATCCTTAAAGCACAGTTAATATCATATGGACTTGTGACTTCCACAGGTGCATACAAGATCATTTCATACATTTGTAGCTTGTGGCCAGTCTTCATTGGATGGTTAAATATATTATTGCTCCATTCAGAAAATGTATGGGATTTTTACTTTCGGAAGCACTGTTAAGCTCTACACAAGGGCCAAGGAATCTCAATGTCATTTTATTTTTTTGTTCACAGCCAGAGGTACTGCTGCTGTAAAAGATTAGCTAATATAAAAACAATATGATTTTATATCACAACCGCCACATAAATAAAGTTAGCTTACTTTGGATTCAATCTAGTGAAACACTATCACTCACAGCAGTGGATCCTAATGTGTTAGCAGTGATCAACTGACCAGTGTCCCACAGAAAGAAAGATTTAGTTAACATTGAAAATCTGCATGAAGTTAACAGTAATATAGTCCATTGTTTGTGGATATTTCTGTCCAGTCCACGTATTTTCTTCAGATTTCATTTAGCAGCGTGAGGTAAAACAAGTGTAGAATCAATATCCTTCACAGTACTGTCCAGAGGTTTTAGGCCGAGTAGAAGACTCTTTGATTCTTAGGAGTACAGGAGAAGAGGAAAGGAGGAGAGAGGGATTTTGATCCAAAGATTCCAGTTCTATGATGAATATCCTTTGCGGCCACAGAGGACCTTAGCTTTAGCATTACACTGAAAAGAGTAAAGACACAAAGTTAGAGAAAGGGAAGAAGAAATTTAACTTTATTAAATTTAGGTTCAATTTACACAATGTCACCGTCAATCTAAATTCAAACACAGAGACTGTGTAAATGAATGGGAAAAATGGATAGAAGCTGCTGGAGAGATACACTTGATGTTAATGGTGAGTGTTCTATGAGAAAAAGTCTAGAGGCCAAATGCATAGTGTCCACCTCCACAGAGATGCACATGATGTAAATTCCATTCATGTGTCAGGAGCTTTGTAGTAACATCTGTGGAACATGTCTAATTGTATAATAAGCGGAATTTCTATTCATCTGACTGCAAGCCGAAAACACAAACTGGCCTTTAGATATAAGGCAATTGTAACAAGTCAGTAGTTTGACCTGGAGCACAGGGCCTTCACATTCCAAGTTTGTTGAGACAAATCCAATTGAACCAAGAGGTATAAGGAAAAGAGTGAGAGGTAGAGAGATGAGGGACTGAGTGGTGTCAAACGAGGGGATTGGTTCAGGGACCAAGCCTTTTGGTCAGCACAGTCAAATCAGTAGAGACTCTGTTCACAAAGGATGACAAGTTTGTCAAAGTTAACAGTGTAAGTGTAATCAAGCAATGGAGGAGGATTTCAAAGTGTGTTCAGACATGCAAGTTCCTAAACACTGCTGCAGATAAAACCCACGACCAGAGGACAAGGATGAATTTGACTATGGAAAGTTATGGACTTACACTCTAAACAGGTCAATCTAAGGAGGGCTGTTTTAGACAGGGTAAAAAGGGTGCCGTTTTAAATGATCCTTGTGGTATTTTGACCAAAATATGTTACAGACATTTCATTAAGACCCAAAGGAACCATATCAACTTGTGGTAAAATGGGCATAATATGTCCCCTTTAAAACACAGAAGCTGTGATCCACAGGGCATCACTGATCTACTTTTAGTAATTTGTTAAGTTTCTTTCCCACTGTTGGCTGTCATTTTGGAACCATGGCTGATTCATGAGATAATTTCTTCGTGCTCATTCAAACTCAATTAAGAATCCAAAGTTCAAGCCCATGCTGTCATTTCATTGAAACCACGTCAAACATTTCAGTGAGTGATATCAGGCAGTGATGAGGATTTAAGAAAATATCTGTGATGTCATAACTTACCCTCTTCATCATCCGCACCTGCAAGTAAACACAAACACCAGTGTCAGGGTCAATGAGTTACAGCCACTCAGTCACACATTGAACTTTAAGCAGTCATGAAATGTTCAGTTTAATGTGGAAGAACATACATAGGTTGGGTTTTTTCAGGCAGCTTAAACACATTTTCAAATAACTTACACATACTACATTGTATTTAGAGAATAAGTTAAATGTGTGAGATCTTTTGAAAGATTTTATTCATTAGAAACAAACCTAGTATTTGGTCAGTGGACTGGCTATACTAACTATAATAGTGTACATTATCTTACAGTTTATAAAAGATTATATAGAAGTTGGAACCAGTTGAAATACCCAAACTTCAGGAGCTTTTTTAAAATAAAAAGATAAAAGTATGTCCCAATATACTACTTTGCAATATACAATTTTTGTTTAAATTGAATTTTGGCTTACTATTCAGCCCTACATTTGTTTTAATTTAAGATAAAGTCAAAGGTAACCAAATGTATGTCAGCGTAACGTGTTTTTTTTTTCCTTTTATCCTCATTTGACGCCAACAAATGAGGATACTTTTAAGTTAAAGTGGGTGCCCTGAATAAAACCTAAATAACAACAACAAGAGAACACAGACGTATCAGATTACTTTGCTCATGCTTTACGATCACTTGAGGGATCTGCTGGTGATAGCCACCTGTTTTATGGTAAAGGAGTTCCAAGTAGCAGGTGAAGGATACTTACTCTTTGGTGGCCATGGTTTAGGTGCCCACTCTGTCTTGGGCCTGGCTTTGATTTCGGCAACATTACTGTTGTACCTATCATGGTCGCCGGTTATGGTCATGTAAGTCTGTGGACAGAGGAAAAGTCGGAAACCATCTGAGGCAAAATAAAGTCTGAAACCTTTCAGCAATGAGACTAAAATATCAGGTTAATGCTTTGTTGAAGGCCTTATTAAGTGTATGTTATCATCAAATACAACTTACATATGACACAGAAGCGACAAAGGCTCCACCGCACAGTGCGGCGTAGAGTATGTTCTCCCCGGAGCCGCCAGGAAGTGACGACATAGGCCGCCGCTGCACAACTGAAATGGGTATAGAAAAAGAAAAAAGTTCATATGTTACATCCTTCTCAAACCTGATTACTTGATGACTCAAAAGATCTAGAATTTAGCATGTGTTTTAACTTCATCCTCCAAAAGTATCAAAGTCTCAGTTATAATTAAAGGACCCAAAGAAATTAAATGAAACACCATCATATATGACAATTACAATGAAAAAACAACAGGTAGGATAGAAAAAATCAACTAATAAAAGTTTGTATCATAAAATATGTAACAGCAAAAACAAAAGATTGTGTGTAGAATGAAGAAAAAATATAAAATACTCAAAGAGATGTGTTTAGGAGAGTAAAAAACAGAAACGTCAGGTGTCCAGAAAAAATTAAATTTAAGGATATACAAAAAAAGGTAGGTCTTGAGTTAACCTGATGACAGTAGGTGGTTCACAGGATAAAATACAGAAGGATAAAGGGATAGGAGTTGGAGTAAGACTACTGAGAGTTTTATAAACTAATAAATGGATGTTAAAATCTGGGAATCAGACAGGTGGACAGTGCAGAGACTTGGAACTGGTGTAATGTGTTCCCTTATCCTGGTCTCACAACCTCAGGACGGTACAACCATCAACTGACTAAATTAAATAAAATGTGCCGCACAGGCCCATCAGCTCTCTCAGTCTCAACGCTCCCTGAGCATGCAACTGGCCCACGCTGCCTCTTACTCTTATTGGATTTATCGCATTTGATTTAGATTGCTAAAAATATGCCTGTCAACACTTGTTTGAAACCTGCAGGGTGATGCTCCCTGCTCAACACCCTTGAAACCAAAGGGTACAGTTGGGTTTGTCCTAATTGAATGAGCTTAATCCCTGCAGAAAGGTTTGGTGAATCCAATACTGTCATTTCAGGTGCAAAAAGTGAAGGAAAGAAAATTCCAGTCAACTCATTCTTGAGCAGACGTCACATTCGATACAATTAGACTAGGTACCCATGATTTAGATTGGCTCATGATTTCCATCTATGATGGAATGTTGGCCCCAAAAAAAAGCAGGTAAGCAAGTTGTGTTTTCTGCCAACACTCATGACATCAACAGGTTTCAACAAAGTGTTTGCAAACCTGGCTGTCAGAATAAAACACTATAGACCTGGTGGACCAGAGAGAAATGTAACGTGAACTCAAGGATAAAAACTGAACGCTTCCGTTTGTAAACCAAACAATACTGGAGTAAGACTGGCAATTCAGTTTGACTTATATCATCACTTAAAATGTGTAAATACAAGTTTAAGGCTTCAAAACTCATACAGCAAAAATTATTTAATAACCTCAAAGTAGTAAACACTTTGACTTATCCTGTCCTCAATGCCTCCAGCAAACCCTGTAAAACTAATTAGTAGTTTAACAAGTGTACAATTTAGGCCACTGGAGAGTTACTGTGGAGTATTGCGGGTATTAACTTCCTCATATTGTCAGGAACATATCCAGAGTCCAGGCATCTGACACTAATTCCATCACAGATATTTATACTGGATAATCAGCTCAGGGCTGAAGGCAGGAGTTAAGAGGATAAGGTGTAGAACACTCAGCCAGCACCAGTGAAGGGGATGCAGGTCAACATGTCACAGGATTAAACCATGATACCCTCTTCTGGTTAAGTGGGACCACTGCAGAGGGGCAGGGATACAACCTCTGGGTCTGCTGTCCAGTATGTGGGTGTCTCTATGGGATAGGAGTGGATTTTACTGTGATGTAATCTGTTAAGGAGGTGCCCTGTAGTGACTGGCAGCAAGACAATGGGCATGTGCCTACATCTCTTTTAGGCTTGGGCTATTTGTCAGGAAGTGAAAGAAAAAGCAGCAGCAGTCACAGCATGGCCCTGTCTCAATTCACCCCTTAGCCCTGCCACTTGGCCCTACCCCTTTGTTTTGGGGCTGTGAAAGGGCCTTGTTGTCCCAATTCTCTATGTGATGTAGTTGTAGTGGCCATCTAGCCCTTGTCACCCTTTAACCATAGAGTTTTCTGGACCACCCTAGAAACAAAGGGGCACATGGAAACTCCTGAATGTTTTACATACGGATGAAGCAAAACAACATGTGGACTGCTGCGGGTAAAATTGCTGATAAATGCAAGTATGAAATCTTGCAAAATAACCATGAAATAAATCAGTGGAATATCTTAGTTCAATCCAGAAGCCAGTGAAAACATCATTGAATCTCTGGAAAAAGCATTTCAGGAAAATTGCTATTCATGCCGTCAAAACTGTCTGAAAGAGTAACGGGTAACATTCATTACTCTCGTGTCTGTGATAAGTCGTCTGAATACAACTTCCCTGCTCATGTTTTCAGTGCGAGGCAGATGTTTCCTTGGACAGAACTAATGTTACATTGAAATTGCCGATGTAACCATGCTGACTGTATTGATCAATTAATCAATCTGCCCCATCTGTCCTGCAGGTGTCAGTTGTGTCACTGTTATAAGGTTGGTTGATAACGGTTTGTAGCTGATATTGTTTGTCACTAATGACATTGGTGGCTCCACTAGGAGGTGGACACACGTCATATCAAGGGGTAGGGGCTAAGGGAGAGCAAATGGGACAGGGCACTAGGCAGAGAAAGGGGGGATATGAAATCCTCGTCAGCTCTTGGCTCATCATAAATGTGGCTATTCAGAGGGAGAACTCTAAAGTGTTAGCCAACCACAATGGTGACCTTTTGGGTGCAGGACTCAAGGACAACTTACCAATTCCACAGCTGAAAGCTCCAGAAAACTGATTCTCTAATTAGTGGACCTTTAATCTTAGTCATTGACAGCAGTTTCCACTCATTGTTCCTGCTTCTGTTAAGTCAGCAGCAAAAGCAGCTGCCACCACCCACCGGCTGGTGGCGCACGCTCACAACAACCTTAGAAACACTAGGTCGTGCCACGGCTCTTTTGGAGCCTGCTCACAGGCAAACACCACGTGACTGACAGCGGCAACCATGTCTCCACGCGACCCACAGACTTACGAAGGTCACACACGTGTACACACGCAATGCATTTCTGTTCCCCATCAAGGACATATAGAAGACAACCACGTCCCGAAGAAGAGACTGACATGTCCTGTACCTGTCCCCTCAGTGTGGAGGAGTTCACACAGGTTTGAACTGTAGCTGTGCAACTGTAGCACACATTATATAAAGCGAGGACAAAACCAGTGCTACAGAGGACATACAAGGGTTTGTTATGTCATCATGAAACACTCAAAACGCTACACACACACTTCGCTGTGTTCGCTCTACAAATACACAGCATGTACATATATTTAACATTAAGTGACAAATGCCCCACAAACGCATTTAAACCAAAACTGTCCAAAATCAAACATGACCTTGATGTAAAATAAAATGCAGCCCTTGTCATTGTGTTTCAGGGATGCGTCTTTGTCATGAGGACACGGTGTACTATTCCCCGGGTCCCAGCCAGAAGGGGGCAGATGACAAAGAGAAGAGAGAACACGTTACACTCCAGAGCTAATGGAAAAAACACATTCATCCGTGTGAGTGTGTGTGGTGTGTGTGGATGCCCCGGGTGAAACTCACCATCCCCCGGCAGCCTGTAAGCTGCTCGGCGGGCTAAAGGTCCGCACCTCTGCCAGGCCACTCTGCAGGAAAACATGGTTGATCCGCTCAGAGCCGGGGAGAGAACTGCAGCTTCAGCTCGGGCTGGAGGAAGAGCTGCGGTGTGTGTGTTCAGACACGTCAGAGGAAGAGGAGGGCTAGCACCACACCGGCCCTATCTGGGTCAGTATATTTAGACTACCGCCGTGCCGTGGGTATGGAGGGTAGTTAATGCCACAGGGCAGCAGCAACATAGCATGTATGAGTGGTTAACACCCTGGAATAGACAAGGGTAAAGTACATTTGTTAGACGTGAGCCATTTTTAAACATGTCCTGCTGAAGGTCTCCTGAGAATTGGGTCCTGACCAGTGGTGCACTGCACATCAGGACACATATCCTAGTGGCCTGATGGTCTTTTTGGTGAAAAAATATCAGAAAGGTCATTGAGAAACTACCTTTTTTCACACTCACTCTCACTCTCACAATATCAGGACATTCTGACGTAGAATTCCAAAGTAAAAGCACTTGAAATATCATATCATCACTGTTTTGGTTGTGGCAACACAGAAGGAGATTCTTATGGCACTTGTTAATAATGTCATTGAAAAGATGAGAGCAGTGAGTTACTGTGTGTGTGTGTGTGTGTTAAAATGCACATTAATGTGTGTGTGAATGGGTGAATGTAAAACTGTACTGTAAAGCGATTTGAGTGGTCATCAAGACTAGAAAAGTGTAACCGTCTGGTAACCTTCACATCAATAAATAGGGTAGGCCTACACAATTAGAGGTCTGGTGCTTTGTGTGAAAAGGGTGTCCTGGAAAGAAGTCAATTTCCCGGGCTGAATTATTGGCCCAGGTTGCCCCTGGTCTGGGGTTTGCCTTTCACACATGCACAACGCAATGAGGGGATCTCTGCACAGACGTGTTCACAACAACAACAAATCCTTCAGGTGAGGGCTGGTCCAGCAGGCAGAGTTCTGGTGCAACTCATTGTGTCGCTTTAAATGTTGCTGCCTGAACATAATTGTGTTAGGGCCGTTTCGCCAATACTTTCAGTAAGGATTGTATAATTTGTCCTATTCCTCTTTCCACGATTCCTAAGGATATATAATAGGCAGCCTTTACGCTTCTTTCCATATAGAGAATTAAACAGCTTTTATTATGGCTGCCACAGAAATAGATGTGGCTCATTTCATTCATTTAGGAACCATAAGCAAAATAGACAATTGGACGTCCCCTGTGTGTGCACCAGTAACAATTTTAGCAATGGTTGGTTTCTCAGAGGAGAGCAACTTTAGTGACAGGGTGGGGTTGAAACAACAAGTGTGGCATTGAGCCTATAAAGAGGCCATGTGTCTTGTTTGTCTACCTCCATCAGATGTGACATTAAAGCAGGTTCTGTAGAAAGAAGTAGAAAAAAGATACTCACATTTAATGCTACATTATTTATGTGAAAAATCTGTGATTTTTCCCCTTGAGACAAATGTCCATAGTCTTAACTTGAGGACAAAAACGAAGACGAAGCTGTCTATTTAAATTTATTTATTGTCTTCTACACTGTCTCAACAAACCCAGATAAATTATGAGCAGCTTAATACATATATTAATCTGCAGTAATCTAACTGTAACCTATATGTATATATTATATTCTGACAATATAAAGATATCCTCGGCTTCATTAAATACGTTCTTTACATATACAGATGTGTTCGACTTCACCAACTGCATTTTTTAAAACCAAAATATTGTCAGTGTTCAACAATGACAACAGAGTTAGCCTTGTTGTTCCAAACGTTTGAAGCATAGGGTCACCATCTTTGAGATGAACCCATGGTTGAACCCTGTAAATTAGGCTTTGGTGCTGACATGTTTGTTTGTGTATTCTGAAAGTGTAGTTCCTGTAGTTAGTAGAATGTTCCGAAAGGTTTTGAGATTCTTTGTAAACATACTGATGCACAAAATATAGACATTTAAAGGTATAGGCCTTATGGAGTGGATACTGTGTGCAAATGACCAGAAAATAATCAGCAGCAACGTGTACAGCAGAATCAATATGTACAATTATAACCCAAACTGCCAATAAGCTCTGTTCAGTTCAAATTGTACCAGAAGTGATATGTGATATTCCAGCAGGATATGCGATATTCCAGCAGGATAAGTGATATTTCAAAAGCTATAACATTTGATTCAAGCCACACTTGAAAAAAACAATTGGAACATAAGTATCTCAGACATTTATAATACATATCACTTGTAACATACCAGCAACTGTTGGTTTGTGTGAACATAATGATCAAGCTTCCTATCTCATTTGAAATAATATATCTTTATTTTACAGAGAACACAGGAATCAGGAGCAGTGGAAAAAGAAACAAGTGGAGAAACGGGTGAATCCCAGAGGACGCGACGAGCCCCTGCACAGGAAAAAAACAACATCACGTTTTATTTCTTCATCCATTTATACACCAAAGACTGTCTTTTCATACTGGAAGACATAATTTGAATAATACTATTTGTCAATATATGCATCAGATTAAAGAATGAAAAATGAACTAGAAGCATTATTTATGCCGTATAAATGTATTATGATCAAGATAAAAAGGCACTCACCTACCAGCATGTTGGGTTATTCCAGTCCATTTCTAACTTTGTACTCATGCACGTCTGTGCTGTGCTGCCTGAAGAGCTGCAGGTAGAAGACAATGCCACAAGGAATTTAATGTTCCAACTGGTTCCAACACATCATTTCTATTTCTATTACCATCACAATTCAAAAAAATCTTAACTGTCTTCCTGATCTACCTTACTAAGTGTTTGTCTTCAGTGTGGTTGCAGATTTCAAAAGGACTAAATGGAGGAATCTGCCTCTGTCCTTTTGTCTCTTGTCTCACTGATTGATTCAAACTTCATGTGTGAATTGTTGAGGACACAGGCAAAAACAAATGCAGTGTTGATTGCAGTGTTGATAGGTCAAGCTGTTCTTGGCTGGGGTCCACATCGATGTAACGATTACATCTTTGCTTCGTCATTGCAAATTTTGGATTACGTTGTTGCAAGGATGGCTGCCTCTGGTCAAAGCATAGATTCCCCAGAAAATGAGCTACAGCTACAAAACTCTCTCAGGATCATTTGAAGCCTCCACACCTAACTTGCTCCAGTGCTTATTAGCAGAGGATCAGACCGAAAACTGTCAACACCCCAGCTCCTGGCCAATCAGATTACTTTTTACCTCCATAATTCTTAAGTGATTTTCTTGCCCTGTGTTTTAAGTTTCTGTATTATCTTTGGTTTCCATAAAGTATCTAAAAAGCAGCAGATATTTAATGTTGAGTTGATTGGTTTTGATGTTCAAGACTTTAAATGTCTACACCGTGGTTTTTAAACAGAGCCTCTAACCAACAGAGGGGAAGTTTATCACACCAACTTAATACATCCTAACTATAACATCTTAATTTGAGTTCAAAGATTGTTTTATTGTGACAGAATTCCGGACAGTGTCGATGATCTGACTCTTATTCTATCAGTGCAGCTCAGAACAACTTGATAAACGAAAAACCCCTGATTATCTGCACACTATTCAATAATAATAATAATTCCCATGATTATAAAAAAAGGGTATTAATATTTTGTCATCCTTGAGTCATATGAATGGGATGGTCAATATATTAGGAACACATCTCAGTATAACCTAGTGCAGTTCAACAGCTACACAAACTGCACCCTCCTCCTTAAAATGTCTATAAACTTCTTTCAAACGGATTCATTAAAAAACTAAACACTCTAATCATGATGAAAGGAGGATGTATTGCAGGTGTGTTCTATTTTACTGCATCTGAGTGAACCTAATAAATTGTCACAGCTATTCTTTTGAATTTGAGGCCCAGTATTCTCTGATCAGGTACTGTATCCTTCAACAGTTTGAAAGACAGATTTCAAATGATTAAAGATTGCTGTTAATTTCTGCCCTCTCCTGGGTGAGTTAATGCTAGACGCTCTGAGAGACAGTGGGTGCTAAACCATGCCTTGTATGTAGTTTGATTCAGGAAAAAATGTATTAACGAAAAAGTATAGTTATTAGGTATGTATAGGTAAATTATGGCATGTTTGATGTTTGAACAGACTAGACTGAGAGGAACCCTGGAAAACATAATGCATTGAGCTCTGCAATTAATATGTCTAGTACATTGCGGTGCCGGATCTGTTGCAATGCTGGTTGCAGCTTTGGTTCAGAAAGTGTGAAAGTGACTGAATTAAATCCACAGAACCCTGAAACCACCACTGCAGCACAAAGGGCTGTTCACATGTTTATTCACAGTTCAGTGAAACTTCCGAAAGAATCGGAATCAGTTGTCATAAGCGCACCCATTGTTGGATTGATCGACCACATCGCTACTGTTGATGGGTCTGCTTTTAAGCGCTGTTCGCTTCAACGTATCGCATATCCAAATCACTCTAAAATAGCTTACTGCACTTCCTCAGGCCACTAAAAATACACATGCCAAGTGTTATTAAGATAAATGGTTCTTGAGATAAGTGTTTCAGATACAGACAAACAGAGATTCCTGGAATTAGTATATAGGGTGCATAGGCGAATATATGTTATCATTTACCAGGCCCCAAAGGAAAACCGAACTTCCAATGGCAAGTCCAACTCGCAGCCAGTTGGGGTTGACAGTGTCCGGCCTGCTGCCTGTGAACATTGACCTGCATCCAACTGAAAAAGAACACCACAACAGCATGAATATCACAGAGACTCTAATGAAAATATACATAGTCTATGTATATGGGATAGTGATGGGCAATAAAACCGTATCAATAATTATCACCATAACATTTTTACCAATAGAAAAATAGTAAAGCTTCAATATAGACATATCAATATAATATTTATGCATTGTGCAAGCACAGTGAGGACGGGTAACACATAATTCATCTAACTACAATCTTCACTCAGGAGTAAAAATCAGTCTAAGTTATAGTTTTTTGACAATATCACCCACGTTTAATATGTAGTCAGAACATGAAACAGCCATGAAGGGGAACATCATAATACATCAGTAAGACGTGATATGAATGAACCACTGTGAACCCATGTGATTGGCCTGACTGTTCTTCCATATAAAATCACAATGGGTACGAGTTATTCACAACTCTGAGGAGCAAAGTGGCCTGTTTGACTGCAATGCTACAGGAATGCTAAGCTAAGGTCAGGCTTAGAAATAACAACAACGACGTCGGCGGAGTGAACAGTGAGATAGAACACACACTCTTAGGGAAAATGCAACCATGCAGACATGATTATTATATCCACTCACCTCTGCTGTCGAGAGCAGCTCTCAGTAAGAACCGGTTGAAAACCATTGTGGCTGAAAAACAGACCCCTGTGTCCCGATGATCGATCCTGCAGCTCCGCGATCGATTAACCTTCCTCGCAAGGCTGAGTAGATGATTCAGAGATCACAGATAAGTCGAGCGGCCACTCAGGAGTTCGAGGTTTATTTATGTATTTTATATTTAACAAAAGCCTTTTATTTAATGATAGTTGTGAAATGTAACTAAAAATAAACATCATCCCTTTCTTTGAAGCGTGTGTATAGCGTGCAACTCGGTTTTACATAAGGCATGCCTCTAAATTAAATCCAACATGAGTGAAATTAAACATTTTCACCTAAACATCTTGTCTGCAAACATTATTTTTATTTGATCCACTAGTGTCTTTAACTAAACAATTTTACAATGTTTTAATATTATTGTATTTTATTCAATTATGTTATCTTACACTTCAATCTATTTTATTTGTATTATTTAACTCATTCAACATTTTCTTTGTTTCCTTTACTTATTTTAATCTCTTTGTATTATGCTTGAAGTAGTTTCTCTATGATTTGAAATTGATTTATTTTAATTTTGTCTGTGTTTTTCAATGTCCCTATACTGTACCTTGAATCCACCTGTGTACGTTCTTTATAATTAAAACGGCCTGGCCGAGGATGATATGAAGAGTTGCATCTCTCCTTTCAAAGATTTAAGCGACCTGAGGAATTGCACGATTAGTTAAAAATGATAAACCCATTTGAAGGGGTCATTTGCTAAAGTGTAGGTTTGATCAGACGGTTGGAAACAGGGGAGCACTGGTATTTATATCTAAAACTAGAAAAGTTGTGTTTTTTCAGACTAAATGTATCAAGGAATAGAACACCGAAGCTAGGTACCATCTGTCCTCTGAGTTCTCTCTGACAGTGACAGACACGCAGACTCAGAGCAGCCTGGCATGCACGTCGGCCATTTTGCTCGGAAGGGGGCCTCGGCTTCAACACGTGAGAGAGGAGCAAGAAGAGACAGAGCAGGACCCCTGACTCCTGGAGGATACTATTCATGTGTGGAGCGACGGAGGCGTAGGAAGCCAGCACCATGCCCTCGATCAGCCTCCCGCCGAAGGAGAATGCCCTCTTCAAGAGGATTTTGGTAGGCTACATGCCTGAGTTAACGTTAGCTTGCGGGCTAAAGCTAGTTTGCCAAGTAGCCAACAGTTGTGGCAAGTAGCGAGGGAGTTGCTCGTGAATTAACCAACGCTATCCAGTGCACCAAACTCATTGTATCCACCACTCCTGTTAGTCAGCAGTAGTTGTAGCAGTGGTGTTAATGGAGCAGGGGGGGTTAGCAGACTGCCATGTGTTGTCCTAGCTGTGCTTTGGCCTTGTTTCATCTGAAGTGTGTGAGTGACAAAGCTGCCTGACACATGACAGCCACACACAACTTAGCTGGAGATACTTCAGCAGAACTTCATACTTTCAGCCTGGAAACGTGTCGGGAAAGTTTATTCATACCTGTCCCGTTTATGCCACAGAACTGGGTGTCGTTAATACAAGTGTAAAGTCAGGCAGGTACCGTCCAACTAAACTTAATGCACTTAGTTAGGAATGTTGATCTGATGCTCACTTTTTGACAGTGATTATTAGAAACAAATTAAATTCGACAAATATTTACACTAACGCTGTGATGGTCACTTCTTTACTGAGCCATTGCTTTTATTGATTGTGCACACTTTAGTTCATGAGCTTTAACGTCGGCAGTGAGCAGGGTTCGAGTCCCCGGTGTCTGCTCTCTGACCACTCCTCTGATTCCATCTCAGCAGCAGCCCTCCATCATGCTCTGCTCTCTCACCTGATGCTTACTTCGTTTACCTCAGGTCCACAGTCTCCCACTGGCTGGCCTGTCAAGGAGGCCGGGCTTGGTGTTTGTGATGCTTTTCTCACACACAGCATGAAGGACCAGGACCTTGTGGCTCAGTCTTTACAGTTGTTACAGTCTTTGCAGTTTCAGTCACGTCCTTTTCCTGCACTCTAACCCGACTCTCAGAGGATCAAGATGACAGACGGTTGGTCTCAGACGCCCCATGTAAAATCTGCACTGTCTTCTGTTGCAGAGATGTTACGAGCACAAGCAGTACAGAAATGGCCTGAAGTTCTGCAAACAGATCCTGGGCAACCCAAAGTTTGCAGAGCATGGAGGTAAGAGAAGAGCTACTTGTTTACTGTCAATGAACTGCTTAGGACACTGTGAGAAACATCATGCTTCACTGTCGCCTTGTTCCCGCTGTGTTTGAGGAGAGAGTAAAAGAGTTGTTACTCAACATTACTCTTAAATAAGCTTATATCTAACTTCACTAACTAATGTTACTTTATGTATGATCATCTATATAAATTAGGCTGCTGCTCACCTTATCCATGATTTGCTACCTGCTAATCTGAGTTGATGGCTCCATAATCCAGAGTTGGTGGCAAACATCTATAATTCTGCTCTTCTTCTGTTAATAGCTTGCGATGAGCCGCTGCGTCACAGACATTCTCCCGATCACTAACGGTCGTATAGCAGGTCACTGTTCTCCCCAGACTACATTTTTGTGTGATCGCTCCACCTTTTACATTCATTTGATGTGTGTCTTAAGTGCTCTTTTACTGTCCTTTGGCTCAAGGCATACCTTGAATTACAGCGACTAAACCTTTCTCTGGTCGGGAGGAAAAATATATCAGCTGGATCTAGCTCAGTGGACCAGTTGAAGTTATGATCCTCAGCCAAGTGTGTTTCAACGTCGAACAAGGGCTGTAGATTTTGTCCCCCATTTCTTACAGTGTAGAAGTATTCTCTTGGAAAATGCCTCAGTCCCATCGTGGAGAGTAGGAATACAAACAGCAACCAAGACCCACTCTCAAACACATGTTCATCTGGGTTCAAGACCAACAATTCTATTCCGTTTCTTTTAATACTTGGGACAGTACAGTGTCATACTGGTCATTCTATAATATATTATATTTAAATTGAGTTGTCAACATCAACATAGTTGGTGTCGTTCTTGATAATTCTAATCAACTTTGATTTCCCCTTAATGTCTCACTCCTCCCCACCCCTCTTCCCCTCTTTTCCAGAGACTCTGGCCATGAAGGGTTTAACCCTCAACTGTCTTGGAAAAAAGGAGGAGGCCTACGAGCTGGTGAGACGAGGCCTGCGCAATGACCTGAAGAGTCACGTCTGTATCTTTTCATCGCTCCTCCAGTGCTGCCAGCTTTCATGTTACACATTTCCACATAACAGTTTGTTAAGGCTTACTGCTGGAAAAAAACCTTGACATTGCACGTTTGGAAATCTTCTCTATAGTAAAACATAGGGATTTTGATCCATTTCTTACTGAGAGCATGAATAAAGCAGACCAATAGGCCCTCAAGCAATGGGTATAATTTAAATAATGTCAAAGTAAATAGTAGATAAGAGGAAGTCTGACTTTTTAATGAAAAAAATGAATGAACAGATGCTGTTGGGAGGTTAACTTTGTCTTGATATTGGATGATCCCTCTAACCATTATCATCCAGATATCATCAGCACAACCCTAGTTTGCAGGACTGGTATCAACACCAGGTAGTGGCTGTTGTTGTTGTATTTTGTATGTTTTTTCCTGAACTCACCCCCCCAGGCTGGCATGTGTACGGCCTGCTACAACGCTCGGACAAAAAGTACGATGAGGCCATCAAGTGTTACCGCAACGCTCTGAAGTGGGACAAGGACAACCTGCAGATCCTGCGAGACCTCTCCCTGCTGCAGATCCAGATGAGAGACCTAGAGGGATACAGGGTGAGGATCACCTCACAGAGATTAATTAAAAAAGTGTTCAGATAAAAAAGTCTAGATAGAGGGCTGGATCAGAATGGATAAATCAGGTCGGGATGCGCAACTGTGGTCAGACAGAGATTCATCCTGCTGCACAAGATGGCAAAGATAGATGATGAAGATTGACACAAGAGAGGCTAAGAGTTGATAGACTTGAAAATGTATCATAAATAACTTCCTGTAATTTGGTGTATTGTGATGGTTGTCTCTCTACAGGAGACTCGGTACCAGCTGCTGCAGCTCCGTCCTGCCCAGCGCGCCTCCTGGATTGGATATGCTGTGGCCTATCACCTGTTAGAGGACTTTGAGATGGCTGCCAAGATCGTGGAGGAATTCCGCAAAACACAACAGGTAGGAAAAAGTGGTGGACTGCTCAGCAGAACTGAGGAGATTTCTTTAAACATAATTCAAGGCAAATATAAGATCCACTCTTACACAGTTAGAAAGAAGACAAGAGAGGGCTGACGCTGTTGTTGATGTGCTGTAAACCAAGACACGTTATGTCCTGCCTGCGTTCTGAGTTCATGTCTGAAAACGACTAGTGTTTCAAAATTCTGAGGGGTGAATTAACATTCTATAGTAAATGGTTTCGACAAAAATGAACAGTCTCACAATACTTCACCTGTTAGCGATGACACAAACTGATAATGTGACATGCTCAAGAAGTACAGCTTAATAGTTTGGTCATGCTAAAGCTAATGTGAGTTTTACGTAATGAGATGCATACAAAGTCAAAGCAAAGTTGTAAAAATATAAAAATTTCACGTCTCCAACTCGGGTGATGCGAATGGTGTTGAAATATTTTGAATTTTCTCACCTGTAGAAGACTGTGAAATATCCGGAGATGTGTGCTCCATGGAATGGTCTTGTTGAACCAAACACAAAATTGGTTTCCACAAAATTTACAATGCAATAACTCTAATAAACAAATTATCCTGTAAATAATCAAAGAAGTAAAAAAACTATTCTACAAGAATGACTTGACTCACATTTTTCTTTTACCCTTATCATTTCTTTGTGTGTGCCTGCATGAATGCGTGTGTCAGACCTCTCCAGACAAGGTGGACTATGAGTACAGTGAGCTGTTGCTGTATCAGAACCAGGTTCTGAGGGAGGCTAGTCTCCACAAGGAGGCTCTTGATCACCTCAACAACTATGAAAAACAGATCTGTGACAAACTGGCTGTGGAAGAGACAAGAGGTGAGTTGATTGTGTGTATGTCATACTGCAAAACTATGTGTGTATGTGGTATGCCCCAAAGAGCATTCATCTAACTGTATGTGTGTGTGTAGGAGAACTGCTGTTGAGGCTGGATAGGCCGGAGGAGGCTTTAGAGGTCTACAGGAGACTCCAGGAGAGGAACCCTGAGAACTGGGCCTATTACCAGGGCCTGGAAAAAGCCTTAAAGCCAGGTGAGCACTATCCCCATGCAACACTGTGTGGTTCCACTTGACACTTGTAGTTTTTTAGGCACTTGTGGTTGCATTTTAAGAAGGGGTTGATGGACGCTTCTATCACGCAACAGATGCAAAAATGAAAAAAAAACATATCTCCAGGTGAAAAAGTGGTGTCATACACTACAGGTGTGCATCTTCACTAGCCTGACAATTGGATATATAAACTTCTTTTAGATTTTTACAAAGTCCTTTAAAAAGTTACTGTTATTACAATTGTGCTGTAATCTACAAAACAAGGATTTTAATTAAAAAATCAAACTACAACGGTTAATGAATGACTGAATGGTCCTGTGCTCTCCACACTGATTTGACTTTCATTCAGTTTAGACTTGTTTGCTGCACCTAAGAGAGGTTGTGGGGTAAGAGCTGATGCAGGTCTGTTGTCAAGGAAATTATGTGATCGCCGCTGTGGAATTAATGCATTACTTCCTGCCTCTGCCTGCTGCATCCGGCTGCACCGCCCCTCGCTTGAATAATATAATGCAATAATTGCTGCTGCTGTGAAGGTGTCTGTGCAGAGAATCTCCCAGTGAGTTGTACATGTGTGTAAGGGCAAACTGCGGGTAAAGTCTGGACCTAATTCTCCAGACATAACCCACAGGTCACGACTGAAAACGGCTTTACTCTGTGCAGTCTGCACTGGACACCAGAATACCACACACACAGGCACAACTGATTCCAATCAGATCACTGTTTGCACTGTCATCGCACCTCCATGGAAATAGGACTCTACATTTCATCATCTTTAAGTGGTGATGACTTCAGTTTGACTGAGGGGGGCTATACGCATAGGATATATTTTCTCCTCACACTGATTGTGTGTGTGTGTGTGTGTGTGTGTGTGTGTGTGTGTGTGTGTGTGTGTGTGTGTGTGTGTGTGTGTGTGTGTGTGTGTGTGTGTGTGTGTGTGTGTGTGTGTGTGTGTGTGTGTGTGTGTGTGTGTGTGTGTGTGTGTGTGTGTGTGTGTGTGTGTGTGTGTGTGTGTGTGTGTGTTTCTGTTTCTCTCTCCAGGCAGTATAGAGGAGCGACAGAAGATTTACGAGGAATCGTGGGTAAAGTTTCCTAAAGGCCTGGTTCCACGAAGGCTGCCTCTTAGTTTCCTCACAGGTAAACATTGACCATCCTGTAGCACCACCATATAGACCGTGTGACAGCAGTGATATAATGAGCTGTGAAAATATTCTGTCTCGGATGACTAACGTGTACATAGTGAGAATTCCATCTGCTGATATAGGCCATGAGATGTGGTTGAAATCACTAGAAATGCTGTCAGTGTATAGCTGTGATACTCCAAGTAGCAAAAGGCATGTGTTTTGGTTCAATGTTATGAAGTAAATGTTGATTGCAGCGTGTAATGGCTCATGAATGACACCATTACTGTTTAGATGGTGCAGCTATGCTAAAGTAAAATAACCTTTGATGTTCTATTCATGTCACAGTGGTTTGAAGTGGATCAAACGTACAAGTGTGTCTTTTGTTTACCTTTACTGTGTGTTGTGCTGGCCAGGGGAGAAGTTTTGTGAATGTCTGGACAGCTACCTGAGGATGAACTTCAGTAAAGGCTGCCCGCCCGTTTTCACTACCCTCAAATCCCTCTACACTGACAAAGAAAAGGTAAGCAGAATGAAAGTAAAAATGTTGGCTCCACATTTCAATCCCAGTCTCTCATGGTGTGAAATACAACAACAATTATACTTGTTTTCTTCTCATGTAGGTTACACTCATTGAGGATTTAGTAGTTGGCTATGAAAGCTGTCTAAAAAGCTGTCGGATGTTTAGTAAAAATGGTAAGTGATGCTTGCTTTTGAGTTGACATTTACAGTATTTATTTAGTGTATTTGTAACACCAAACCATCTAAAACAGATACAGATATAAACATTTGTGTATCTGTGCTGTAAAACCACACACTCATTGTGTCTGACGTGAAATTTGTGTACAGATAATGGGAAGGAAGAGCCCCCTACCACCCTGTTGTGGGTACAATATTTCCTGGCACAGCACTTTGACTTCATCGGACAATCCAGCCTTGCTCTGGAGTACATCAATACTGCCATTGACAGCACACCCACACTCATCGAGCTCTTCCTCATAAAGGCCAAGATCTACAAGGTTTAGAACAAACTCCCACATGAATTACACACACTTTCTTACTGTTTCTGGTGTTTAAACGTTTCCCATCCTCGAAACTGTGCCCCTGGCTCTACAGCACGCAGGCAACGTAAAGGAAGCGGCTCGATGGATGGATGAGGCTCAAGCACTGGACACAGCCGACCGCTTCATTAACTCTAAGTGTGCAAAATACATGCTGAAAGCCAGCCTCATCAAAGAAGCAGAGGAGATGTGCTCTAAGTTCACACGGGTAAGTGTGTTTGTTTGAAATATTAATTTTAAAAACATTTTGATTCAATTCAATTTCATTTGTTCAACGCCAAATCATAATATCCATTGTTTCAAGATGGATAGTTTTGAGACTGTGTCTGCGAATGGAATCAAGGTTTCTCTCTCCCCCGTAATTAACACTGTAAGTGGACCTGGAGGCGCCTTCTCCCTCAGGCTGTGGAGCTGTCCGTCATATCTGCATCCATAGCCAGGGACTGTTCATGGTTATTTATCGCAACTCATATCGTTATTGCAATGTTAAACAAGATTTTACCCTAATCCAAATTATATATACAGCCTACATGAATGAACACAAACAAACAAGAAAACAATTGAAACATAAACTACAATTTAATTGAGCATGTAAATAATGAGCATAAATTACATTGTAAGTCTGGCATTTCATGGTGATGAAGCTCAAACCCAGGATCAGCCTGCCCACTACTGGCAGCCTCACAGAATAATTAAACCCTCTGCTGTTTATCACCATCATTGTTCCAGCCCATTTTTACCACTCAAGCCTGGTGCCACTGGCTGAGATAGAGTTACTCTTTATTTACGAAAAAGTATCTGTATTGAAATTCATGACTTGGTATCCAAATCAAGATTTTGATATAGTGACAACACTACAATCAACACCAACACTAATTAGAAGGACCTGAACAGTACTGAAGTTTACTTTGTGTTGGTTGATTCACTTTTTAGTTTATGAAGCATGTATGTAAACTGGTGCGCACAGTGCGCACGTAGTTGATCTGCTACACACAACACATCAATTAATAACTAAAAACATGTGGTTGTCAGTTTTTGTTAGTGACAGACCCACACACAGGCTGCAGACAGGAGAGAACTTCTTCTCACAGATTATCACACAACTTCATTGTTGCAGAAGAAGCGATGCCCCGTTTATCCAGGAAAATAAATATGAACTCCGCAGGTTTTTATAAAGACCAGCTCTAAGTGTGAGTGATTGTGATGTGACTGTGTGTCTGTGAAAGCTTTTCCTGGGGCATCTTGACTCCTGCTCTACATGATGATGTCTGTGTGTTGTTGGTGTAGGAGGGGACCTCTGCAGTGGAGAACCTAAATGAGATGCAGTGCATGTGGTTCCAGACTGAGTGTGCCTTGGCCTACAAGGCCATGAACAAGTCTGGAGAGGCTCTGAAGAAGTGTCACGAGATTGAGAGGGTGAGTCTCTACAATAATTATCTATCACCACTGTCTATATTTGACCACATACAGTGCTGTTTATTTATGTCTGACTCTGATATACAGCTTGACAGCTCTGTTGTCTTCTGCTCGATCATACATGTCGGAGCAATTTTCTCCCTGTCACTTAAATGAGAGGACTGTTGATACTACTTCTCTATATTGGTCTATTAGCTCCACTTCTGCTGTATGCTGTTACCTCGACTTTGTTTTACTTATATGGGATCAATTCATAGGACAAATCAGATGGTGGAAAGAATCTGAATCCAAGTTTATATCAGAGGTCAAATAAGCTATTCAAGCCATAGATCGAAATTCAGGTTTCAGCAGTAAGAAGATTTGAATTTAAAAATACATCCAGAAATATTCAAGTGATTCCTTAGGAATTAATAGACTTCTGTTTTCCTTGCTTAGGATGTTTTGTATGAAAGTTATTCAAATAAAATTTAGTGGTGAAAACTAAAATCTCATACCTGCATACCTATATATAGTGTTATTCCTATTTCTTCTCTCTCTCCTCCTCCTCTTCATCAGCATTTTGTGGAGATCACAGACGACCAGTTTGACTTCCACACCTACTGCATGAGGAAGATGACGTTGCGTTCCTATGTGGACCTGCTGAAGCTGGAGGACGTCCTGCGGCAGCATCCCTTCTTCTACAAAGCTGCTCGAACAGCCATCCAGATCTACTTGGCCCTACATGACAAGCCTCTGACTGACGACAACAAGGAGAGCCAGGCAGACAACGGTCAGTCTGTGTGTGTGTGTGTGTGCAACTGTGTGTGTGACTGTGTGTGTATGTGCGTATAGTTTTTAGTCAACTTAAGTGATTTCATGTTTTCATAATGTTTAGAATAGTTGTTGATTGTCTTGAGAACAGAATGTAGATATATGACAGGAAAGAGGACAAAGACATAGGGAGGGAAATTCAACTAAACTGGTCAGAAACCCGCCATCATCATGCTGTTGTGCTTTATCTTATTTCCATAATGTTCTTGGTTGAACAGATTTAAAAGTGGAATGCACAAAAGTTATGTTGAGTTCCTACTTTATTTCCTGTGTTCTGTAGTTCCAGGAATCTCCAGTGGGTATATTGGCTACAGTAGTGTCTTAAAAGTAGCACTGTTATAAGAAAAGAAGTAACAATGCCTTTCAACATTCTGCTCTCTGTAGAGAACCTGACAGACAAGGAGCTGAAGAAGCTGAGAAACAAACAGCGACGAGCCCAGAAGAAGGCCCAGCTGGAGGAGGAGAAGAAGATTGCTGAGAAGGAGAAGCAGCTGAAGAACCAGAAAAAGAAGAAGGAGGATGATGATGAGGAGATAGGTGGGCCGAAAGAGGAGCTAATACCAGACAAACTGGCAAAGGTGGGCTTACATTCACCAGCTCTTTCAGAAGCTATGCTGTATAATACACAGGCTCAGTTCAATAGTGGGAAATGTTTAACTTGTTTTACCAGACGGAGAATCCTCTGGAGGAGGCAGTGAAGTTCTTGATCCCTCTGAAGAACTTAGTGCGCAACAAAATTGAGACTCACCTCCTGGCCTTTGAGATCTACTTCAGGAAAGGTCAGTTGCGTACCCCGAGCAGTAAAACATACTGCTATGATCAGGAAAAAACACGAGTTTCCACCTTTAATTATTCCAACTAATTTCATGTTTGATTCTCTTCTCTCCTCCAGAGAAGTATCTGTTGATGCTTCAGTCGATAAAGGGAGCTGTAACCATAGAACCTTCCAACCCGTGGCTGCACCAGTGTCTAGTGCGTTTCTTCAAAGGAGGTGAGCATAAGGGGAACACTGTACACCGAGTAGGGCTGTGGTGTATGGATTCTTTCTCACACAGTAATAAAGCAACATATTATTGCATGGTCCCTCCTGACTCTTTGGCGGTGTTCTGAGGGACAGCTGTTAGGTCAGGGGTGAGTTTGGCGCCACATAGTCACTAAACTGAGAAGTGCAATACAGTGGGCCAAAGTCCATTACATTTAGCTGACGCTTTTATCCAAAGCAACTTACAATAAGTGCATTCAACCCCGAGGGTGCAAACCCAGAAGAACAAGGATCAAGAAAGTACAATTTCTCCAAAAATAAAATTAAAAATAAATTGTTAGTTTCAAAAAATGTTAGTATTTTTTATTTTTTTAAAAATTGTAAAAATATTTTTTATTTTACTTTTTTTTGATGCGGGCCAATTAAAAATGGATGGCAGGCCGTCGTTTGGACACCCCTGATCTAGATAATCAAACTTGGTGAACAAATGTTAAAACAGCTTGTCCTGAACAGTGTCTGGAAGTTTATCTGTCCCTCAAAACAGGGTCTCTTGTTTCTCAGCAGACCAGATCCACCACTCTGAATGCATGTCAGTACTTATATAAACCTCAGTGCTGCTGTGTCAGCTTTATACATTTTGCAGCTAACCATCTTCTCTGAAGGTTTTAATGTAAAGTGTTCCCACACTGTTGACTACTTGTCTTTGTCTCCGCCATTTTTCAAATGTTAACTCTAGGGGGGAGACAACGTGGTCAAGTGAGCGACACAAGGCACACCATTGGCTGATTTACTGCCGGCACCGCAGGAGCGGTGCCACAGTGTGTTAATTCTAAAACATTTGAGTTTTTGATTTTTTTAAGATTTCTTTTGAAAGATTCATTGGGTTTTGTGCAGTGAATGAGGGAGCGGACTTGGCCGAGGCGGTGAGGACGGTGTTGAAGCAGGAGATCTCCAGATTGTTTGGGGAGAACAACCCTCAGAGCTTCAACAAGAGCTATCTGAGCCAACACTCCAACTCCATCCCACACCGACTGGCTGGTACGTGACATCTTTCATCATCCGTTTAATTCCCCCTCCTCTCCAAAATGTTGTTGTGTGTCAGTTTGCGTACTTCCATGCCACAGATTAAATAAAGCCCTAACTTCAAGTCTGAATGCACCCAACTGCGTCTTCATTGCATCCTGAGATCTGATCACTCGGACCTTGTCAGCTGTTGTCTTAAGTTCTGCTACAGTTTCAAAATTAATCCAATATATTTTTATGCTCATATGTTAATGTGTTCAACACTCACAATCACATGACTGATACTTTTCTCAAACGGGCTTCTTTTTTTTATTCACAGCAGCTGCACAAGATACGTTCAGTCTCTGACTCTCTCTTTCTTGCTGACACAGACACAGACACAAACCCAGTCTGAGTTAACAGACTGGGTTTGTGTCTCTGAGTAGAAAAACATTTTGTCTTTACAAACACAAATGAAGTATGTATTTATTTGCATATAGAGCAGAGATCTGATCTCAGGAGACACATTCAGGATGCATTTTTATTGCCAGGTGTGAATAGATGAATAAAATACTGTGATCGAACCTCTCAGGACGATTGTTTATCAGGTGTTATCAGGGCCAAGATGCTGTCACAGTGCCATTGCCTCTCGTCCAACTTGTAAAACCGCTGTCAGTAAAAGGTGTGTCTGTGTTTCCAGCTGCTAAGATGATGGTCTACCTGGAGCCCTCCTCTGATAAGATGGCATGTGAGATTGCCACGGCCCTGGATGAGTCATTGTCTGGAAGAAGCTCCCAGGTAAGGGATTAATGAAATATGAAATAACCTACACGTATGTCTGCACATAGACTTATCCCAATAAGAAGCTCAACAATAAAAAATGTTGATGTTACTCAGAACATTTTTAAATGGTCCACTGTTTCTTAATAGTATCCATAGAATGGACACCTTAAAACAGGGGTAGTTGGTCAGATTGTAGAATAAGGCATATTTTTGTGGCTCCCAGAAAAGGTTAGATAGGTGCAGGTAATAAAACACAATCTTGAGCTGCAATTCAGGATGTGCAACACAGGTTTAGCCTAAAGCCAAGCTCGCTAACCCTCGGATCTCATTTCACTGTTCAAGTTCCTGATACAGTAGAGAACATGTCCACATGAATTGTAATGAACTGTGGTGTGTTTACTGCAGGTCTGTACTGAGGTTCTGGAGGCTTTGCGTGGGGGGCAGCTGGGCGAGGGTCAGAAGAAGGCTGCTGAGACTTACCGAGCCGCCTGCCATAAGATCTACCCCTACAGCTTGGCTTTTATGCCTCCTGGTTACCAAGACAACAGCACCACAGTCAGCGCCAATGGCGACCTTTCGGCAGGAGAACACGATGACATGGTGAACGAAATGTGAGGCCGCTCAAGAGGAATGGAGGAGAAGAAAGAGGAGGTGTGAACACGCTGCCAGACGCCTTAGTCCGCCAACACACCACTTTCCCCATCCCCACCCCCTCCAGCTCCTGGGCCTTGGCTGCTGAGACTCGCCCACCACACTGCACTGATCCGGATGGACTGATCACCACAGGAGAGACAGACAAGGGAGCTGGCACATGCAAGAAGGCAATGCCCACTTAACTTTTTTTAAACAATAAAAAAGGCCCTGTCCACTGTTTGTTCTGTAATGGAGAGAAACAACAGAAACCTGATATGCAGAGACAACGAGGATGGTAGGAGAAGTGGACATTGGCTGGCTCCGATGGCTTCTGTAAACACAGATTAGGTTTTCTATAACTGTGTTTTCATGCCATGTCTTTCTTGTAGGTGCATCTGCTTCTCACGTTTTTAAAAGTAATTTATATATTACAAACTGACAAATGGATTAATAAAGCAATGTTTGCAAAACTTAACGGCTACATTGTGGTGGTGGTGATGTTGAAGGAGAGTTTTTCAGAATAGTAGCTGCTGTTGGAAAAGGTTACCAGCAGTACACCTGTGATTCTCTGCTCGGCTACATGAAGGCACTGCAGGGGCATGGAGGATAGTTATACAGTTCACTCAACAGTCTCCTTTTGCTTCTGGTACATATCTCAAATACATCTGTCCTCACTGATGAAATCCTTAGGCAATGACCCTTTTCTTTTGTGTAGATTCGGTAAGATTTAATGAGTGAACTAGTTTTGAGGGGTTCCCTTGATGTGGTACTTTATTTTCATTCAATACAAATACACCGTACAAAACACTGCAGGGACACGGTTCAAATGTGACAGCAGCCACGAGGGCCCTCAACGCGCTAATATTCCTTAGAAGTAATGCAGTGGTAGATCTTTTTGATGTATTTTCAAAACGTCATGGCTACACAGAAACCCAAACTTCAGTATGATATGCATTTGTTTATTTGTAACAAGGGAAGGTTATTGATTTAAATGCATTCTGGTATTTAACAGAAATTAAAGCAATACATATCACATCGGCAGATTATTTGAAATCATTAGAAACATGCAGCCAGTGAAAGTGATGTGGACACGGAGCACACAAATCCAAGCCCATAAAATAAAAAAATACAATGGAAAATGGCCATTACAAAATCTATAGCGATGGATCAATGTGCTCAAATTGCGGCATCTATCAGAAGTGTTTGCATAAAGCTGTGTTTCAGCTCGACCTTCACAGGTTGGAACGGTGCACATGTTTATCCTGAGCTTCCGCCTGTCTTGTGCTCTGACAGCTGAGAAAGGTGTGGTCCTCATTCAAGTAGGTGGTGATGAACTCTGGGAAATCTCTCTTGAGGACCATCTCCAGGAACATCTCTGCTGCTGTGAGTAACCTCTGCTTATCCCTGAAGAAGACAGACCGACAACCTGAGCAACTGGCCGAGAACAATCATCAGGAAAACACAAAACAATAAAAGTCTGGGTGTAGGATTTGTTCGAGGTGTTGAAATTAAAAAGAAATAAAGTATTGTGTAGGCACCACACAAGTCAGCATGTCATTCCAACCAATGAGCTCAACTATTTAGCTTGGGCTTCATTTGGATCTCAACAGCACATTCAGAAATGTGTACAAAAACACAGTCATTTACCATCAAACACAGTTGTAATGTTATCCCCTTGATGAAATCTGTGAGGTCAGATATATAGACACCTCGAACCTGAGGTACGCAAAACTGCCTTGCTAGTGAGTCTCTCCAAGACCCACACAGTGTGAGAGGGAGAGACAGTGTGATGTACACACAACGTGGTCTCTGCTGTTCTGACCGTTGATTGTGAGATAGATACCCAGTGATTACAGACTTACTTCATGAGTACTAGTGCAGTTCACACAGCACCACAGGGGTACAGGATCTAAAGTTAGTTTCATGGTAATCCTTTTAGCCCTCAAAATGTCCCTGCTCGGGGAGTGGAACTCAGTGAAATACAGGAACCTTTCAGTTGGGCTCTTGCAGCGCTGATGATGGTCAAGTACTCCAATGTTTTATTTCCGTCAGGTAATCTTCACAATATCTACTAAAATCAGTTTCCACACTCGTGCTCCTCTCCTTTCTCATCAACAAATCTCCTCCATGTCTTTGTTATTGTTTGTGTGCTTTTTATATACATTAGAAGAGCTTGTTATTTGTTGTTGAAAACATCAGCAGATTAATTTGGTGTTTAGACCATGGTGAAAACCCAGGTGAACAATGGCTCTTAGGATGAAAAGTACCAGATAATTTTGGCTGAATTAAGTGCAAATTTGTATTCATCTTCCCCATTTTATGTATGATCAAAATAAGAATACTTGTAACATCTTGCTTCCAAAAAATGTTTTGTAGGTGACACAATGTGCTCGATAAAAGTGAGTTTGTCACCCTGTCCAGATCACTCAAAGATGTTATGTAAGGACTGCTTACCTAAAAGAATGGCACAGACTGCTGAGCTCCACCATGACCTCCTTTAAGAAGTCAGTCACCAGCTGCCTGCTCACCACCCTGCTGTCATCCTCCAACTGAGAGTGATGACGGATCCACTGCCACACCTGACACACACACACACACACATCACAAAGTATTATAATGTTGCTGCAGCTTAATGATGGTGGTCGACACATGCTTTAGTACAATTAAACTTACACATTCTGGTGCATTGGACGTCCACGTGCTGCTGTGGTATACAACTGATCTAGATCTTTAAAGCCTCTATCACATTGGACAAAATGTTAATTCTGCACTGTGACAGGCTTTTAATCAGTTTGAATCAGCAGTGAGGTAAACATGACAGCCAAGTAAATGGTTTAGTATTTATAAAGCGCTTTTCTAGTCTTGATGACCACTCAAAGCTCTTTACAGTACAGTTTCACATTCACCCATTCACACACACATTCATACAGTGCATCTATGAGCAGCACTTTGTTGTTTAATGGGGGGCCCTTCAGGGTTCAGCATCTTGCCCAAGGACACTTCGGCATATAGATAGGGAACTGCCGACCTCCAGGTTGGAAGACAACCGCTCTACCCCTCAGCCACAGCCGCCCTGTGACTTCATAGCTTTTCCACAATCTCATATCTTTCAGAGACACTTAAACACAAATCACCTGCTTACTACTACTGGCCACAACATAAAAACCCACTGGAACAGGCATTTAAGTCACATCCACAAGTTATTAAGTCATGGGAACAAAATAATAAAAGCCAAAAATAGAGCCTTATGTTTTTTTGACTTTTAATTGCAAGTGTTTCCACCACAGTGTGTCCGCAGACAGTGTTTCAAACCAAAGCTCATTATAGAGGTTATTTCATGTGATGATGTGAAAAATGTCATCTCTCATCCAAGTGGCTTTTTCAGTTTAAAAGGTCTTGTTAGTAATGAACTGATCATATCTCATTCATACGGCTTAATAATGTTTTTTTCTCACAGGTCATCAGACGGGCTCCCTACTACTGTGCTGTTAAACCAGAAACATCATATTTTGATGCAGTCTAGGGGCTTCACGCAGCACAGCACAATGTCAGCTTACAATGTCAGCCACCCTATCTACAGAGGCCCGCTAAGAATGTGCTTAGAGCTGCATGACTGAACTCAGCACATTGTACCAACACACATACACCTATTAAGTGTGGGACAGACAGGAACGCGAACAAGCGATAAACTGCAACAATCCAGGAAAGTCCACTTGTTCACTGTCAGTGGGGGGGTTTACCCCTCAGACTGTATGATGATGAACGACATAACAGCTGACCCCAAAAGTGAAGCCAAGAGTCTCAATCAACATGTCGTTCTCTTGGACCATATTTATGGGCCAAAAATGCAATTACTCGCTTTTGGTAAATAAACCCCTTATTTCCAAAATACTCCTGCCTACACATTTTGCATCGAGACAGTATTTTACTTCCAGGTAAGATTTCAGTGGATTTTTTTTAGGCATATACAACATCACTTCATATGAATTATGATGCATACGTGGATCCAGAGCCAGATGTTACAAGTCATAAGATGAAGTATGACATTTATGTTAATAAAATATGAATATATTTTTATTTTTATTAATAAATATTTGTAACAAAATATATAATTTTTTATATAGGATCGAAGTAGATGCATTTTAATTTGTAAGTTATAACTACAGTGATGCTTATGGGTATGTTGATAAAGTTAGAGAGTGCACCGTTGAGTTGAAACCCAACATTTGATTGCTCTGATGAACAAAGATATATTTAGAAAGAATCTCCTCTGTGGACTAAACCCACCTGGGATCTGGAAATCTCTGCTGTGGCTGAATCTTCGACACTGCCTCTGTAGAAAAATACACCTTCACCTACAGGAAACAGAGCACAATAACTATGACATCCCTATTCATCTTGTCTGCTACTGAATATGAGAACTAGAAGATGTTTATATACTAACCCGAGAGCCAAGCATTAATAAAGAGTACTCCGACTGCAATGTTATACTTCAAACCATCAAGGGTGATTCCTCCCTAAAGGAACACAGACACACTACTTTGTTAATGGAGACTTATCAACCATATCAGGTTGTTTAACATAAAACAATCTGTCATTATTACATTTTCATCCTATCAAAGTCTGAGATGTAGGTCATGGCTTTAGTATGTATGGTGGGTTTTGATTTTCTTGGTCAATATGTTTTCTAATGGGATTTTTATTTCCTATGAATAACATCTACAGAAAGTAAAAGATTCAGTTATCCCAGAATTCAGTTCAGATTGACTCACTAAAGGTATGGAGAGTAGATCATCAGGAGTCACAGTGACATCATTTCGAAGCTGGTGGAGTTGATTATCACCGTCAGTGTGAAGTTTGAAGAGCTGGACGAGGTGAAGAATTACCATTAACATACATTCAGACCTTCAGAAGTTTTCTCTATGTTGCAGTCTTATGCTGAAATATTTTCTCTCATAATCAATCTAAATGCAATGCCCCATAGCAACAAAGTGAAAACTGAATTTACTTAAAGTTTTTTTTTTATATCCCAACCATTTACTCAATACTTAGCTTTACCTTTTCACACCTGTATATGGGGATTTTCTTTTGCTGTTGCAATTCTTCTCTGCCATGACGCTAGCCAAGACCTTTAGGTGTTATTTTTTCTTGCACTAAGGAGAGGCATCTGATCAGATACTCTGGCATTAAGCCCAGATCAGTGTGTTGCAGAGAGGGAGAGGCAGCTGCATCAGGAGTTAAAATGGGTTAATTTGAAATAAATGTATTGTATCTGTAATCAGATTACTGGATAGATGATTTTACTGATTATTGGTCAGGCTGATTAGACCCTACTTGCTCAGTGTAAGATTTAAGATTTACATTTATGGAGTCCACCTTCAAAGCAGCAGGCTTGGTGTTTTATCTGATAGCATATATCAGTCAGCTGCAATACCTTATAGGTGTGTGTCTTCCCATATAATTTCCAGTCTGGTGAATTAAACCACAGCTGATCCCAGTCAAGGTTTAGAAGCATCTCAAAGATGATCAAGAGAAATGGGAGGCACTTTTTCTGGTTTCTCTGTGTTTCTATGCGGCTTTATATGTTTTCTTATCCTGAACTTACTGTCTGCATGGGCTCTATCAGGTTCAGATCATAAACCATGAAACCATCCACACCTGCCTTGATCTCTATCAGCTTCAGTCTAAATTGTGGGGAAAAAACTGTCAGGTTAACATATTTTACTCGAAAAACCAGGCACTATGAAGATATCATCTGTCAATAATATACTAATGTAAATATAGATTGGTGATACCAATATACGTACTATGTCGGTGCAGATAATGGCCATGTGCAAACTTTGACAGCCACAGTTCATTTATCAGAACATTTGCATTTCTCCACTGCAATGATTTTAACATTCTTTTTATGGACATGTATGTGTGTGAACAGTTCATGCCTGGTGACAGTAGCCAACACTGTCCTGTGGGACTCAGAGAGTGGGTCCTGAGGTAGGAGGAGAGCAGACATGCCTCCTGTGGCCAGTGCTCCCCGCCGATGACATGTCTGGATCAGCAGGTCCATATAGCTACGCAGGAAGCGCGTCTCAATGTTGACGTATTTACTGCGGTCAGGCAGCAAGAAGGCCAGTCGGTGACCTGGAGGAAAGACATACAACCACTTGACTTCAGTCAGAAAGACATGGCCTAATATGTTTCCTGTTTGTTTATTACTAAAATACTGCTAAAATGACAGAATGTTTGTCTCACCAAACTTATTGACAACGGAGGCTGAATAATCCCAGACACCACAGTTGAGTCCTGCTGAGTGGTCTCGCAGCTCATAAAGAATCTCCTCCATCTCAAAGGCTGCTAATATGTTTTCAATTAGCACTGTTGCCTTTATGCTGCCAATGGGAAGGCCAAGCTACACACACGCACACACACACACACACACACACACACACACACACACACACACACACACACACACACACACACACACACACACACACACACACACACACACACACACACACACACACACACAGATACACACACCTATTCACTTATTCACCAAAATACACATGAGGCATATATATTTTTTACGCAACTACCAATATGATAATTACGGTATTCATAATTGTTAAAAAGTCTAAAAATCTAAAAACAGAATTATATAAACTTGTCAAACATATCTAATGAAAAGGCCATTTAAAAATAGAATCATTACATTGCTACAGGTGACCTACATGATGCTAGATCAGCTTTAATAGCATGTGATGCAAGATGCACAAGCACCAAAGAGAGTCTGAATCCTAAGTGTATGATTAAGCTCATGTAAAGGGAAATACATAGGGACTACTAGGGAACATAATTATAATCTGAGAATAAAGTTTTAAAAAGCCATATATATTTTAGAGTTAAATGTTTAACCCAAAACATATTATACTGTATTAGGAGGACAACTATACAGTAACCTTTTCTTTTTGCAAATAAACATGTATTTGTATGTTTAAAGCTCTGATCTGTGCCTGCAGGATAAATCAGACCAGTGACCCCCTCACTTGACAACATGTGTTAGAGGCATCTGGGATGGACTCAGTTTTTTTATCTGTTACAAGCACAGTACAAGAAGAGCACGGACATTCACTCAGTTAACTCTGGCTGCCTCCCCATTTCAAGAGTCAAGCAGCTGTCTATGCTGTAAATTATTTCCCGCTACACAATTTTCTAGTGATTGATAAACTTATAACTTCAGGTCTGTGTGATCCCTCACTTGAAACAAAAAGCACCAGACTGCTGTCAAACATTTTTTTTCTCATTTCATTATGAATTGTAGCTCAGGTAGTAGGTTGGATTGTCCACTAAATGGTTCAATCCCCAGCTCACCCAGTCAGCATGTTGCACTGCCTTGGGGAAAACACCCTGAATGACTGTGCTGTCAGTGTGTGAATGGTATGTAGGAGGGAAAGAGAAGCGCTACACGTAAAATAACTACATGAACGTATGCATCAACGGGTGAAAGTGACTGATGGTGTTAAATAACTTGTCTAGTTGTAAAGACTAGATACCGGGACTATATTTTATAAATGCTCTCCATTTACTTTTCTCTCAAAATATTATAACACAACTGTTAATATTAACACTAACATATTATTATTTTAGCACATATAGGACTAGATGGTGAGAATCCCTAATACAGAGTGAGTATTACCCATTCTGGGAAAAAGGTTGCAGATTCTTTTTTCATAGAGACTCTAATACTGTGAGCCTTCTGTGGCCACGCGTCTACCTGTCTGACAGATGGAAGATGTCGAACAGCTAACGTGTGTGCTTTCTTTCCTTTTTCCTCTTCACTTTTGAAACATAGAGGCCCTTTCTGAGCTGTTTTAACGTATTGACAGAAAAGCTGAACAGCAGGTTACACCACAATATGTGTATAAACTGTACGTAAACATTAAGTAACTATAACTGAATCAAATTTGGTTATGTCAAACAAAAGTTAGTATTTTCGTGGAAATTTGATGTGTGCAGACCTTGTGTTGCGTCCAAACAAATATCTTGTTCCATAGTCTGGCCTCCATGAAGCTCTCTATCTGAAACAAGAAACAGTTGATGACATTCAAATTACTAAAATCATCCATACATATATTAGTGTGTGTGTTTGTGTATGTGCGTGAGAGTGTTTTTTACTTTTGATAGGTAGAAAAAGGGTCCACTCTTGTTTTCGAACAGTGTCCTTCCACAGTGAAACATGAGAAGTCCAAAGTCAAAGAGAGGACCAGGAGCCTCCTTACCCTCCACCTGAAAAACAGAAAAACAGAAAAGATCTTTTTATTTTTATCAACCACGCACAGATCTGTGTTGTGCTTGACAACATACAGTTTAAATGAGCTCAGACAAGTCATACGCCCATGCTCAGAATTCGGACATTTCTTCAAAATATGTAAACATTGAGGTGTAGGGAAGGTTGATCCTTCGTCAAAGGAGAGTCCAGGCCTGAACAGCTCCATATGTCAATATTAACTCAGGGTCATAGCGCCACCTACTGTTTTGCCATGGAACAGGAAGTTATTTTTGATGCCACCATGCATTGTCCAATCGGCATCAAAATTTCCCTGACGCCCTCTCTGGCTACCCATTAAGTCCTGAGTTCGCAAGTGCTCGGAGCCACTCAGTGCTGCTCCGCAACCCTAGTTTCATGAAGAATTTTCTTTTTGACTAGATTTAAATCATATCTACAACTGTATGTCCAGTCTGGCTATTACATGTTAAACCACTTTTGGGATATTGAAACTTGATTTAACTTCCTGTCATAACTGACCACAGTGTGGAACAAGAGATTCTGATTTCGGCTATCAATGGCCTGTAGCTCTCATGCTATTAGAAAATCAAGCTAGTGATGAACGGTGATGAAGGGCTCTATCAAATAAACCCATTTATCAGACAAGTTTGGCGTCAAGCCAGTGTAGAAAAAAGGTTTTGATACAAGAATCAATAAATTGTTGGAGTGGAAAACGCTTCACTACCATCATGTTGTGCTCCACCATGTTCCAAGCTCGGGGACGCAGCATCAGCACAGGAGCCTGAGATATGTGTGGAACATCTGTAACACACGGAGGGAAGCAGATGAAAGGAGAAGTGTGTTCAAAACTGTGTTTGGGACTGTTAGTCACACCATGCATCCGCACCGATATTATTGTCCATGCAGCATAGCTTTACCACTATTAACTTAAAGTGAACCACTTACCAGGAAACTGGTTGTGCACTGCTTTAAAAACATTGTGAATGCCTTTGATCTGGTTGTAGTATGTAGGGCAGTTCCCATCATCAAAATCAACCTGTCGAAACCAAAGAGAGGACTTCAAAACTCCCTTTCACCCGTTCAGGCTGTGGTGACAGAGAATGCAGATCTGTTGGCTAACATGTCAACTATCAGGAACTTTTTTCTTCTTCTTTCGTTTTGATTTTGATAGTTTAAGGATAAGGTTGCTGTTACATTTTTTTCAGTGTCACCAACTCCTATGAAAAGGCTAAAATCTATGATGTTCAGTAATTTAGACCATTGACACATACAGCTCAAAGACTATGGCTATGACTATGTTCACATTTGGTGCTTTAGTATGTATTTCTGCCTTCACAGCGGTGTATATTGGGTTCAATCAAAATTATTTATTGTTATTCAATATCATCATTTTGCATTTATATTATTGTGATTATTTTTGCATTAATATTGTGATCTGCATGGGCAGAGCATGGGTATGTTTGAAAGTCAGATGGGAACTTGAAAGACATAAAATGGTAAATTAAAACAAATTCCCTGTATTTGTACACCACCTAACCTCTAGGATTAAGTCACGAAACAGCCACCTGCACTAGTTTAGGTTATTTGAACTGTTTTGTGTTGTCTTTCTGTAATTATCTCAGTCCAGATAATTCCATTCTGTGACATTTCATGACTAAACCATATAGCATAGTTACTGGGTTAGTCTTGTATGGTCACATGAATGACCAATGAACCAGTACATGATGTTGGTACCTGTATGCCTTGTGCTGGTGACTTGAGAGCTTTGACAAAGCATTGACTATTGCAGGGGGCACAATCCCCAATATCCACATGTCTTCTCTGGAGTCTCGGGGGTACGGGGAGCACCCTCCATGTCGGGTCTCCTCTGATGTGTATGGTGTCTTCCAGGAAACCTGGCTGGTCACCTGACAGCTCCAAGTTGGCCTTTCTGGCAACTCGTAACCACAGACACTGAGGGGAATAGAGAAGAACAAACCCTCAACCTGAATTAAACAAGTCCTCCATTCATTCAATAGAAGGGTTTTTAGATTTGTCTCACCTGATTCACCTCCTCATCAAATGTGGAAATGAGCTCATGAAGAAAGAGGAGAGAATCAGTGGTGAAGAGTGTCTCATACTCTGCTTCGAGGCCTGGGGTAGGGGGAGACACTTCTATGTTGACTGAGCCCTGTGGACAAAAACGTGTATTTAGGTTGTTCTTAATAATCAGAGAAAGGTGTAGGGGCCCCGGAGATAGACGATCCATACAAAATCAAAGAGGAACATTTTAATTGGATGCCATGGACTCACTTCATGATGTGAAGTATTTGAGAGTTATAACTTTAAGCAAATGTGACACAGAAGCATTTTTTGATTCCCCAGGAATTGGTGACCTCAAAAAGAGGTTTGGGTTTTGCTCCACTCAACAATGTTTTAAGTTTAATCTTGCATTTATTACATTGGCCACATGATGGCAGCTAAACAACCAGCAGAGGAGAGACGTGCAGTATGAAAGACTGAGCAGGACTGCAGGAGAGTGTGGGTCAAAACAAGCAAGACTTGTGAAAAGCTGGAGCCTGTACCTCTGGGGCTGTGTGCGAGTTTGGTTTAAGGCAGAACCAATGCCAATTAGTTTAGCTATGCAGCTGGCAGGTTTTGCTTCAAGCAGGCAAAAGTTTTGGGTCACTGTTTTATTTTGACAATTTTCACATAGAAGAAATCCCAGAGGTTCGAAGTTCAGCAACATGTGATAGAAGCACTGTAAAACTGCTCTGAAATCCACGATGCAACCCATTGTTAATTCCTCCTCACTTTGTTGTTGTTTTTTTCATTTACCAAAGTATAGTCTCTTGTAGAGTTTATAATGTCTATTTAAGTACAGAATAGAGTAATATGGTGGTACTTACGGACATGCTGATGATGATCTCTCTGCTCACTCAACTAAAGTGGACTTTGGTTATGGCATACTCTGTGGAATGTTTAAACAGTACTCTGTTTGCTTGTGTGAGGTGGTGTGAGTTGAAGGTCCAATACAATAACTTTTACTATTAGCATGTTTGTATCACAAAATATCTGAAAATCACTTTGGATTAATGAGTGGCTTGAATCCAAATCACATTGCCTATAGATACATTACATGTTAGCTTTGGCTGTGTCATTGTATGGCAGTCGTTTGGTTCAGGGAAGGAGCACAACTTGCTCCTCTCTGTCTTAAATAATTGTGTAGTGTCAGTGGTTCTCAGCTTTTTTGTCATTTGGCCCCTTAAACTGAGGCTATGGAGACTTCTCATCACAAGTTATGTCCTTTGTGTGGTAGTGGGTTATGAGGAGTGATTTCCCTCTCAGATTTGAACGAACATCATCACTATGCATAGTAAGTTTGGGGCTTTACATTATTTATATGTATATCTAAAAGTTGTATCAGCAAAATGACGACAGTGGAGAGAAAGAGGGTTATAAACCCATTTTAACAGAAAATATCCAACAGAACCAGACACATTTTTTGGGATATGATGTTCCCACAGTGCTGACTAAAAAGTGTCTGGTAGGTCTGCTATTATTATCCAGGCTGAGCTGATCAAACTAGTTGTCCTGCAGGTGAGATCATTTGACGAGGATTGGACCAAAAGAGTGACACATATTCAAGGAGAAAAAAAAGGTCTAATTAGTAATACTTACAAAAAATACAGCTTATCCTCAGTTTAAGCAGAAAAAATAGGTTTCGATTCATATGTGATATAGTTTTAATTGTGAGATTGACATCAGCAAAGTAGTGGGAGCTTAGTAGAGCTTAGTAGGCTGGACCATTTTTCTTGGGTTCTTTAAAAGGGTTTTGAAGATATAGAACATGTTTTAAGTTAAAACTGCCGACATAATAAACATTAATCTATACTAGCTGTAGTCCCACTCACATGCACACACACACAGATAGGTACAATAAACATATATATATACACATCTGAAACCATTTTACATGCCTTCATATAGCTGCAGCCAACCGTGGAGCAGGTAGGGCCACACTTTATTTAAATATTTAAATAAACAAAACTGCAGAGAAAAGGGTTGGACACAAGAGGGTTTTAAAGATATTTTTATGGTAGGACACTGTATGTGCCAACTATCCCAACAGCCTTAAATGCTAGTTTAATACTTTGCAGAAAATTTAAGATCAATTTTAGACCTTAATTTCATTGATTTTAATTTAAGACAACCCTGACTTTAAGGCTCAGTGTGTAGAATTTAGGGACATCTAGTGGTGAAGTTGCATGTTGGAGCTGAATACCCCTCACCTCATCCTCCTTTACCAAATATGAAAGAGAACCTGTGGCAGCCTTCAGTTGTCATAAAAACTAAAGATGTTTAGTTTGTACAGTTTGGACTACCGGAAAAAACAAAGCGGCCTCCGTAGAGAGGACTAGTGCCCAATGTAAATATTTGTAGGGGCCCATGCTAGGGTCAAAAAAAAAAAGTGACAATTTCTGCCTATAAATCTCTTTCACTCAAATCTTACACAATGGACCTTGAAGAGCCTTTTGCTTTTGTTTGGGCACCGTCATGGAAATCTGAGTGAAGGTATTAAGTGCTGCTTAAAGCTGTTCACTGGTTTGCAACCCGTGTATTACCCTATCGTAGAGTTGGTCTATCAGTAGCCTCGATGTTAAGTTTCTTTCTCATAGTGGCAAGGCATTACACAACATATTAACTTGATAAGCATGTATCAATTCAGTTTATTGGTTTGAGTGTAGATTAGAAACTGCTTGGGATGCAAAAATAGTTTTCTATTCAATTGTCGTTTTGGGCTATGCATGTTCATTGGTTTATTAACAATATAACATGAAAGGATCTGAGTTATTATACTTTGTTGCATGTATATATTTACACGTTGTGGCATTTTTGTCTGTGACACCCCCTGCATACATGCACAGATGACTTGACAAATTACAAGTAAAACCGTTATAAAGTATTTAACAGCTTCAATGCTCCTAACCCAAATCTGTGGAACTGTATTGGAGGGATGAACCTCCTCAAAAAGATATTCAGTCATTTATATACACACAACCTTTATTAAATCAGTTAACTTCATTAATATCAAGAGAGATCTGAGTATAGCAGATGGAGAAAAAAACAGACAAATAAATCAATAAATATTTCGGTAACATTTACCTGGAGTATGTCTCTCCATGTTAGGCCTAAGGGTAAGCTCATGATTATCCGGTCATCAAAGTTGTGGACACCATTTTTCCACTCTTTGACACTGGGAACACATACTACATTGAGGGCAATATTTCCAAGAAGTGGCAACCTCTGTAATAATGGAAAAACCAATGACATCAAGACATTATGAGCCATAGAAAAAAAGTAACATCTTTACAATGTTTACAAATGGATGAGAACCTACCTTCAATTATACAACAGTTAGAGAGTTTGTCTTTCTTTGTGACGACTGGGTCACTAAGTGGTACAGTGCCCACACATTTTTGACAAAGGGTTTCATCGCCGACTAGGTGCCTGGGATAATGTTTGTTTGGTACTGGGTGCCTGGTGCCTTCTGGCAAAATAGCTGGGATCTCCTTTATATTTTGAATGTATGACACCATTTCCTGACACGTTGCACCTGTTGAAGGATATACAGGGCTGCTCTCTTCATCACTCTTGTGTCCTGCAGAACAGTCATTTGTTCATTCTGTGTTCTCAATCACAACATCCTCTGTGCAAAAAAGTTCACACAAAAGGTGATGATCTGAGCCCCAGTTTTTCAACTGCACATGCACGGGTATGCTGTGTCCCTGATGCACTTTCAAAACAGCATAAATAACATTCTCTTGATCAATTATTTCACCAGTGAGGTGGCAGCTTGCATTAATGTCTTGATTTGTTTCCTCAGTATGTTACCTTTCAATATGTCTCTTGAGGTTAAATTTGTTGATCAGTATTTCTCAAAAGGTGCAGTGTTGTGGATCACGGCTCGTTGACCAACTCTTTTGCTTGGGGCATAGTACAGCTAGTGTCCCTTTCAGGGCTGCATTGGTGAGTGTAGCAGTTGATTTCTTGATTGCCAGATGCAGGTGGTGGTTTTCCCATGGCAAGTGAGGGTGTTGTAGTCGAGGTGATCTCACACTTGCTGGGGCTGGGCCAGAGACGAGAGAGAGTGAACTGGCTGGAGCAGCATGACTAGCAAATACTAGGGCTGCAGTTTGGTCAGAGAGAGAGGGAGTGGTGGTGCTCTGTCTGACAGAGGGAATGGGGGGATTCTTTCAAGTGATGAGTAACACTTCTTTTTGCACTTTTGTAAATTATTCAAGAAGTCCTTCCTCTTGAGAATCTCTCCTGGACTGTATGGACAATAATTATGAAGCATCTTCTTACATCCTAGCCCACATCTGTGAATGGTCAAGTCTAATTGAGAGATACAGGATAAGTAAATGTAGGCAAAGTGAAACTGTGACATTTTTACAAAACATACCATTAAATGCATTTGTTGTATTAAGGTCCACAGAGTGCCAACAGGTAACAGAGTTAAATTGAATACTTTTCAAGACCATTTTTAATAGGACTGATTTATGAGCAATTCATCTTTTTTTAATTAATTGTAATATTAAGATGATTATATGAACTAGTAACTATTAAAAGTTTATTTTGGTCAGGCAGAAAAACAAATTATTCATGTACTGATCAAAGTTTAGCCCTTGATATTTCTCCACAGTTTCAGACAAAATGCTTTCTTGGATTCTTCTCTGTAGTCCCATGTCAGGTATGGGATGAGTTGGTGTAAGGGGGGTTTGGTGAATAAAATACATTTTCCCAGCAATTAAGCAGTTACATAAAGGCAGGTATTATATTAGGATCGTATGTACTTTAAAGAAACCTTTACAATAAAAACGTTCATATTCACATTGAATTAGAAATAGAAAAATAAATGTTACCTTCTACTATGACAGCCCTTTTTATGATGTCCTTCTAAATGGTCCTCAACCTTGTCCTTCCTCGCTGGTTTAAATTGCGTTTCGTTGCAGAAGGGACAATTACACAATTTTCCAGCTTTGTGTAGAGCTACTGGCACTTCATTCAACTGGCTCATTGATCTCAATGACATGACCTGATTATGTAGAGGTTGTACTGTCGATAAAAAGAGAATATGACTAGGTTCCACAGACTAGTAAGGAGAATTGAAGCTGCTCTGGAGGCTCTCTGTAACTCCACACTATGATACCACACACCTCTATTTAGTCAGGTGGCTTTTCCTTTATTTGCTACCCCAGTTTACCATGTGTTTGTTTTCAGTAGTGCCACTTTTCACTATCATGAACCCTACTCGGACATTTGAGAGAACCGACACAAATCAAGGCACTGTTTATTAACAAAGCTAACTTTGATCTCAGGAGAACACTTTATTGATGTTTTCTCAAAACATGTGCCTTACTCTCAAACTATAAATAATAAGTAATTTTTGCCTCTTCATTGAATGACACTTGACAGGCTGATGTGTACGATATTTGATGTTGAATGAAAAGTGCTGCGATTTAAATCAAACTCTTTGTGTGTATCATGCTGACATGATAGTGAATGAATGAAGTCTTTAATGCTGTTGTTATATCCACACTATTGATATCAGTTCATAAGAATTTATGCTTGAGCTAGTCAGCTCAAACCATCTCAACGTAACAGTAAATGAATGAAAACTTTACCCATAAAACTAAAGATAAAGTTTGTATTGCAGTTTCAGTCTCAGTTGATAGTTGTTATAGCCCTAAATAATAAGCTTAATAAATTACATAATAAAAAGATACATAATACACAAACAACAGTGTCTGGTAATTCAGGGACTGTGGCGTCACATATTCACCAATACGTCTCTGATGTGGAAAAAACATGAGACGGAAGTTTCACATCTTTCCGTTTCCGCTTTACGCCACCACAGACTTGACAGCTCCTACTCTTGGTGGAGGCGTGAAAATCGTCAGATACACAGACCAGTGAAAAGCAATGGAGGACAAGGCTCAGATACAAGAAGCGATTAAGACCCAAGGCGAAGTGGTCCGGAAGTTAAAGTCGGAGAAGGCGACCAAAGAGCAGGTCAGTACTCAGGGTGGATGCTGATGTTCTGAGCATGCGGTGAACAGCGTGTCCATTTGGCATCTGTAACACAGCTAGCTAGCTAGCTAGCTAGTTAACAGCCCCGGTACATGCCACTTCATTCATAGCTCGTAGCTAAGCTAACCGGTAGAGTCACCACCACACGCAGGATGAAAGTGTCTGTGGGTCTAAGTTATGGCCTCTCTTCCGGGACAGTGTGTTTTTATGAGTCATCTCTCTCCTGAGCAGACATTACGTCCACGGACTGTTGCGTCATTTAGTGAAATGCTCATTCTAAAATGTGCTGTTTTCTCTAAAGCGATGTTATTTGTGTAATGTGTAGCCTTTATTTGTCAAACTAGCTGAAGGCTGGGAGTTTGGTGGATTTGTGTTCAGTGATAATTGAGTCAGCATTTCTTGTCTCTGTATATGAGCCATGATTTGAGGTCCTTGTCTCTCAGCGAGCTCCACACGCTGTTTGTCCTCTAGTCACATTCACGTATTAATGCTGCCTTCACGTAGGAGGAGCTACCGGCACTTTGTTTCTGTTGGTTGGCAGAAATTATGAGTTTGTAGTTAATAGATTTTTTCAGGTTTCTCCCTAATATTTAACACAATCTGTCAAGATAGGACCAAAGGAAAAATGGATCCAACTAAAAAGCTCTCTCTAGTATCTGCTTTCGCAAAGAATATTAAACTAGTTCAGTGCTAGGTTTTACCACAGCAGTTGTGAAATAAAAAAAACACAACATTAATCTCAAGGTTCAAATAAGATATCGGCTTCTTCATAATGTTCCGGATCTGCTTCTGAAGTACATCAGAGAGGAAGTTGCAGTAGGAGCCAGTTTTGTGTGAGACAAACTTTTTAATAGTTAAAGTTTAAAACTGAAATATGTTGGGAGGCACAGTCATGTTGATGTTTTTCTGTAATCTTCTGGACTAAACTTTAAAATGCCACACACACATACACATATGTCAGAACACAGCCCTGTCTGCCTGTGTGTGTGTCTCTGTGAATCTGTATGTATGTTTATGAGGGTTGTATTGGGCTGGCTGTTTTGATTGACTTGGTACATCTCATGTTCTATCCTCCATGCTGTGATGATGATGATGCGTCATGCCCCGCCCTCCCCTAGTGCTAGGGTTGCTTACCACTTTTCTCCTGTTCTTCCTGCCTGACTCTGGGTGACCCCCCGCCTTCCTTGACCCTCAACAACACCATCATCACCATCTGGGGAATCCAACACTCCTGGACATTACCGCACAACCCTACCTCTACTCACCATTGGGATTCACTGCCTGTGCTGGACCTGGGAAATACCTTTGAACAATGCTGTACCTTTGATGTACTGCCGTACCTTTGATGTACTGCCGTACCTTTTGATATTTAAAACGTTTTTTTAAATATTCACCTTTCTGTGGAATGTACATGCTGGGCATGTTTTGTGTTCGTGCTTGCTCTGGTCTGATGGCCATTCGGACTGCATCACATGTCGGATTTCTCCATTCTTTTCCGGGGATCACTGTGGCTCAGGTAGGCCTTGGGCAGAATTTGCTGTAATAAGATGTCTCCTGTAATTTTACAGGTTTTTCACTAATGGGGTCTGAGTATTGTAGGAGGTTCTGATTTTCATGTGCGTGTTTGCTGCAGATTGATGAAGAGGTAGCCAAACTGCTGGAACTGAAGGCTCGGATAGGAGGTGATGATGGAAAACATCAGTTTGTCCTCAAGACAGCAAAGGTAAGGCCACTGTTTTCACAAACAAAGCACACACATATTACAACTACCAAAAACAAGTCTTTGTCCACAGATCTCGTATTAAACGGAGAGTTGTGTCTGAGTATCTTATTTGGATATAGAAGTACATTAATGCAGGTATACATGTTCAACCTGCATATGAATGCATAAGTGAGTGTTGCAATGCCATTTAAAAGATTTAGTACTGATTCACTATGCTTCAGTGCTAACAAACATTAGCAAACATTACTAGCATTATCAATAGCAATTCAGTTTAGAAAATAATCAGCTGCATTTGACATTGTTTGTTTGTCATTTCGGTAATGAAAAAAAGGTACTTTCATTCATAAGATATAAGTAAATGCAACAAGCCAGTGGCGCAATGCTGCAGTTGTAGCCCCACCTATGTGCCCATCTTGGATGACACACACACACACACTCACACTCCCTCCCTCCCTCCCTCCACTTTCTCCTTTTGACCTTTTCAGATAAAGCCTAGACATTGAAACTAAAGTGGAAGTTAAAATGTTTGCCTTGAGCCGCCTCACAGTGCCCACGAAATGAGAATCCAGCTGTTCCACACACGTAACACGGCAGTCTGACCCACACCTAATTCACTCATTTTCTTTAACATATTTGGGTAGAATCGGACGGATCACGGTGAATATTTGTCGTTCTCAGGGAACGAGGGACTACAACCCCAAGCAGATGGCCATCAGAGAGAAGGTCTTCAACACAATCATCAGCTGCTTCAAACGTCACGGAGCAGAGACCATCGACACACCTGTTTTTGAACTGAAGGTATATTTTCAACACAATTAAAGCAAAATAAACCATCAAACCTATCTGGCCTACAAATTTGAAAGTCGATTCATGTTCCTGTTGTGTGTAGGAGACACTGACAGGTAAATATGGAGAAGATTCCAAGCTCATCTACGACCTTAAAGACCAAGGAGGAGAGCTGCTGTCCCTCAGATATGACCTCACTGTATCCTTCATATGCATATTATATTTTTATACACACTTGTTACTGATGTCTTTTATTTGGTAGACATCAGAACCCCACACTAAATGTATTAAACCTACAGGACCCATATTTTAATCTTCAACCCGAATCATTGGCATGTATGATTTATAATTGTTGTATGTTATTAGCTTGGTCAGTACTTATAACTATTTTTCGAACACCTAATGCAAGAACACCAGGTAATTCCGAAGAGATGAAGGGAGCTGCATGACAATTTTAATGATAGCAATATTGCCAATAATAGTATCATATGTGAGTAAGCATATTGTAAATCTAAATAATGGTAAATGCTTTCTATTTATAATGCACTTTTCTAATCTTGATGACCATTCAAAGCGCTTTACAGTATAGTTTATTGCCATTCACCCATTCATTCATACAGTCAATCTATTGGCAGCACTTTTTCTATGAAGGTAAATTCGGGTAAATTCGGGTTCAGTATCTTGCAGATTAGGAAGACTGACCAACCTTCTGGTTAGAGAATAACTGCTCTACCCCTCAGCCACTGCTGCCCCCTACTTTTAATCATAATTACTCTATTAGATACCACTACGGACAACGATTATAATCCACAATGTGGCTGCAGCAGCGTTCCTTGACTGAAACGATAAAGCACAAGGACTCCAGAGAAGATGTTAAATTGGTAACATGTATTGATGAGACATTAATGTGATGAAGAGGAGGAAAGAGAACCACCGAACTAAAACTGGAAGATTATTCCACAGAAGAGGAGCTGATAGCTTGTTCTTTAGTTCTCAAATAGTTAGATTTTTTCTGTGCTTTAATTTTCAGAAATACTAAGACATTGACTTATGCAACTTTGGATAAGATGTTTACCTTTTTATAGTGTGCTGCCTGCATCTTTCTATCCTTCCAAACAGAGAGTGGTGTTTTCCTTGACACAACATCTTTCAGGTGCCCTTTGCCCGCTACCTGGCAATGAACAAGATAACCAACATCAAGCGCTACCACATTGCTAAGGTCTATCGCCGTGACAACCCAGCCATGACCCGTGGACGCTACAGAGAGTTTTATCAATGTGTAAGTAAGCCTCTGGTGTTTTCACTCCTGGCAGGGCCCTTGGCCCTCGTGTTGCTTACTGATTTGTTAGATGTATAGGCATGTGGTTAAATACACTTAAAAACTTGCTGCAACGTTGACTGCACCACTTAAATGAATCATTATGTTTGTCCTATGTCTGTTTCAGGATTTTGACATAGCAGGGCAGTATGATGCCATGATTCCAGATGCTGAGTGTCTGAAGATTGTCCATGAAATTTTCAGTGAGCTGGAGCTCGGAGACTTCTGTATCAAGGTTAGCCACATCAATCAGTAGAGTAACGCCGGCCACACACCGGACGCGTTGGCGTCGCGTAGGCGTCGCGTAAGCGCACCGCCAAGCCTTAAATAACTGCTGGCTCCCATCCACTCTCATGTTAATACATCCTCGGCCGTGTTGTTTAAAGACAACATTAAAAAGGACAAATGCTGGGACGCCGTTTCAGTTAATGACAAATATCAGCTGTATGTGTGATCACGGAGAGGAATCGCAGGATGACCGCCGCGGAGTTCAGCGTGTCCGGTGTGCAGCCTGGCCCCGGCGTGCTAGGGATCTACGCGACGCTTACGCGACGCTTACGCGACGCTTACGCGACGCTTACGTGTCCGGTGTGACAGCCTAGCGTTTACGCGACGCTAACTCGTCCGGTGTGAAGCCGGCGTAACTGGTATGTTGTATGTAAGACTTCAGCTCTGTAACCATATCCTCTGCTTTCAGGTCAATGACAGACGTATTCTGGATGGTATGTTTGCTGTGTGTGGGGTTCCAGATGACAAGTTTCGTACCATCTGTTCAACTGTGGATAAACTGGACAAGGTATTGAGACTTACTGCCCATACTACCGCACATACTGAGCTTTGGTAGATATGCATGTACTGCAAAGTCAACTATTGGCATGATAGGGGCGGCTGTAGCTGAGGGGTAGAGTGGTCGTCCTCCAACCTGAAGGTCGGGGGTTCGACCCCCAGTCTGAACCATCTGCATGCCGAAGTGTCCTTGGGCAAGATACTGAACCCTAAATAGCCCCCCATAGAATAACAAAGTGCTGCAAGTAGATGCACTGTATGAATGTGTGTGTGAATGTGAAACTGTACTGTAAAGCGCTTTGAGTGGTCTTCATCAGACTAGAAAAGCGCTATATAAATACAAATCCAAATCCAATCCATGATGAGGGCAAGACACTCTTTAATACAGTGTCTTTCACTTTTCGCCAGTCGTTGTCTGACTCTGACCCAAATCTTCATGCTCCTCCTCTAGATGGCGTGGGAGGACGTAAAGAAGGAGATGGTGAATGAGAAGGGCTTGTCAGAGGAGGTCGCTGACCAGATTGGGGAGTACGTCAGCATGAAGGGTGAGTCTAAATTCACTCAAGATCCAAGACATCAGTGGCTAATTGGAATGAGTAAAACTATTCATCTATTTGATCCTCAACAACTCCAACCTTCACTTATTCACTTGCCTAACCTGTTAGCTGCTCAGACAGCAGGCACATGGAAACTGCCTGCTGATCACATTTACTCTTGTAACTTCGCTACACTTTTGAACTACTTCAAAAGTGTTGTCCTTGGTATCTCCTTCACATTGAACTGTTTTACTGGAATACATTTATGATGGCTGTACTGTAATACTTCACTGATTTAATGTTTACAAAAGTGGACATCAGAGGTCATTTATGATTTTATCATCTTTTATGAAGTCAGTTTTTGTTGACATCGTCAGAAGGTTTTAAATTTAGATACCTTTATTACCGAGCTCATAGTTAAAGGTTGATGATTTTGGGCTACATTATACTGAGAGAAGATTTCCTTCCACTTTAGTTAAATGAGGGAAGCAGAATATTAGAAACGCATAACATGTAATTCAACTCAGTTATTTTTGTATAGCATCAAATTACAACAATTATGATGATAAGGTAGAGACAATTCCAAGGTTGAGACGTAGTAGAGAGAGTAGAAGTAGTAGAGTCAGGTCTGTATCCTGCAGCTCTGGAGTCAGACACATGCAGAATGAGGACATGCAGAGAAAGAGAGAAGTGCCCTGTGCATCATGGGAGTTTCCACAGCAGTCTAGACCTGTTGGCTAGCAGCATAACTACTTTAACGTTTTCATTTGAAAACGCATCAACTACTAGGTATACACCTGGAGTCCACACTACTCTGGAGTTTTAGAGCTGCTAAAATAAAATAATAATTGAAAAGGCTGCCACCCCCAGTCTGGGCGAGAAAGGGAGCTGTCGGACACTACAAACGGTTTATTTTCACTTCGAGTTCAATTCATCAAGTGGGGACAAATACAATCCAAATAAATTTCCATGTGTAATTACGCAACTTTGTGTTGTAGGTGGAATGGACTTGGCAGAGCGCCTTCTTCAGGACCAGAAAATGTCTAAGAGTAAACAGGCCTGCGCTGGCCTCTCCGACATCAAGCTGCTGTTCAGCTACCTGCAACTCTTCCAGGTCACAGACAAGGTGAGACATGCATTATAGATGTATTATAATAATTAATGGACAGTGTTTGTTTACATTTAATTAGTTTCATTATACCTTCTACTTGATACTTTGTTGTGCCTTGTACTTAGGTTTTTTTTTTTCTTACATTTCCAGGTGGTATTTGACCTCAGTCTGGCCCGTGGACTGGATTATTATACAGGAATTATTTACGAGGGAGTGCTAACTCAGGCAGGTGTGGCCGTAGTCTCCAACGAAGCCCAAAAAGGGGCCCCTTCAGAGGAGAGTGTCAGTGTAGGCAGCGTGGCTGGAGGGGGTCGCTACGATGGCCTCGTCGGCATGTTCGACCCTAAAGGCAGGAAAGTGCCGTGTGTGGGCGTGAGCATCGGGATCGAGAGGATCTTCTCCATCATGGAACAGAAGGCTGAGGTAAACCGAAAATATATTGTACCTTCTTTCTTCTGACAATTATTAAGTCCCCTTATGTAAAATATAGAGAAATCTGTGGCGGAAATAGAATATTCCTAATTATGTTTTCATTTGTGTGTATTCAGAATCATACGGTCCTTGTAAACTTTGTTTCAGTGCCATGATTCTGTCTGAAAAAAGGGATGGTCATTGGAAGATTTATATTTACAAAACAATCATTGGGCTACTGCCACTATATCTCTCCTCTCTCATCAGCTGGAATTGTAATACCCACAATACCCGCTCCCAGAGCTGGCTTTCATTACATCTGCCTCGTGTTAAGACCAACTTGGGGAAAACAGCTTTCTGTTATAAAGCACCCTACATTTGGAATGAGATCCAAAAAACTTTAAAATTGCGCTCATTTGTTTCATTGACGGAGTTCTCGAGTCTGGTCTCATTTACTTCTCCTGCAGTGACTGTAACTGCTAGTTGACTTGGCCATAGTATTTTATTGACGAATTGTTTTATACCTTGTATTACTGTGTATATATATATGCATATTTATTTCATTCCTATTTATTCAATGTATTAACTTTTAATGTATCAACTTTTTTATTGTACCCTCGGCACCATTGTAAATAAGGGGCTTATCCCTCGCCATGTCTTCCGAGGCTTAAATAAATATTCAATCAATCAATGATTCTACAGTAGACCATAATAGACTGGACAAACTAAACACTGGTTCTACAGAATGTCTCCATTAGAAATTGACTGATCTATCAATTAGACAGTTTTGTACTACATCCTTCACACTAATGCCAATCCGTTTTTTTCCTCAAATTGTTAAGTGTGACAGTGATGTATTGTGTGTTTTGTCCGGACTGTAACCTTGTTGTGTTATTCAGGCGTCAGCAGTGAAGGTTCGCACCACAGAGGTTCAGGTGATGGTTGCATCTGCTCAGAAGAACCTGCTGGAGGAGAGACTCAAACTCATCACCGATCTCTGGAATGCTGGCATTAAGGTGTGCAAATTACATCCAACTTAACGTGGTGTGACATGTTTCATATCTACTTACCCACTTACTTACTCATCTTCATCCCTTGAGGGGCAGGCCTTGACAGTCTGTCCTTTGATAATTACATTTGGTTTGTTTGTCTTATTTTATGGCGACAAATAATTATACAAAAAAAACATCCATTTGATGTGATGATATGATGAACTGATTGGGTTTAAAATGACCTAGTCTGATATTAGATATTTATTTTGAAGTGGTGGTTATAAACAGGTATGTGATTTAGAAAGGATTAACTTGTATAAGTTGTTACAGAAATGTACAATATTTACAATGACAGTGGAACCCTAAAAAGTACAATAGTAATGGACTTCTGTGGGTGCATGTCCAGGCAGAGGTTATGTACAAGAAGAACCCCAAACTGCTGAGTCAGCTGCAGCACTGTGAGGAGTCGGGCATCCCCCTCGTGGCCATACTGGGAGAACAGGAGCTTAAAGATGGAGTGGTCAAACTACGCATTGTGGCCACCAGAGAGGAGGTACAACACATACACACACACGCAATTTGAAAATAGAATCACATACACATATATGCTAAAGGCAAAATAATATGTAGACTAAACAGTACATTATTAGCACATAAGTGTAACTCATTTCATAAATGATATCCAGCCCGATGTACAAGTTTAAAAAAAAGCATCCTAAAAGATGCTTCACTGTTGACTGTTTATATCACTGTGACCAAACACGTGTGCAGTGTTACTGACACGTTGTGTAGCTGCTGCTTAATGTGAACCAAATTCACCAGTGTTGCCTATACTATACACAGTGCTGGGATATGTATGTACAGCTGTAACTCCCCCTCTAACATCTGTGCTTGTATTGGACCATTTCAGGTGTTGGGATTATTTGTATTAATAGATTTTTGTATGTGATTAAACACAATCAAGTAAATCAATTTAACACCACATTTAACAGAATGCTATACAGGGCCTTGGAGTTATGTCAGATACAGTACTGGGGTTTGACTGTCTGTGTTATTGGTCAGAGGATGGTTCAGTACTAATCTCACTCCCTCTTGATTGTCTTTTCTCTCCAGTTTGATATTTCCAGAGCGGATCTTATTGGCGAGATCAAGAAGAGGACATCTGAAGCCTAATTAATGATTTATTCAAAATCTAAACTTCATCAACATCTGATGGGTGGCAACACAGACGCTCTGCAGAATCCCCCTTTTTATTTAGTCCTTTAAAGAACATGTTGGACATCAGTGCAGCTCTGAGAACACACATCCACTAATTTTCACAGCAGCCACTTCAATGGGTGTGACATGGAGCAGGTGGTGCTTCTGTTACACAATGTACAGTTGTCAATTAAAGTTTTTTCAAAGAGCAAGATTCTGCTCCGGGTGACTTCTTTGAGTTGAGTGATACATAAAATCAACACAGAAAATGCATGATATAGTATTTGTGTGTATCAGTATATTTTGTTAAGATAGCCATGTCACAATTATTCAACCCCTATATAATGTTGTTATGTATTTAAAGCCGTCTGATAGCTTCTATGGCCTAAAGTGGAGTTGAAACATAATTAGGTCTTTGGGAACTCTACAATGATCCTTCATTTGCTTCAGCTGTGATGCATATATTAACCCCACCCATGAAGGTATTCAAGGTGAGTTGCAATCATGGGAAAGACAAAGGAGCTTCCACAAATGCTGAGAGGAAATTATTTCATCAAACCTGAAGGGCCTTGGGTATAAGAAGATTTCCCAAAAATGTTATATTCCAAGAGACACCATTGGGAGCATTATAAGGAAGTTTAAAACGTATGGAGCAGCTTCAAACCTGCCTGGCCGTGGAAGAAAGCCCAACATTACATCAAGGGCCCTCAGCAACTTAATCAGAACAACTTTGGTTGACAGTTCTAATGACTGATGAAACCAAACTGGAACTGTTTGGACATATGGACCAGCGGCATGTCTGGCATGCGAAAGGCCAGGCTTATGACCAGAAGAATACCATACCCAAGGTCAAGCCTGATGGTGGGTCATTGATGATGTGAGGCAGTTTTTCTGCGGCAGGAACTGGCAATCTTGATCGTGAACCTGGCATCATGGATTCCCAGAAATACCAGGCCATTTTAAAGACAAATTAAACCTTGGGGATCATTGGACATTCCAGCAAGACAATGTTCCCATGCACACCTCCAAGTCAAGTGGCTTTCTCAGTCACCAGATTTAAATCCGATTGAACATCTTTGGTGGGATTTAAAGAAGGCAGTTGCAGCACGGAAGCCATCAAACATCACTGAACTCTTGAATCTGAGCTAGAGGCTTTTGCACGTGAAGAATGAGCAAAGATTACGATCAAGAGGTGTTAGAAATTATAAAAGCTAAAGCCACAAAGTACTGAAGCTGGGGGTTGAATAATACTGCACATGTGTTAGAAGAGCTACATTTTGCATTTGAACTTCAAAAATAAGTCAACTTCTGTTGTCAAAAAAACTCATGTATCAATAAATGTTGTCATTTATTGTCATCTTTAATCCTCATCACTATATTGACTTTTGAGGTGAGGGGGTTGAATATTTCTGATTGCAACTGTAACAGAGCATGAAGCCAAAAGCAGTGAAGCTATCTTAGATGATGTGCCTTTTGAGAGAACATCCAATAAAATATGATAAAGCTTTCGTGAAAAGATATTTATCACTTTCAGTGTCATTGTACAATTGTGTTCCATATGCTCAGGATTCTGTCAGACACATCTAACGGGTTCAGGTAGTTAGTAAATAAGATGCTGCAGTTCAACTTCCACTCTTAACAAAAATGCTTAACTTTTTCTGTATCAAACATGTACTTTCTGAAATAAACATTCATCAGTCATTGCTCACATTACTTCATGATTGCTTTGCTGACAATGAAAACGTTTTTTGCGTGCTAACTTGAGCCATGCTGAGATTTAGTTTTCTTTATTTGGGTTAACTTATTTTTTTCAGAAAGGGACATGCTAAGAACCTGATGAATTAAGTTTCACTTCTCCCTTATTGTAAATTGGTTGCACCGACTCGTGTCGATGATAGTTATTTAAATTCCAAACCAGGTCAATAAACAAAATGGGTTAAACCACACCAAAATCATTGACATGAAAAATATTGTCCTTGACAGGATTTCTTTGAATGGTAATTTCAAATGTTCTTAAATGAGATATCACAAAGAACTTGCAAGCAAACAATAGCCAGGGCACCAACTTCTACCACAGCCGAAGACAAATGGCTGGAACCTCATGCTCCCTGCTCCACCTCTGCCCACCCATTTCCAAAAAAGGAGGAAGTCTGGCTGTGTGTACAGAAACCTTATTTTTGCGTTCTGATAATTCCTGTCAATAATGAAAAGGAAACTACCTAGTTAATATGGATCCTCATAAAATTTTGCAGAGATATCTTGGAAAATGTTTCAGACCTTGACTTTTGAAGGCCAGTCCAAAAGTCAATCATCAGGGGCCGGTTTTTCAAAAGTTTTAATCTGGATCAAACTGATCCAGATTATGAAATCTCTTTTTCTGCTATCCAGGATCACGTAATCCATTTTATTTGTATGCTGGTTTTTCAAAGCAATGTGGGATTGGATTACTCTGATCCGGATTCAAACTTTTCAGGATTACCAAATCTGGATTACCTGTGGTCTAAATGGGACTATCACAATGTAGCTATGTAAAGAACAACAGGTAGAATAGTGTGGGGTCACTCCAATATGCTTTATTTGAACAGAAAATAGGACTGAACGGAACAGCAAACAAACAATATAAACATCCCCCTCCATTGTCCATTTCTTGGAAACAGGCAGTCCACTCATCTGAGACCTACAACAAATAAATAAATAAATACATACTTTACTCACAAATACATTATGGATGTTTCGAACAGGTTTCAAACAAAGATTTATTGAATTGAACTGGATAAAAAAAGGCTTAAATGTCCAATACTTAACAAAATAAATTACTTCTTAGTTCTTGTTATGAGTAGTTCTTCTTATGAGTTCTCCTTCTTCTTCATCATCATCATCTGCTTCGTCGGGCAAGAATAAGCTGTTCCTCTGCTAGATGGATCTGTACTTCTGCCCTTTCAGTCTCTTTTTGCAGAAGTACCTTATAGGCGTCATCTTTCTTTGGGTGCTTTGAGCCTCTCTCTGGGGGTCCTGTGGGAACTAGGCCTTCTGGCTCCACCTGTGATTGACCTTCTCCCTCGATTACAGATTACATAGCCTACCTACTTTATGTACTTCCTGTTGAACAATTCAAGTGAAATTGATTAATATATATAAATACTGTAAAATGCATGATATAAATGTTGTATTATTTAACTAACCAATTTTAGTTACCTAGTTTTATTACTGATATCCACCATGAATCCACCCTCCTGCTGGGATCAGTTTAATCCTGTTTTTTGGGATCACAATGATCCCAATCCTACCAAAAAGTTTTGAAAAACCCAAACTCAAGGTTTGATCCGGATCAACAACAAGATTAGATTACGTGATCCAATCCAATTTCTGAATCCTTTTTTTCTTTTGAAAAACCCATTTTCAAGATTTGATCCAATCCGATAGGCGTAATCCGATCAGATTACTTTTGAAAAACCGGCCCCAGGAGTTACCCTCACAAGTGATAGTTCAGGTCCATCTATTATTTTTTTAAACAATCACATCGGTCAAACCAACATCTTGCTCCTGACTACACAGTAGCACAAGTTAGTTAATCTTTCATCCAACTCACGTCTATGTAAAAGAGCAACACCATCGCATTGTTTTTAAATTCTCATTTATTAAAATGAGGAACAATCCAACACTAACACACAGAGAGCATGCAGTAAACAAACCACACATTTGAAACAAGACAAACTATTATTCAAATAAAAACATGCAGAAATAAACTACCAACCTCGACAACATTAACATTTGTCTTGAACAGTGCTTACAGGAGGAGGCCTGCTCTCGTCTGATCAGCTTGTCACGGGGAGAACTAGTTGTTTTAAATTCCCTGCAGTCTAACTGTGTGCATTTACAGAACCCTTATTTTTACGTTCTGATAATTCCTGTCAATAATGAAAAGGAAACTACCTAGTTAATATGGAACCTCATAATATTTTGCAGAGATATCTTGGAAAATGTTTCAGACCTTGACTTTTTAAGGCCGGTTCCAAAAGTCAATCATCAGGAGTTACCCTCACAAGTGATAGTTTAGGTCCATCTATTATTTTTTAAACAATCACAATGGTCAAACCAACATCTTGCTCCTGAATACACAGTAACACAAGTTAGTTAATCTTTCATCCAACTCACGTCTATATAAAAGGGCATCACCATCGCATTATTTTTTAAATTCTCATTTATTAAAATGAGGAACAATCCAACACTAACACACAGAGAGCATGCATTAAACAAACCACACATTTGAAACAAGAAAAACTATTATTTGAATAAAAACATGCAGAAATAAACTAACAACCTCGAGAACATTAACATTTGTCTTGAACAGTGCTTTCAGGAGGAGGCCTGCTCTCGTCTGTTCAGCTTGTCACTGGGAGAACTAGTTGTTGTAAATTCCCTGCAGGACCTGTTTGGCTGCAGCCTGCCGAGCTTCCTCCTGCACGGTGCTGGCAGTGGGTCCTGGCAGGATCATGACCAGCCCTTTGAATGGAGTGGTTATCCTGGGGATACAAACTGTGTAGGTGAAGTGGAGGAATCCATTTCTTCCAGCGTGGGTGTAGGACATCTCATAGCGTGGCTGACCAACCCCCATCACCTCACAAACTTTACTCAGGAGTATCACCGGGGATTCTACAGGCACTCGTTCTCCCTGCGAAGAGGAAAATTTGAAGTGGTGGGGACAGGGAGAGTGCAGAACGGCAGGGGGTCCTCCCACTGCTCTGCAGAAACCTGGGGGGCCGTGTGGATGAGAGCCCAGACGTGGAGGCAGTACTGAGGACTGTGGAGCCTTCAGGATGTGGCATGGCGGCCTCAGGGGAGATGCCAGGAGGCTCTTGGGAGGCTTGTTTGGAATCAGCAGTTCATCTGGGTGCAGGTTCCCACTTGACTGCCACATTATTGAGACATTCATTGCAAACTCCTTCTTGAACACTGGACACAGGAAGAAGAGGAAGAACAGCAGTAAGGAAGACATCTGGTCTGTGCACAACCTGAGAATAACTCAGAAGGTCACAGAAACGGTCTACCCTAACAGGATGCTTTAAAAGTATTTTACTATCAAAAATATTACTTAACCTTGTTGCATCTCTTCTTACTACTACACACACTTCTTTATTTGTTAGTTATAGACACTGCCTGAGGACTTTTTTATGCTGGATAATAATAACTAATAGTTTATAGTCTTAAAATACATATGTACAGTGCACCATCATATAATCTTCTGATAAATCTTGCTCTTTTGCAGACAAACAGGGGTTTGGTTTACTTTCTACCAATCCTATGAGCTATTTTCTTCCAAACCTCAACAGTTCCTGACCTCCACAGTTCCTGAAAACCTCCTTTCATTCATTACATTACAAACTGACACATTGCTGTCTCCTAATAGCCGCCTCCTGCTCTGTGGCAATCCGTTACCTTCATAGTCAGTATTTCTTGATTCTTTTGTTTTAAATTTGCACCACAGGCAGTTAACAAATCCAGTTTAGACAAACACAATAATACACAAAATATGAATGTATAACAATTATATTACATTTGATGAGAAGTGGACAACACGCTGAACATGGGAACATTTTTACAGCAATCCACTAACTCCATGGATCACTCCATCAGCTCACCTACCTTCAACCAGCATCTTCTTGGCCATAGAAGCAGTGTAGTGGGATGAGAAGCGTACTATGGCCGACACCCCCTCTCTACCAGACCCAGCTGTCAGAGAAACTTTCTGCACGCCCTCAGCCATCACACGCAGAACCTGCACAAATAAATGAGTTTCATGAGTCGCTTTATTATTTTCATTTCAGAGATACAAAACCTCCAACAAGGCTCAACAGTCCCCTTAAGAAACCACATTTAAATGCACTGATATTTATATCAAAATCCATGAAAATATCCTTTGAGCAATCACCAACAATGTTGAAAAACATCTCACAATGGTAAAGTGAAATAAAAAAACTGTACTGGATCCAGATCTACATTTAATGGGTTATTTCCTGAACCATACCGCATATTTCCACCAAGTTCCGTGGTAGTCCATTCAATCAATTTTGTGTAATTCTGCCTACTAACATACAAACACATCATTGGCGGAAATAATGATGCAATGGAGCTATATTTCCATGGTAACAACCTGCGACACCTGGTGATCAGTGGAGCTAAAGGACAAAAAGGAAGGCAAGGCTTACAATTTATGTTTTTATTATTATTGACCATTTCAATAATTAATGAAGAGTTGGCAGAAGTCCTGAGGATTTATTACAGGGCTGTGTATTAGGCTGAATTAGCTTCGGCTCAGTGTACCTTCCAAAGTTTTGCCTTACTCTTGTTGAGGGTTTAGGGCAGAGCATGTCACACCTTGTTAAGCTATGAGACAAATTGTGATTTATGAATATGGGCTATACAAATAAAATTTGATTGATTAAGTGTATGATGAGGTCCTGTCATACTATCACAAAGGTAACTCAGTGCCCTTGTACCTTCAGCAGGTCCTCTTGTCTGGTGGTGGCCGGCAGCTCTTCAATGCAGAGGTGTCTCTTCTCTATACTCTGGCAGACCTTGATGCAGGAGCCGGGCTCCAGCATGTAGCCATCCAGCCTGCAGATTGCTTCTGTAGCTAAAGCCGATGAGCTGTATTTGGCATATGCAAAGCCACGGTTCTGCCCACTGAAGTTCATCATGAGCCGAAACTCCCAGACAGGCCCCACAGAGCTGAACAGGGGAATCAGCTGGTCCTCGTAGATTTCCCGTGGGATCTGGCTGATGAAGATCTCACAGTTGGCTCCTGGGATGGGGCCGTGCCACACTGACAGCAACATGGACAGATGGGAGCATGATCATTACATAAGGTACACCGGGTACACTATCTCATCAGGTCAAGTAAATAATTAAGGCATTGGATTTACTACTTTGTCAGCTAACATCTCGGTTAAAGAATCAGGCTGCAGTTATTTTAACTTTTTAAATGTAGGACCTGTGTAACGATATCCAGGCATCTAAAGAGTACTTACATTTCCTTGAGCACCCTTCCCAGTTAAGTATCACATCATGCAGTAAGTATACCAGAGCATCATAAGTTAACATATATGGTCACTGCTGAGTTTCAAACATTATTCCATTTTAGAAATGATTGCTAATGGAGCAAAAACTAACAATGTCTCATCAAAACGGATCATTACCTCAAGATGATACACATCCTGATAAGGATGGAAAAACATCTAGTCTTTGCCCTTTAATAAAAAATGACTTGGAGTCAATTTCTGACCAACAAAAAACCTTCATGCATTACTATGAAGATTGAGGAAAAAGAGGCTCCGACATTGTTCATGACTTCTCCTTTGACAGATTGCTAAGTCCAAACGAAAATGTCCGAAATGAATGGCTTGGTGATGTAAACTATTCCAGAACAGTATTCTGTTTTTAATTGAGTATTGATGCACCCTTCCCATAGTTTGATCATGGCACAATATTTTCTCTTTAATATCATTGCAGCAAAAGCAGCCTCTTTTAAGGAAATATGATAAACTCCAACGTATATTGAAGAAATAAAGTTAAATGAAAAATGAAATGATTTTTGCGTCACTTCTGCTACATCCACGAGTATTTGCAACTTTTTTCTGTTTTGTGGAATATACATTTGAGCGAAAGTATTTTCACTGAGCAGCAGAAGTTTCTCACCCTCAGGTGGTCCTCCATACTTCCTCTGGCCGTTGACTTGAATCAGTTTTGTGTCTGTGGTTTTCAGCCAGGTTTCCAGCGCTTGCACCCGCTCAACGTTCAGGATCTGACAAAAAAACAAAGAGCGAACAATTCTTCAGTGACAGCACCTGTGACAGATAATCAGAATTTAGCCAATTTATTCTGATTCATGTACACTGCAGCAGATGTATATTCAAGTAGTAGATTTAATACTAAAATATAAATGGATAACATTCATATATTAGTATTGGGTAGACCATACCCTGGTTTTTGCTAGGTTGTGATTAGGGTTGGGTATAGATTGAGTTTCTTCAAAAACTGGCACTAAATGGACACTATTAAAATGGTTCTTTTCTGATAACAGTTAAGACAAATTGGAAGTTAAACTTGAACACATAACAGACTAAACTGTAATTAATTTAAATATGCGAGGTTAAGTAATTGCAAAACACTTATAATTGTAACAGTTACACTACAGTTTAGAAAATGTTAAGAATGTCAAAACCCTGATTAGTGTATTGAACATTTTGTCTTACCTGTTAACAGTAGCAATACTGAGGTGTTGGTTAACAAACATTGGTTATTGGTGAGGGGGGGAAAGTTCCCTATTGGGCACATATCTCAAGATGACATTATGGAGTGGATCAGTCAAAGGCCATGGTCAACAGAAATATTGAAGAAGCACATTTCGAAGATATCTCTGCATATAATGGAGACACAAGCTGAAGCTAAAAATAAGTCCTTGTCATAGGTCATATAATTAAGGATGTTATGCATAAAGGACTATAGAAAAAAACTAAAGCTTATATAGATCCAAACAATGATGATATCATGGCAGGAATGACATCACCATGAAGTCACAACAAGAGGTCATACAATGTAGTGATGCATAACTTGTTTTGCAGTCACCACCAAGCATGATCACATCACAGCTGTGGAGTGCAGTCACTAGTTGTTTTGCAATTTGATCGAATTTGTTTGAGTCCATCTCTTTTGTAGTCTTGCAAACTTTTCCAAACTTTGTGTCAGTTCAGCAGGAAACATGGCGGAAGCGTCATTAGGGTTATGGGGGGGGCAGGTGTTGGAGCCAGTCAGCTGCTGCCGCCGCGGGGCTCCGGGATAGAACCGGGAGACCCGGACCCGGAGAGACCCAGACCCGGAGAGACTCAGACCCGGAGAGACCCAGAGCCGGAGAGAAGCAGACGCATCGGATGAAGCGACTTTAGCAACACGTTGGCACGAGTCCAGAGCATGTCGCCCAGCACGTGTTGATAAACAGCTGGGGACGCGTCTCACCGGCTGCTGCAGGTGGAACGAGCCACAGCAGCAGGTCTGAGGCACCATGTGGACCAGAGGAGATGACCTGGGGGGGGGGGGACATTACCTGGCTCTGCGCGGCCTCCATCATCTCCACCATCTTCGCTGTGTTGTGTCTGTGACGCCACTCTGTCGCCCCGCGGCTGCATCGGGATCAGTCCCATTACTGGTCAGTGACACCCTTCACTCCTCACCCACTCCTCACTAGGCCGTGTACCCCCACCCTCAGGGACTCGACCCGCCTTCACGTCACCGTTCAACAGGTAGAAGCGAGCTCGTGACTGGAGTCTGCAGGAGTCAGAGCATAGGGGGGGGTGAGGTAGGACCTGAAGAGAGGCTGCACATGATCACATTAAATCACACGGCATCAAATTGTCTGTTCACACAACCTCTACTCACTATGATGGTTCGTTTTGGCTCAGGACACTAATTCCTCACCCAGGAGTTTCAGAAATGTTCAGCTTGGACGCAGGAGGCTGAGGCTTTCAAATAAGCTACAACTAAATGTAGGTCAAGGTTCAATACCAGGTTGCAAACCCCCCCCCCTCTGTCTGTGCTTCCAGGACAATTTGTATCAATACGAGTGTTGGATGTTGAGTCAATGAAAGGGTTAGCCAGGTTTCAGTCATAACAATAAATCAATGTGCTGATCAGTTATTAGATCATGGTTTAGATGAGTCACCAAATATTCAATCATCCAAATTTAATATTTTATTGTTATTGTAGTTGTGTTGATTTTTATTAGGTTTGTATCTATTACTTCTTCTCTGTTCACTTTTGATATAATTCATTTAGGTGGTCGGGGGCAGGTGCAGTTTCCACAGGGTTTTGACTGTTTTAGACGTGCACAGAAGTGAGTGAGACTGAAACTCTGCCTCCTGGTCTCTACTCTCGATCAAATCAGTCATATTCAGATATTAGAGCCGCTCCATCCAAAGTGGGATGAATGGCATCTCCCAGGGGCCCAGACAGCAGATGCCTTGACTAAACTTTCGTTTTTGTGACCTCAGATTGGCATAATTAGCTGTTGTTACTGCCAAAATAAATGTGACTGTATTTATGTTTATCCACAGCCAGCAGTTTTATATAGGATTCAGTGCCACCCGCACTGGCCCCAGGAATATATCTGACTATGGTGAAATCACCAGAGCTGGTTTCTCAGCAGTTCCGTTGCTGAGTGGGGAGAATCTGTTAGAAACATGAAAGGTCCCAGGGTGGGTGAGTGTTTTATTTCCACAGTAATCCACTAAGTGACTATAGCTAATGAGCCACAAGCTCCTGTCACACTCACTCCGTAGCCTAGATTTTCATATGCAAAGTATTTTCAGCACATTAATTAAATCAGTAGCCTTCTGAAGGATGGCAGATGCTGTCTAAAACATAACAAATACAAAGTGACAGAGAACACCAAATATAGTGAATATTACCCCAGAGAAAGACGATATATCTCATGTGTGATCTTTGAATGCAGATTTGTTTGTAAAGTAGAAATTTTGCACCATTACTGATTTATTTTGACCGTAATCAGCACTACTTCTGTTCATGTACTGCAGTCTACATGGCCAAAATGAGGCAGGCTCAAAGTTGCTGAACTATAATAATATTGAAGAGGTCACAATATAAAGTTATAAAGCTAAATGAGAAGGAAAAATCAAACAGAGAAACAGTGGAACATGATGTTCTGCACTATTCACTCATACACGTTTTATTAAAATGTCATCAAATAAGACAATTTTCAATTATAACTGAAGAAAGTTGAAACTTTTGAAGTTGTGCTGCAGACACAAAAATACAGTTTGAGATTTTAGTCAAATCAATTTTATTCATGCAGCCAAAATCACAACAGAAGTTAACTCAGGACATTTTTCATGTATAGCATTCATAGACTGTATTCTTTATGCTGTCATAAACAGAGGCCCAACAGAGAGAAAGAGCAGGAGGAAAACGATTACAGTTGATATAAAAGAAATTGACACACCCCTGTTAAAATGGCAAGACGTTGTGAGGTAAAAAAACAAAAGATAGTAAGATAAATCCTATCAGCAGCAATAATAATGTGGTTGCATAAGCGTGTACAACCTTAAACTTATACTTTGTTGAAGCCCTTTTTGAGATTGTGACAGGATTTAGTCTTTTTGGGTAGAAGCCTATCAGCATGGCACATCTTGACTTGGCAATCTTTACCCACGCTTCCTCCCAAAACGCGCTCTAAGTCTGTCAGATCGCGAGGGCATCTCCTGTGCACAGCCCTCTTCAAGTCACCCCACAGATTTTACAATTGTATTCTGGTCTGGGCTCTGGCTGGGGCATTCCAAAACTCTAATCTTCTCCTGCTGAAGCCTGAGTTGATCTGGAGGAATGCTTTGGGTCGTTGTCGTGGGTTTTTAGCAGAGGCCTGAAGGTTTTGTGCCAAATTTCCTCCACCTGGACTAATGTCCCATTTCCAGCTGAAGAAAGAAAGCCCCAAAGCTGCCACCACCATGCTTCACCGTGGGTGATGTTCTTTTTTGTGCCAAACAAACCTTTTGGAATTATGACCAAAAAGCCCCAAAGCTGCCACCACCATGCTTCACCGTGGGTGATGTTCTTTTTTTTTGCCAAACAAACCTTTTGGAATTATGACCAAAAAGTTCAACCTTGGCCTGACCATCAGACCATGACACATTTTCCCTCATGCTTTTGGGAGACTTGATGAAGGTTTTTGCTGGCAGTTGTCAGTCTTGCCACAGTATCCCATAGCCCTGAACTGCAAACACCTGCTGCTCCTTTAAAGGGGACCAGTTTTTCTTCTAGTCTTTTCATCAATATTGGAGGGAGGGATGTCCTGTTCTTGGTAATGCCACTGTTTTCTCCACTTGTTGGGTCTTCAATGTTTTCCATGGTACATCATCTTTTTTTTCCAGGACAGGCAGCAACACAAACAAAGTACAAGTTAAACAGGTACAAGAAACAAGACAAACAAAGTTACAACATGAAACAAGGATTAATTGCAAAACAGGCAGACAAACTTCAACATTGGTCAAAATCGACATCCCGGTGATTCAATTTCCTGGTCTTTTAAAATGGATTAAAATGCATTCAATGATGGCAGGTCGGTACTGACTGAGTGTAACCGAGTTTGACTGTGAATTCTGAACAGAGCCGCACCCCCAATCATACTGGGGGGGACACAGATTTCAATTTGATTTTCATTTGAATTGTACAGTTTTGGTCACATCACAACAACCTGGCTTTTTAACAGAGGTGTGTAGACTTTTTATATCCACTGTAGAAGCACAATGCAAGTTTTACATTAGGATATATACTACTACTACTGCCACTGCAATTTCTACTACTACGAGACGAGAATGTCGTTACATGTAATGTATGTAGAATTCCACAAGGTGTCAGTGTTGAACCATGTCTGCAATGGGAAATGCCTAACAGAAAAGTTCAGTGACAATTTGTATGAGTGACTTCATAACACCCAAGTTCCTACTGCACACTGAACCACAGTTTACTTAAAATAAATGTTGAAGGTTAATGATCCCACTTGGATTTGTAATAAATTGTTATTAGAGAACTACATTTAAAAAATATATATAGTTCTGTGCTCAGTCATTCCTGGTTGTACCAGTCTGATACATGTGTATTGTCGTTGATTGATACTCATCACCTGTATTAGTCAAGTGAGATAGATGTAGCTTTATAATATAATAATATACCAGTTCTCTGAAAGGTGTAAACAAAGTTAAGAAAGAATAAACAATAATAAACAATAAAAAAGTAAGCATTGTGTCTAGGGTGAAGATAACCAGATTGTATGATATGAAAATATATTTTTTTAATAGCACTTAAAATTAAGGCATGCTGTAATAAATGTTGTGTTTCTGTTATAGCTGACAAAAAGAAAGAAAATCATAAATTTAATAATGTTGGACTTCAGAATGAAAATAGCATTGTATCTTTATGTCTGTTGCCACCTATCTACATATCCTTTCTAACCCTGTGTAAAACTAGTGAAATAAAAACTGTTTCTGACAATTCCAATATCACTCCTTTTTTTTGTTTGCCAATCCATTTTGCTTGGTTAATGTTGCACAAATATTTCCTCAAACGTTGATACTTTTCTTCTTTGTTAAATAAGAAACAAAGGTTAAATAAAATAACAATCCAAAATAGTTGGGCTTCTGTTTCGATGGTTCAGGCCAAATCTGAGATCATACTAAAGACAGGAGGAATGCGTTGTGTCCAGAACTACTGCAATAAATTGAGATTTCACCAGTAATGTTTTTATTTATAAAGTGCAGAGCACTGTGAGATTGGTAGCAGAGAGCAACTTCCTTGCATTGTGGAATTGGGAAGGTACTGTATAGTAGATAGATTTGCACACTGTGTTTGTATTGTCCATTTATCCACTGTTTGATTGACTGACTATACCTAGTAGATCATATTTGCTAGGTACAAAAATGGATGTATAATATGACCTTGATACCAGAAGAATGGCATCCATGCATGAGACAAAACAATTTGTAGCTTCGGCGCGGCAAGGCAAGAGGTGGCAACAGTAAACAGCAATGACGATAATGTTCTGAAAAGTAAGATATTATGAAATGCTAAAGTCTTTGATAACATCATGTTGAGCATTAATTCATTTGGCTACAGGCACAGTGAGTCATTCAGCTTGAAACTTTGTTGTAGCCTAAAATAGCAATAAACCCTCATTGTAGTTTGAATTGTCTTTTGGGCATTTTTAATGAGGCGTGGATCATAGGACACATCAATCTGGAAGAGGAAGTTAATACTATCAGGCTTTGTAAATCCTTTCTTACATCGTTATGTTGAAAAGTGTATTCATTTAGGACTTGTTTTTTTAAAAGTCCTGATCATTTCCTGTGTTCACGACTGTGTCTACGCTTCATCCAGGGTTTCTCCTCTGCACACCTGCTCTGCCTCAGTCAGTTGTTCGATCTCCACTTCTTCACCATTACAAAACCTCAATGCTTTGGCCAACCTCTCAACAATGTGTCAGTCCGAACTCATGCCTGCCTGCACACCTGACTGTATCCTGTTGTCTCTCTTTAATGGGAATCATCCATTCACGTCAGTCTGCCAGCCATTCTTCCTCACTCTGCCTCTGGAACTGGACTCTCCGGATCCCGTATCTGAGTTGATCAACCTTTGAGCACTCTCTGTTGACTCTAACCCATTTTAACACATTTGATTAAAAGTGTCTTATTTTTTAATTTTCGTATACACACTCTATTTCTGTGATCGCACTCATTGATTGAATTGTGGCTTTCTGCCAAACTTGATATCAGCCACATGTTGTAGATAACAAACATACAAATGTAATGTAACGTGATGTAACGTGATGCAACGTGATGTAGCATTGCATTTGTATAACATAACAAAGAGTAATACAGCTGGTGGAATAAAAAATAACCAGCAATATTATTTGTTTCATTCCATGGTTATTTTTACTAAGCTTTTTTGTCTATATTTATTCATATGATGAAAATTATAAAATGCCTTATTCATCCGAACAGTTTGGTCTTTAACATGTTAACACAGCCCCTCCTTAACCAATTTGTGAGACCACCACATAATCAGTGTTGTGTTTGGCTCGGAGAGAAAGTTAATATTTTACAGTAAAATAGTGAGGTCAGAGAGGAGCTTCCTGTGTGTGCTGCCAGTGTGCTGCAGGATAAAGTACAGACATGTGGAACTGACTATTGCTTTGTCAGCAACACAAACATTTTCAGAAAGCTAAATGCTGCATAATACAAAGAACAGGAAAGCAAAATCTAGCCACACCACTGACTTTGATTTGCAGCTGAGCTATTTGTTTCAGTCACACAGGCCATCTCTCTAATCTCCTTCAGTCACACACACACACACACACACACACACACACACACACACACACACACATACACACACACACACACACACACACACACACATTCATGCTCATCTTTACCAAGTGAGAACCCAGAAAGACAGAGTTTTGATTGATTATTATTTGTGAGACAGAAACATCACATCCTTAATTAGATGATTCCTACTGCAGCTACTTTAAGGGTGACTCACATATTTTGGGAAACCTTTTTACTGTATTATTCAACAGTGAGACAGAACATAAATGAAGTACAGAGTCAGTTCAGGCAGAGAACTGAAGGTGAGCTTGTGTTGACTGATTGGCTCCAGTGGTTTGCAGTATTCTCTACCATGACTGGCTTATTAAACATCCAATTATTATCATTATCATCCATGCAGGTGTACACTGTGGGCATTATAACCTGAGACTCTCTCAGTGTATCTCACGATGCTCATGCTCAAAAAGTGGTGTGTGGGTCAAATTTGTGATCTGTTCTTATTTCAGTTACAGCCCCTGTATTGTACTGCTACAAAAAATATACCTGCATACCCTAAATGAGTAGGCATTTCTAAAGTAGTGCACTCCGTTCTAAGCCCGCTGTTTGCACGGCCTGTGGTAATGCTCTTCTGAATTATTACTTCAGTCCTCCTCAAACAGGCCTAGAACATACTTTGAGTGTTTGTGTGCTATTTCATTCTATCATTCTGATATGGTGAAATAAAAATAATGAAATCATCAATATGACCTGGTGGCAATTTTGACCTGCAGTTTGTATATATATTATCTACATATATTTATATGTAGAAGTAACCACGTGTCCAAATCACACCAAATTTGACAAAGCTCTTCCCAGGGAAGCTGATTTACATGAAAGATTACGCAAGATATGCGTTCCACATACAGAAAGACAAGACGTTTCTGGAATTAGGAGGTAGGTGATATTTTCATGACGGGGACAGAGAGAGAGAGAGAGAGAGAGAGCTAGCTGCAAGCATAAACAGCTGCTTCTAGGACGCATCTCCCCCCACAGAGAGAGAGGAGCAGATGAGTTTGGCAGAGCAGATATGAGTAGCCCAGATGATGGTAATAATGAATAACTAATATGTATATAACTAATGTTACTGCATCCATTGAAAATAACAGACATGACTAGGAGGCACTGGAATATTTACATGATATTATGTGTATTATCTACAAAATATCAATCATTTAAAAAAAGACTTTGTGCTGATAACATTGTTATCAAAGGAAAAGTTCTACTTTTTGTACAGTTGTATGTAATATGACAAACAAATACATAGAGGAGCTGCGGTCTATTTTAGTTTTATTTGAACAGAGTCTTCATCTCCTCTATTATAAATATTGAAACTAAGCTAAGCTAACTGGCTGCTGGCTGGAGCTCCTGATTAACCAGGCTGATATGATGAAGGTATCAGTCTGAACATCTAACTCTCTGCTGGAAAGATAATTAATGTATTTTCAAAACTTAGGTCTAAATATTAAAGCACCTATTTATTTCAATGTAAAGATTTTTATGTATTTTTACAGCATGCAGTTGATACTTGAGCTGAAGTAAATAATCAGAAGATATCTTCTATTATTGGTTTAGAGACAGTTATATGCTCTTTACCTGAATTAACATGGAGACTAAAAGGTCAAATTGAAAGATACTGTAAATCATACAGCAGGCAACATGTAAACCATTAAAAGTTCTTCATATGCACATACACAACATCAAATGTTTGACTTGTCTGGACTGTCTGTCTGTGTGTGGGACTGCTGTCTCGCAGTGACCGTGTGAGGTGAGACCGACTCAGTGCTATCTGAGTGTCTGCACTGAGAGGGGAAAGTCTCCCGCTGTTCATTCAGCTCCCCGTCACATCTGCACATCAAGACCCAAACCGCTCCTGCAGCCTGGCTTCAGCTGGTAAAAAACTCTGTGTGCTCGTGTGTCAAATGTTTTATTCAGTAACAATCGTCTGTGCTTGCCGCTTTGTATATGTTTGTGCTGTGTGTTTTTCCATCCTTGTGAGATGACATTTTGGACACAAGTCAAATCTTAACAGGGTTGAGCTCATGATCAGGACCCAGGTTTAGAGTTGGAACAAGAGGATGATGCTGAAGTAAGTTCAAGATTAAGAAAAGTAGTATTTCTAACTAGAGAAATCAAAATAAAGTCATCAGACAGACAAACAGACACTCATTCGTTCAATTTGTTTCATTGTTTGCATTCAAACTAAAACTATTACATCATAGCATGAATCATGACATGGAGTGTTGGATGGATCTGTGCATAGGAGGAAGTCAAGAGGAGCCATATGGAAGTTTAAATGAGAAATTCAAAAACCATCAAGTATAATGGCTCTGTTATTGTGCCAGATAGAATACTTGGAGCCTTAAAACTATTCTCTGTGTTGATCTTCTAAAACTCAGCCCAGTTTACCGACTTTCTGGAAGACAAACACTTTGCTCTGTAACACCTACGCTGGATTACCCACAAAGCAAAGCTGTCCTCAGCTGGCTCTTAAACTCCAGAGGCCACAGTTTGGTCTTACTGTCAAACCATATGCAACACTAAAACACAGTATTCGTAAAACAGGATGATATCATGTTTCACATACTTGTTTCTCATATAAGCTACAACATATTATCACATGACCAACGGTTCTATGATGATCTGATGATAACGATTATGAGATGCAGTTGACAGCTCTAGAAAGATCTAGTGACTGGACCTGAAGTTGTTTTGTCACATTTATTAAGAAACTTATTTTTTCTATGTTAGCCTGTGCAAATAGATTGTCACATTGAGAACCAGTCTTATATGTGGTTCAAGAAGTAAATTTCCAATGTAGCCACAGGATGTACCTAGACCATTAAACATTTGATTCCATACCAGAACATTTTGGGGAAAAACAGCAAACAGTACAAGACTGTGTACCCAATTATTTTAATAGTGAAGAAACTGTGCATCCCATAAACCATTCTGAAAAATCCCTCAGCTCAACATACATGTATCCCATGATTCATTGTTCTTCACTGACAAAGTGTTTTTCAAGGAGGAAATGGCAGCATTCATTTTGTAAAATATTATAATTTTATGTGTTCTTCCTTACTCTTGTTGAATGTTAAGGGCAGAGGATGTCACACCTTGTTAAATCCCTATGAAACAAATTTTGATTTTGGAATATGGGCTATACAAGTAAAATGTTACTGATTGATTGATTGATTATTTTTTCAACTATAAGTTCAAAATATTTGTTGTTCACTGTGACACTTGTTTCCTGTGCTGAAGGAGATAAGTTAGGAATCACTGAAGCTCTTCTCCTTATAATTTAGAGGATGTAACATTGTTATACATCTTGTAGCTTGTGGTAAATCTACCTTGGATGGTTACAATATTATCCCCTTTCCGAAAATGAATGGCATTTTTACATCAAAAACCACACAGTTGAGCTCTATAGATGCCCAGCACTGCAGTTGCATAATGGCAAGTCCAAACTTCTCAAAGCTACATGTAAACAAAGCCTGTGTCTGAAATCCCTCACTAATAACTATATAGTCCACAATAGTTAGTTTGCCTTTTTGTTGTTCTGTCCAAATGTTTTGTAACATTGTTTGCACCCTATATAATGGACTAATTGTTTCCCACAATGCATCATGAAAATAATGTACAACCAATGGTCACTAACCGAGCACCATATACCACCAGGGCGGCTGTGGCTGAGGGGTAGAGTGGTTGTCCTCCAACCTGAAGGTCGGCAGTTCGATCCCCAGTCTGACCCATCTGCATGCCAAAGTGTCCTTGGGCAAGATGCTGAACTGTGAATGGCCCCCCATATAAAAACAAAGTGCTGTGAATAGATGCACTGTATGAATGTGTGTGTGAATGGGTGAATGTAGAACTGTACTGTAAAGCGCTTTGAGTGTTCATCAAGACTAGAAAAGCACTTTATAAATACAAAACCATTGACCATTTACCATGCATTGCACTTGCAGTGGAGAGCTGACACAAGAGACCTGTCGTACAAATATAAACATGAGCAAAGCCAAGATCACAGCACATACGGCACCAAATAGGTTTATTTCTACGTTTAAAAATGGCCATTCAACAAGCTTTCTATATAAAAGTATTAATACTTAGTTTAAAATAAAATATAATTTGAAATCTATTGTGGGATTTTCGAAAGGCTGCCGTTGCTATGTCATAATCCTGCGACAATGAGGTAAATACTGGCGCAGGGAAAATGTGCTGAGAAGAATTTGAAAGCGTTTTAGTTTTCTGTTGCTAAGCTCACAACATAGTTTGAATTTCAAGTGTTTATTTCATGATTTACGTTTAAAAACCCTCTTCCCAACCATAGTTGGATCAGCTCACAAGTTAGTTTGACACATTGGACTGCATGATGATTTGTAGATGCCAATATTACCCTTCTATGGGTCTACCTGCAGGTAGCTATACTTGTATCTTTGATAATCAGTGAAGGGTGAAATAAGGAATAATAGACACGTCCACCAGGTTCTTTTGGAGATTTTTTGGAGGAATTCGACGTCCTTCTGTCAAACTTCCCAGAAAATGGCCCTGCACTTATTACATTACATTACATTTCATTTAGCTGACGCTTTTATCCAAAGCAACTTACAATAAGTGCATTTAACCCCGAGGGAACAAGCCCAGAACAACAAGAATCGAGACAGTACAATTTCTTCGAAATAACCCTAACCCTAACCCTAACCCTAACCCTAACCCTAACCCTAACCCTAACCCTGGTAAGTGCCTTTTTAGTGCTACCAAAGTGTTAGTTTCAAAACTGGTTAGTGTGTTGTTGTTTTTTTGTTGTTTTTTTTTTTTTTTTTTTTTAATCAAGGTACAGTCGGAAGAGGTGTGTTTTTAGTTTTCTGCGGAAGATGTGTAAACTTTCAGATGTCCGGATGTCGATGGGGAGCTCATTCCACCATTTAGGAGCTAGGACAGCAAACAGTCGTGATTTTGATGAGTGTTTAGCTCACAGTGAAGGAGCAACGAGCCGATTAGCCGAAGCAGAGCGGAGTGACTTTAACATCCACACAGACAAGTCAACTGACCTATTACTTTTACTGACTTCCTTTGCTCTCTCACTCAGTCCTTCCCCTCCTACTCACAAAGCCGGTAACCACCTTGACTTTATTTTCACCAGAAACTGTTCAACATCTAACCTCACTGTAACCCCACTTCATGTCTCTGACCACTTCTTTATCTCTTACTCTCCCACTAACTCAAACTGACAACCTTGCCACATCAACAGAGTCTGTACCTGTCCATCGCAACATTCACTCCCTCTCTCCCACCTCTACAGCCTCCTCTGTTTTATCAGCCCTCCCTTCCACTGACTCTTTCTCATTCATGCATCCTTACTCTGCCACAGACATTCTCCTTTCTACTCTGTCCTCCTCTCTTGACTCTCTCTGTCCTCTTACGTCACGACAGGTCCGCAAGTCCTCCCCAGCTCCATGACTGTCTGACTCGGGGCGTGCCGACAGAGCCACTATATGAGCATCAGAAAGGAAATGGCGGAAATCTATACACCCGGACAACCTGCTTGCTTATCAGTCTCTTCTCTCCTCTTTCTCTGCCTCTATTTCCACAGCCAAAAGCAGTTTTACCAAACCACAATTCAATCCTCATTTTCTAACCCCAAAAAACTCTTCTCCATATTTTCCAACCTCCTTGACCCCCCCAGTCCCCCTCCTCCTTCCTCCCTCCTACCAATCCAGGTGGTCAACTACTTTACAAAAAAGATAGATGATATACGCTCCTCATTTTCTAATCCTCCTTCTATATCTACATTTCCATCAACTTCATCTTCATCCCCTTCGCTTTCCTCTTTCACCCCCCTGTCTCCCAATCAAGGTCTTACCTTGGTAACCTCCGCTCGCCCGACCACATGCCCCCTTGACCCCATCCCCTCTCACTTCCTCCAGTCTATCGCTCCTGACTTTCTTCCTTTTCTGACCCATCTTATCAACACTTCCCTGTCAACTGGCTGTTTCCCTAACTCTCTGAAGGAGGCAAGAATAAATCCTCTCCTGACGAAACCCACCCTCAATCTGTCTGGGTGTCTCAGGCTCTGCTCTCTCCCTGCTCTCATCCTACCTCAACGGCCGCACTTATCGGGTAACTGGGAGAGGATCTGTGTCTGAACCTTGTCCTCTCACAATTGGGGTCCCTCAAGGTTCCGTCCTGGTTCCCGTCCTCTTCTCCCTGTACACCAAATCTCTCAGCTCTGTCATTTACTCGCATGGCTTTTTGCTACCATAGCTATGCTGATGACAGCCAACTAATCCTGTCTTTTCCCCGATCTGAAACACAGGAAGCAGCCCGAATCTCTGCCTGTCTGACTGACATCTCTCAGTGGATGACCGCACACCACCTGAAAATTAACCTTGAAAAGACTGAAATACTTTTCCTCCCAGGGAAAGACTCTCCCATCCACGACCTGACTATTAACTTTGACAACTCAGTGTTAACCCCCACTCAGACCGCTAGGAACCTGGGTGTGACACTGGACAGCCAACTCTCCCTTACTGCCAACATTACTGCAACAACACGTTCCTGTAGATTCATGCTGTACAACATCCGGAGAATACGTCACCCTTCTCACTCAGAAGGCAGTGCAGGTTCTGGTCCAGGCCTTGGTCATCTCACACCTAGACTACTGTAACTCCCTCCTGGCAGGTCTACCTGCTAGTGCCATCCGACCTTTGCAGCTCATTCAGAATGCAGCAGCTCGACTGGTTTTTAACCTACCTAAATTCTCTCACACTACTCACACTACTCACACTCCTCCGCTCCCTTCAATGGCTACCAGTGGCCGCCCTCATCCGGTTCAAAACATTAGTACTTGCGTACCATGCTGTGAACGGATCAGGTCCAGTTTACATCCAGGACATGATCAAACTTTACACCCCAGCCTGTTCACTGCGCTCTGCTTCGGCCAATCGGCTCGTTGCCACCTCACTGCGAGCTAAACACTCATCAAAATCACAACTGTTTGCCTGTCCTGGCTCCTAAATGGTGGAACGAGCTCCCCATTGACATCCGGACTTCAGAAAGTTTACATATCTTCCGCCGCAAACTAAAAACATACCTCTTCCGACTCTACCTTGAATAAAATTTGAAACTAACAATTTAGTAGCACTTAAATGGCACTTACTAATAGCACCTGTAGTTTTGCTTTATTTTCGAAGAATTTGTACTTTCTTGATTCTTGTTGTTCTGGGTTTGTACCCTTGGGGTAGAATGCACTTATTGTATGTCGCTTTGGACAAAAGGGTCAGCTAAATGAAATGTAATGTAATGTATAAGTTTTGTGATATTGAATTATTTTATATCATTTTAGTCTTTACACTACTTATTCTGCCACAAAACACAGTCAATTGTATTTGGCTTCTATAATTGTGGAGTCATTTAAAAAAAACACATTACTCGCTGTTAATGTTAAATGAAACAGATTTAGACTCAGGTTTTAAAATGTGCCTCTCACTGCTATTTTTTTTTTACAGTTGGGCCTTTTTACATTAGCAGTCCCAGCAAATATCTTTCGCCAGGGAGAAGGAAATAAATGTATTTTAATTTCATGAAGAGCATGAACACATTTATGCGGCCTTGAAGAGCCATAACCATAGAGTGGAAACACTGAAATAAAACTGCCCCAAGGGAGCACTTCTGTGCAGCATGCACGCCTCAACTGATCAGTGTTCGTGTGTATATTACAGTGTTGAAATCGCAAATGGGCTTGTACATGTTGTGAGAAGCTGCTGGAGAATTATGGGGATGTGACTGTAACCTCTGTTTAATGAAAAAGTAAAAAACGTTTCCCTCAATATCAATATCATCTCTGAAACTACCTCATTTTAAACAACTGTTGATTTACAAAAAGATTCACATACTTTTAATTATTCTCAGCTTAATAAATGTAACATACTTTACTCAGGTATCAGCCAGCGCTCCCTCCAGAATGGTGCATCTTGACTTATTACCAGGAAAAAGAGGCAGGGCCACATTACCCCTGTACTACATCCCCTTTCCCTTCCTTACCTTTTAATTTATTTAGAAATTTTACTGGTCACTGTTAATGCCTTAAACTCACTAGTTATTATTCCTCCATGTTTTACTGACCTGCTGTGCCGTCTCGACCATAACGAATCACAGATGGAGCCCACCTGGTCACTCCCAGATCGGACATTCACTGAGCTCCGGAGATTCTCTGCACTTTCTTGGCAGGAGATGAATGTTTGAATGCAAATGTCTGAGTAAGGGCCTCCGGATTATCTGCATACTTTCTCCACTCGGCCTCCTAGCATGAAGTCCGCAGAAAGACTGCAGAATCAGATGTGAGAACACAGCACAAAACAAATATCTCCTGGTGAAAAAGTGGAGCCATACACATTGAAGACACTGATGAAGATGTCAAGAGAGTTAGCTGTGATAAGAGCTGACAACGGTGTCAATATGCTGCAAACATGATCATGTGATCTCAGAAGTGGAATTAATACGTAACTTCCTGCCACGGCCTGCATAATGCAGAGGATTTGTTGCTGTTGTGAACTTATCTGTGCAGAGAACCTCCCACTGTGTGGTGCGTGTGTGAAGAGTGAATTGCGGGTGAAGTACAGACCCAATTCTCTGGACTTTATCTGCAGCTCATGACTGAAAATGGCTTTAGGGACATAGGGTGACCAGGCTTTAGTTACAAGAGAGTCCACACTATGGAACACAGTCTACTGAATTTAGTATAGATGGCTCATATGCTCTATGCTACTGACAGTTGTGTGACAGGGCCAGTTAATAAGAGATGTCTGAAGGTGGTGGATTAGCTCAAAGTTCCACACATGTAATCCTCAATATGTTTATGTCACATGTTGACACAAGTTGTTTGGATACACAAACAAGTGCCCTCACATGTAAAGTCTGTATCTATTGACATGCATTTTGTCAAAATGTTCAAACACCCTATCACAGTAGAAAACAGAAAACCTACAAACACATGAGAGTGTGCAGCAGGCTGATAAATGAAGACACCCACTTGTTATTCAATTATTTTATTTTATTGATTATTTTATTTTTTGTGATTTATGATTAATGTGTGAGTGTGAGCAATGTAGCATTGGTGATGCAACACACACAAACACACACATACACTCACACACCACCCTCCTTTCCTTTAGGGGAGGATAGGGGGACTGACGGAGCGGGTTAGTAAGAAAAAAACGCACAAAACACTGATTTCTTTTATGGATTTTTATAAATAATGCCTTTGCTGAATGAAGTGGTTCACTTGATTTATTGTGGCAAAAAAACAGAGAGAGAGATGCAAGGTTGGAGATGAGAAGGAAGAAGAGGCGGGAGGGAGGAAGAGGGTTCATCTATTAGACAAGGAATGGTGTTTGAGTGAGGTGATGGAGAGGAACTTAGATGGGAAAGATAGCTGAGAAAAAGAAGAGGAGAAGGAGGGGGGAAGAGGACAAGGTTTGTCACGGACGATACTGCGTTGGGAATACAGTGTTTCCTCCTGCCATGTCTGTCTTGTTGTTGTTGTGTTCCCAGCAGGGGACTTTATCTTAAATATCTGGGATCTAAGTGAATTACTGTAGCCTATCTCCACAAGCAGATAACAGCCCAGGCCACTTTTAGGACAATCAGATCTGCATCAAGGTCTCAGGGCATTTTTATTGACCATCTGAGGGTCCCTACGGAGTTAATATAGAGGTTACATTTACACGGCAGTGCATGGGTGTGTGAGTGTTTGTGTGTTTGTGGGGTATTTATTTCCTGCCCTTTTCATGTTGTTGCTAAGTTACTCTGCCACAAATTCAGATCAACACTTTTTATTGCCACAAGCACACACACACACACACACACACACACACACACACACACACACACACACACACACACACACACACACACACACACACACACACAGTGTCAGCCTTGTAATTTCCCACAAGAGGGGCTGGGTGAGTGTTGTGTGGGCTCCTCGGTTGTGGAAGTCCCAGTCACTGTGTTTCTGGTCTCGTTTCTTTGGCCTTGGTGCCTCAAAGAGCAGTGAGGCCTGAAACCTATAGCTGCTTTGCAAAGGGTTACAAATGAGTTTTACTGTGTTGACTGTGGTGAACTTTCTTTAAGAACCATTTTTAAGTGTCTCCATCTTTAATATGAAGCAACCTCTCTTGCTGGTTTTATTGCATCACATATTCAGTCATATGAGGTTATTCCTAGTCCTACCATTGCCTTTGAAAGGCACAGTGCATAGAGTTCTGGTTTATTTACCCACTTCTTGAGATATCTTCTGAGACTCCTGCCTCCTTGTCTGTACAAGAGGATTTAATAAAGTTAGACTTCTGGATTTGAGTAATAAAAAAGGTTCTGTGGATTTTTATTACTTAAGTAATAAAAATCCACAGAACCTTGGTTTTCCTTTTTAGACTGAATCTACTTTCTACCAAAGAAATAGTCCCTGCAGTGGATGCTGTTCACTGTTGATCATCAACAGTAACAGTAACAATCGGCCACATTAAACCCAAAAATAGTTCACCCAAAAATTAAAATTCACTCATTATCTACTCACCATTATGCCGCTGGAGGGGTGGGTGAAGTGTTTGAGTCCAAGTGTTCCAGAGGTAAACCGCGTTGCAGCCAAATCCATTACAAGTAATTAACTAGGGGATTCCTGGTTCACATCTTTTATTAACCCTTTAATGTGTCCAGATGCCAAAACATACTGCTGCTGCAGATAAAAAAAAAAAAAAAAATGGTGAGGAGGAGAGGGCATGGAACAAGACGGACCATCACCTGTTTTATTTAACAAAGTTTTAATTTGAGCAATTTTTTCTTTTGTTCTTCTTCTTATGTCCTGCTGTTTTCTCTTAATTTCATGGGTTGTTCTTTTTGTTTTACCCACAGTATTTACTTTCATGAGATACTCTCCCATATTGTGTTTCTTTGAGTTATATTAATGTTTCTCTGCTGTAGCTCAACAACATGTTTGTTTGCCTCTTCTATGACTATACCATGTTTGCACCTGAGCAATTCTTTTTTAGTAGATCACATGCAAAACACTCACCAACCAAAGGTGCAATCTGTTATAATGCACTATCAATTTAGCACTCTCTATTTAGAATATCCGAATATCAGGCCCTTAGAGCGGGAGAGATTTGCCGACACAATTAGCTGAGCTTGAAGGGAGGAAGTGATGTTGCGGAAGTGATGAGCCCAGTAAAAGTAGGTGGGCACTGGGCAGGCATAAATGAGGGGAGGGTTCTAGGCTTGGCGTAATTCTTCAAGATCTACATTATGAAGACATTTACTTTTATTATGGGCTAAAAATAATATTCAGACTCACCCAGTAGCAGTTTTCAACAACTTTTCATTAGTCACATGAGCTTTAATGAGACCCTTAAAGCTTGTTTATCTTTCATAAGCTCTGATAGTTCCGCGGGCTGTGTTGCTGCAGCTGTTACCAGGCTATTCTCAAAATTCAGCCTGTTCCACTGCTTGGTTTTGACGAGAGTCTAGGCTGAGAAGGTCACTTCACACAAAGACGTAGATCCGACAGGCAAAAGTAAATTAAAGGCATTATTCAGGATATTCATTTTCAACATCACACCAAAACCTTGTTAATGACTTTTGAATCTGTGCTATGTTTAGCCCATGGCCAGAGGATAAATCCATCAGATTATCATGCCGTCTTGTAGGGAGGCTGCTTTCAACTGGAATGAGTTCCTCACCCAACAGTTTTCCTGACTGCACTTCAATATCATGAAAGTCCTGGTTGAAATTAGTGTCAAGATTTGGACACATTTGTATTTTCACCACAAGATGTGCATGAAGCTTTGGGAAACAGCTCACAAGTCCATCCGCACCTTGTAGTTGTCTTAATTATGAATCCATTTACCTGGTCAAGCATGTTATGGATATGTGAGTCCTTATGTGAGTCCCTGCCTTGAAGTGCGGAACAAATTAGCAAGATATTCCAGATGGCAAATCCAGTGTGTCCTCCAACACTGATGGTGTTTCAGTCACCTCAATGTGAAGTTAAACCAGCTCCATATATTTCCTGAGGTGCTGCTATGAAGCAGTAGCTGCTCGTGCTCAGACCTATGGTCATGACAAATATTTTGAAACAATCTGTGATCCATTGGCCTGGACTGAAAACAAGTTATCACCTTGACTGCATCATTCATAAAAACACTTCAATCAGGGCTCATTCCTCTGCTGTTTGAGGTGAATTTTACAGTACATATATGTTATGTCAGTATTTCTCCTTTTCTCCTGCTCAAGTAGCACATGCACTTGCCCATAATTGCTACTGCACCATCTGACCAAATGTGACTGCAGGATTTCAACTGATTGTGTCTTTGAAAATGCTGCCGATAAACTGAAGAATATTCTCTCCATTTGTATTTCCTCTGAACCTGTTACAAATCAAAATATGGTCATTAATGTGTGAAACACATTTTTTTTACCTCAGCACAACTTCCAAAGGGCATGAGTTCAGCCTGGCCTCTAGCTAACATCTGACATTTGTATAATACTTCGAAGTAAACTGACTGGTCAATTTATTTTATACATCACTTGCTCAACATTATTAATGCACATATCATTGATCTAAAGAGAACTGTATGGTACTTTTGCAAAGCGGTTTATGTTTTCATCTTCATTTGTTTGATTGTTTGTTAGTAAGTTAGGAGGATATTCTCCTCAATCTGACAATGTGTTATATGTCATACAGTTAAACTGGAACTTTACTATGCAAACTAATGTATATATACATGTGTGTGTGTTTCTGTGTGTGTGTGTGTGTGTGTGTGTGTGTGTGTGTGTGTGTGTGTGCGTGCGTGCGTGCGTGCGTGTGTGTGTGTGTATTATTGTGGTTGTGTTTGTCTGAACAAAAGTTTTGACAGCACATTTATAACACATCCTGTTGAATGGGTAAGGACCCTTATCTTGTTAGTCCCAAACTTGCTGCCTTGGGCGTCAACAGTATGGTCTTAAATCAACTGACATAAATAATATGTGCTTAAGTGTGATAGAAGGTCCTGATCAGGTAGTGACAAAGCTGTCATGTCTGCAGGTTATCTAACTGTTTCTGACACTGAGAACAAACCTTCACTGTCAACAAGCCGTTCTGTAATATCACCTGAAGATAGGGAAGAACAACTAGTTGGTGTGTTTGTCTGAAGTTTTGATGGTTAGTTAATTATCATCATCAGGAGCACCGCAGTGCATGTTCGACTGCCAAGATGTAAAAAGTTTCCTGAGTGTCTCGTGTTGTCATCCTCAGAGTCAAATTAGTTTGTGAAAATCTGTCAGTCTTTCTGTGTGTCAGCTGCTTAGCGACAGCAGATCCTGTGCCGCGGGGCCTTGTTTGACACACACACCCTTGTGCAAACAGACACACAGGCCAAAACTGTCAAACACACACCACACACACACACACAGACACACATACACATGTGCATGCTTATACCGCATACTCAATCCCTCCCGTTTTCTCTCTGTCCACACGTACACACACACACACACACACACACACACACACACACACACACAAATACAAACACAGCTGTGCTCTCCATCTTCCTCTCCTAAACATCAGTGGGGGTGATCTGTCTTCCCCAGTCTCACCTGAGGGTGAGCTCTGAGCGTCTGCAATCTGTCAGCTGTCACTCTCCATCACTTTTCAATCCTCATTCCCCACCGTTACACACAATCCAGAGCCCGGCTGCAGCAACTCTTTAAAGACTTTGAAACAACTCAAGTCATTTGACTGCAGTTCAACAGCTGCTCAGTAATGAAGGGACCTTGATGTTGGGAAGGCCTGCGGTCTGTGGTCCGTGTATCTTTTGGTCATTGGATTTTCCGTTTACAGAAAAACTGAAGATGCAAAAGTTAAAATTGAAAAACAGGGCATTTTTCTATTCATGGTCAAAAGGGGATAAGGGACATTTTGAAAATGAAAAAAAATCCGTATTTAATCCGTGTATCATTCGTTCTTTTTATATTAAATTAGAAAACCCCAATCGAAAAAAAGGTTTTGCTCAACAGGAAAAATGAAAAACGGGTCAAACTTGATTTTGATATTTAATTTGTTTGATTTCTGTGACACGGAAGTCTGAGAACTAAATAACAGACTGCCATAAATAAACGTCATGTTTCCACAGACTAATTTTACTTCAGAATGATGATGTACCTCCTCAGAGCCTTGACTATATCATGGTTGTGTGTTTTGGATTGGAGGCTGGCTTAACGGCAGTTACTGATCCATGTTCATCACGGTCAGTTAAGCAGACACCGTAGCTTTTTTCGTTCTACACTTGCCAATTACCACATCTGCTCTTAAAACATGAAAAAATTGGCCGTGTTTCGTCTCTGTCCTCAAGAGACATTTTTTGTTGTACAAAATAGAAAATGAAAATCAAACCATTTGTCAAATATTGATATAAACAATATAAAAATAATCTGAAATCTGCTGCACTGACAGCTAGCTACCTATTCATTTCGACAAAAACGAACTTTAATGATATGCAATTGGGGGTAAATGATGATGGTCTTCACAGGTGACTGACCTACCCAAGCCTATAGCCGCCCCCCCCCCCCCCACACACACACACACAAGAGATGTGTGTGTCTGTTTAGACACAACTTACAAATGTCTGGAATAAGTACATGATTAAAGATGGGGAAATTTCATCATGTGGGGGCAAAAATCTGATAATAGAACAGCGGGGAAATCAAAAGTGTGGGATGCATATTTGATCATTTATATAATATATCACTTATATCGTTTAATATACATTTTCATTGTGTTTTCTGGCCCGATTCGCTTGCGGTGAGAGGAAAAACTAGAACAGACCCCGCAACCATTGCTGCAGATGGCGGGCCGGCCACAGCGCTTACCGGCGCGGCGCCTCCTGGTGAAGTCATTAAGATGAACAGTGTGCAAGATATATAAGTGACTTAGCAAAGAAGCGTCTTAGCAAAGAAGGGTCTTTGCTAAGTCTGTGGAGACAATCATGAGGTACAGACAAATATTTGCTTCGACTCAGACATCCCTCACATGCACTGTTTAAGAGTCATAGCCAATGTAAAGGTTATTGAATTAGTCCTCAACCATGTGTTGATAACCCAGGTTTTAACCATAGACTCGTCTTTGATGATTATTGACACTTAATATAGATGGACTAAATGTCCCTATTTTCTCCCATTGTACAAAATCTGTGACTGAAACACAGCCAATTAAGAAGATGGGTTGACCTGCAGTGATATCCAGGCAGTTTCCTAACTCCTACTGACACATAAAGACAATGGCTGTGCTGTGATTTCGTTTATATTCACTTGTAAAACACTCAAAGAAAAAAGATTGCTGCTCATTCTAATCTGTGTCAGTTATTTGGTGTATGGGAAGAATAAACTTGAACTTGTGTCTGCAGGTCACTGCAGGTGACTGTTGTGAAGTAGATATGGGTAAAATAATGTAATTTAAAATGTGCTAGATTAGTTATAGGGGCTTGAGTCTAGCATCAAGTAAACAAAGGTGCTAAGTTTGCAACGCTGCCAGAAAATGTTCTAATGAAAACTTTTTGTATCAAATTGTGAAAGAGTGACAGCCAATGAGGAAAATCCAACACTTGGCTGGCAGACCAATAAGGAGGTGTCATCACTCATTCATTGAAAGTTTCAGTCTGATTTTATGAAAAACAGAAAAAAGAAAACAATCCTTGCATGTATAAGAACTATATAATGATTTATGATTAATTTACTTTTTGATCTAAAATGTTCATTATCTAAATCAGACTCATAAATACTCTATTATAACCCAAAGATGAATGGTCAAGTATTGTTGTCAAAATGTGGTGTCATAAAGTGTGAATATTTTTTTGGGGGATCAGAACAGTATTGTCATAATTTTTTTATTTTTATCTACCTTCATACATTTTAAATGCTTTATTTTGATAATCAGAGATGAGATATTATAAAAAAATGCCTGATGCTCCTAGGGAGAAGAAAGTCAGTGTGCAATCTAAAAATTAGGTTGGTTCATCTGTAAATGAAAGACTTTCATTCAGCAGGTTACAGATTCTCCCCACAGGATTTTCAAGTAGCAGGTTGAAAATTCTGCTGCTGATAATATGCAGATTGTTAAGGAACACATCACGCTTTTGTGAGAACAGCTACGAAACAGGTTCTTTAATTCAGCCTGTTCAGAGACACAACCCTCTCGTTCGTGCAGTTTTTTAAATCACCCACTGATTTAAATACGTAACACAGAGGCCTTTAAAAAATATCCTCATTTTCACTGATAATTAGGAACCTTTCTCATCAGTTTCAGGAAAAGGTAAATTGGCTTCTGTTTCCATTGTAATGTAATTACTTAAGCCTTTTAAAATACAATTATAAACCAGCAACAGTTATTGCACACTAATGTAACAAGGGTGTTTTAGTTCCCCCTTCATTCCTGAGGTCGGACATAAGTGGTAAATATATAATTCAAAGTCTATTATTTTTTCTTTTTCTCAGTAGGCCTGTAAATATCCTTTCCATGTCGGGAAATCCCAAGATTCTGTATAGTAGTCATAAATGGAGCATATATTATAGGTTAATGCTTGTTTTCTTTGCATGGTGGAGTGACATTGGAACACAGTGTTTTTCTGCAGTTATTTCCTGCTCCTTGAATTTCATAGCTGTTTCTTCATATGGTATACAGGCATGAAGTAATAGGCTACTGATAAACAATTGATTCCTCCATGATCATAATCTCATACATTAGCTCATCAAGGGTCAGATGTTATCAGTGTGTAAAAGTGTAAACACATTTTTCAAATGTAATATTTCTGCAAGATGATTTTCCTTGAAGACCATGCACTTTCCTATTTAACAGGGTTACCTTGCTTAAAACACCTTCACCCAGTTTCTATGAATGTCAAAATACTGTAAACATGATATTGTATCTACACAGGGTTCTCATGTTCATGAAGTTCCTGGAAAAGTTGTAAATAAGATCAACTGCTTTCCGGGTCTGCAAATGGTTTGGAATTAACCGGATGATAACTGGGGAAAAAATAAATATACATTGTTTTGGGCTTTAGTTTGAAATGTGTTCCTTAAAATCTAGGTAAACTTCCTGTTTTTGTTTGTCTGTCTTTACTTATTTCCGATGTTTGGTTAAATGAAAACAAAGTGCAGACAAAGCAGCTTTAATGCAAATAACAAATTTAATCAAGGCATTTAGGCACAAAAACGCAGGTATGAGAAGAGGCGAAAACATGAACAAAATATAACCGCAAGCGGCAATAAGCAGGTTCAAGCCTTAATCGCTCAAAAGGAGAAAGCAAATCATTAGGGGACAGCAGCTCAATTGGAGGAAGCAGATCAATAGGAAGAAGCAGCTGAATAGGAAGAAGCAGCTAAATAGGAATAAGCAGCTGATTAAAAAGAGGAAGCAGCTCTAAAGGAGGAAGTAGATCAAAAGGAAGAAGTAACTCAAAAGAGGAAGCAGCGCAATAGGAAGAATCAGCTCAATATGAGGAAGCAGCTCAAACGAAGGAAGCAGCTCCATAAGAAAGCAGCTTAATTGAAAAGTGAAAAGTGAAAAGAAGCAATGAGCAGTTTCAGGCTTGGCAAAGTTGAGCAAACTCATTTCAGCCAGTTAACTTTGGTCTGAGGGAGAACTGTCACTTCATCCGGTCAATGCGGCACTTTAGATTTTAAATCATAATTTTAAATCGAATTTGGTGAAATTGGTGAAAAAGTGTATACTGCTTTAAACCTTTTTGGTATCAGCCCCCTATGGATTAAACTTAAAATTCTTAAACAGGCCTATTCTACAATACGATATAAACATATCTGATTAGTTACATGATGATTGGACAAATATATAAAGAGATTTAGTCTCACAATGCTTTATACTGAAATTGGTGTTGATTGGTTGAAAAACCAAAAAGTAGTTGTCAAATAAGTTTGTCAATTTATTCAAATTAGGTAAATATTGATCATGGTGAACAATTATAGCCCAAGAGGCTTTTTGTAGAGCCCATTGAGTTTGACTTGTGTGTCAAATTTCAAGTCAGTCAGATTAAGGGTGTGAGGGGCATGACCTGTCAAAATGTAATTTTTGAGCCCTAAATACAGCACCACCATGTGGCCAATTGAGGTCATGTTCCAGAAAAAGTAGCTGCACATCAACTCGAGCCGAGGCAGCAGACACCATATATTACTAATTACAAACCGAAGCAGAAACAAAAGGGTTCTCGACCTAATTAGGAATCACATATAATGTCCGTACGCCTGACATTTAGACTTGAACCAGTATCATTTACACCATGTTTTTAGCTTAAATGTACGCTACCATAATTAAACCCATGCATACCCTTGGACAAGCGCTTGTGTGCAGTGTGTACATGCAAACATGAAGGTGGCTCCAGAAGAGGATCCCAGAGGACATTTAGGCTAAATATAACTTGCTTTGTAATGTCACTGTGACCTTGACCTTTGACCACCAAAATATAATCAGTTCATCCTTCAGTACAAGTGAATATTTGTACCAAATCTGAGGAAATTCCGTCAAGGCATTCTTGAGATATCTTGATATTACTGCTTCCACTTCCCTTTGGTCTGAGCAGGGCCGGCCCTGGGAATGTTGGAGCCCTGGGTGAGATTTCAGACCCCGAAGATAGCGAGCCGGCCGCGGAGCTTCTAGACGCTACCCATCGCTTCTTGGCGCTTCCCAACGCCTGCCAGTACTTCACTGCCGGTGCGAACAGCCCGATAGATTAACATGTGCGCGGAAATTAGGCGTACAGCTTTTCAAGGCGCTTTGCGGCGCTTCTGCCTCAAGTGAATCTCCGGTGTTAGAGGACGATGGTGTGACCTTACTGCATTGGTTAACATTGCATGTTTCACGTCATGATAAATCAGCCTCTTGTGGCGCCTTCTCGACATTTTGCCCCTAGGCAATGTATATGTCGCCCATACCAGGAGCTGCCCCTGGATCTGAGCCAGACTTTTGATTGATTCATGAAAATCTTAATCCCATAACAGAGTCAAGAATGGTACTTTGCCAAGGCCCAGCAGTCCCCTTACGGAACCAACGTTCAAGCTCACTAGATCCAGTTTTTTATTTAGATCTGCACCAAAATTGCACACACTCCAATATCAGTTAATTGAACACGTATTTTTGCCTTGTGACGCCTGGCACCTGACCACCCACAATAACAAGCCGGCAATCATTCTCATGTTTCCCCTTTTTAGTGCCTAGTTTACCGAGAATTTACTCTGTTTAGACATTAAAAGGAACATGGTAGAGATATTAGCTGATTAACAAATAATCTGACCACGACAAGATGCAAACACTGCTCACTGTGACTGACCTGCTGTAGTGCTGCAGAGCTACTGATAGATGCTGCAGACAAGGCTGACAGCTGGGAGTAAGAAGGAGATGCTCTCAGGAGATGGATGCTACAGGAAGAGAAAACCAGGTCCCAGATTCAAAACATTTTTCTATGACGTCACTGAGGAGGATTGGAATATCCTTTGGCAATAAATAAAGCTCTGACAACCACTCCTCTTTGCAAAGGCTGCAGAGTTTGATTTGCACCAGATTTCATTTTGAGAAAGATGTCACATTGATTGGTGGGGGCAGTGCCGTTGCTAGCCACGTTGGTGCCCTAAGCATATCTCCTTTATGATGCCCCCCCTCCCCCCGAGAAAAAAATGTTTGTTTCTGCCAGTTTAACATTTTATTAAAACGAAAAAGGAAAATCTACTTTGTAAACACAGTACACAGAGCAGCCAAAACATACACACAAGTATTGGGATGTGCAAAATCTTCGTAGAAATTAAATAGTCATCCATAAATACAAACTTAAAAGCAGAAGTATACAAGTTAGCAATCTTCTTCAATAAGGCAAAGATTTAGAAGCAGATAATTCACACAATTTTACTTTACTTTGTAAACACACTATGTAGAACAGCTAAAACACACACATTCAAGTATTGAGAAAATCTTCAAAGCTTTGCTTTGTTGCGAGTAAACAAGCCAACTTCTCGTGATTTTCTCTCCATTTGAGAGTGTTTCAAATTGTAGGCTACTATATCGCCCTGACATCTAGTCCCCTTGGAAAATTAAAATCTGATGGGATTTTAAATGGACCTCCTCGTACTATTTCAACACGATCCGCCTCTAAAACTTGTGGTGACCAAAGAGCAGGATCAGTTGGAGGGGGCACACAGGCCTCTACATTGTCACCTGCTGATGGACTCTCAATGACAGGACTTGTGCTTTCAGAGCACCATCTTAACTTTTTTTTGAGCAATTAAATATATCTCTTGTTCTGCCTGTTTTGAGATACACTAGACGAAAAGCAGTGTTATTGTCCCAGGAAACCTCTTCGGACAGGCCTAATCCCCTGCTGTAACCAACTGTTTCCATGATGTTACCTCGGCGTTCGCCAGTGACAATAAGCTGAGTCTATCGGCGTTTGCGAACCTTAAGGGGGATATGGAGAACAAAGGAGAGAGCCGCGGGGGGGCTCGCTCCGCCGCGCGGACCGATCGCGACGTGTGATCTAATTAGCATATGAATCGGAGTCCAGCCGCTGGCTAGAACCTCTGTCTACTCACCATTGGAGGAAACCACAGACCCTTGAAACCAAATGTCACTCGTGATTGGCTGGTAGAAGTGTTGCTATTGGTCACCTTATGGGTCATTGCAGTGCACACGTGGGGTCATTGCATTCCACACGTGGGGCAAGCCCCTCCCACACAATATTAATAATAAAAATGTGTATATTAATATTTATTATTATTTATTAGTAAGCCTTTACTAAAAGCACTGCAGTTAATTAAAACTATACATTCATGTGATGCTTGATGTTATAGGTGAACATATTGTACAGGGAACAAATGTGAACAAGGTATATGTGGAGTCAAAGCTTTATTTACATACAGCAAAAATATTGTACAAACACTCAGGTGAGGCTTGAAATGACATGTCTGTCCAACTGGGAAGCAAGGCCAAACAGCTCACTACATAATGTGCCAACTGTAGCTCCAATATCAAACCTAAGTAGGCATTGGCTTACTTCTCCAAGAATTGAGTTGGGAAGCCCATTTTCTCTGACTAGCAGATTTTCTAGGGTTCAGTAAGGCAAAATCTGACCAAAGTTTGGGATTAGCAGAAAACCTCCGAAGAATACTGCCTGTTACAGTGTCTACAATGATTTTCTAAGTAAGGGGCAGTCTGCACTACCAGCTGACAATCTTCCTTCTTTTGCAGCTGTAAGAATATCCATTTATCTTTTTCGTAAGTATTTTGCCCTCACAATAGGCTTTTGTTTGACATCTTTCACAGTGTGTCTAAGACCATAAGCACGTCAACAAACAGGGCTTCCTGAGGCTTCCCAAAGCTCCTAAACACTTTACTTAGGGCCTGATCCTTAGCCCACCAACTACTTTCTCCTATTGGGGTCAGTCTTCTGTGATGCTTGTCCTGACTCATCTCTTCCCACTTCTGCGTACACTTGTATGACTCTTTTGAAGACTGCAATATCATTAAGCAGTGAAAACAGTGATGCACTTTCAACAACACTGCCCGGTGTGTCTGGCAGTACAAGTTTCAGAGGATGTGCATAACACCATATATGAATCCGAGTAGGAGGCTGCTCAGATAGAATTCTAGAAAACCCCTGATACTGTCAGCTGCATCATCCGTCGAGTTGCCCACATATGTGCCACTGTCTATGTTGAGCTTCAGTAAAACTTCTTTCAGCAGCTCTGCATAATGCTGCCCTGGAGAGGATTCACATTCCACCATAGCAATCAATGACATATCTCAGTTTAAAATAACACATATCCTTTGAGTTAGTCTTTAAAAGCTGACCTCCCATCCACTACTTTGTTTATTATGTCTTTTGAGACAGAGACTCTCCCCTTTGACCCAGTTTTCTCCATTCAACTGATTACATGCTGTTGGAGACAAACATCCTACTTCCTCAAGAGTAGAATAATTCCTAGGATGTGTCCATGATGAACAGACATGTTTTTTTAAGATAAAGACCTCTTGATCTCCCCTGTAGCTAATGCTATATTTGCCTATGAATTTTCCGACATCCACTACACACTCCATCACCTGACGATTTATCCTCATCTGCTCAGTATAATTACATTTGGCTGCCTGTCAACAGGCTTCTACTACATCTGTCTTTTTTACATTTATAAAATAATCATCTGCACTATCTCTGTGGAGTGTACTTGACCACTTTTCTTTGGTAAATATGTTTCCAGGCTTTCATACCTGGTATGGGAAGTTCCGGGGGCTGTTGTGGATGATAACTAAAGACCATATCTAAATCCTGTGGCTGAAACCGTTGGATCAGTGTTTTTCACCAACAAATTCTACTTTTGCAGCTTGTTCTGTACTTTCAAGCAGGTGCAAGCTGGTTTCAAACAAATGGTCCATTTAGTCGCGACAACTTGTAATGCTTACATTTTTTTAATTCTGGCCTTTTCAGCCCCTACATTTATTTTTCTATTGTCCATCTTGTGTATTTCCTATCCCCATTCTCGCTCACTTGATCTGACTCCTCCTGTGCTGTGAGTGTCCTGTGGGGTGCAGCCTGTAGTCAAATGTCGCTGCCTGTGAAATCAGAAGCATGACATTCAACGACATCACGCTACAGAGTTCAAGGGGTTGCACAGGTTAAGTTAGAAGCCTGCATACAGATAAAAACTGTCACGATTTTGAATGAGATAAACTTATTATTTCATTTATTTATCTTTTTATAACCAGCCTCAAATACCAGTAATCCATACTGAGGTCTGAAAAATATGACACATATTAAGCCAGGTCAATCAGCAAGCTCATTTTATTTCTAACGAAGGTATACAGATGTGATCTCTCGTACTAGTAAAACAGATCTCTAAAATTGAAAAAAATTCTGAAAAGTTCCAGACCAACATTGGCTCTAGAAAATTAAATGCCTGGCTGACATAAGCCAGATTCAAATATAAACGTGTATTTCTGCAGCATGTACTGTATGATTGAAGCTTGTGTTCACCCCCTCTCTCCCTCCCTCTCATTGTGTGGTGTGTTGCTGATCAGACTGACAGACGGAGGCTAATTCATCCAGGTGATAAGGCGTGTCATTGGCTCTTCGTTCTCCATTGCTACTGTGCTTAATGTGACCTGCAGCATGTCACGAGCGTGCTGGTCAATATTAGCTCTGCACCTACTGACTCAAAAGGACATGTTTGTTCACCCTGCACCCCCACACCATAGAAAACAAACACACACATACAACACACACTGACAGACAGACTGGTGATAGCCCTGATAGTAGCATGGAACAATCTATCATCGAGGCCTCGAGCCAAGAGGAAAACAGTGGTAGCAGATGTTTGGTAGGGGAGCTGGGGGATCACATGTTTTTTTATGATTCACCTGGTTGTTAATATTATCAATTATGTTTTATAGATTTTTTTTGTAAAACTTTAATCATTTTCTACAACGCTTTCATGAAGACTGGTTGCCAATTACTGTTTAATTTTTCCATGTTACAAAATTGCATTTATCAAAAATAACCAATCTAACCAACAAATATAAAATAACCTAACCTTAACGTTTTTTTTACAAAGTATAACATTTATTAGGTTCTTCATCGTTTCTTACTATTTACATTTAAATGAAATATCTGATTGCTAAGAATCAGTAAAGATTAAAGTTCCTCTCCTGGCATTGATTACACCCCTAGAAACTCATCTCCCATCAAATAATAAAAGGTGGTGATCAAAGTATTTTCTTTGATGAAGTGACCTGGAATGAAAGTGTGTGCAGGAGAGAGGAGAGAGAAAGAGAAGAAATTAACAGCATACATAGACACATCAACAACCAAAGCCAGAACTAACAGCTAGCTATAAGAGACAACTTGCTCGCCATTCTCAGTGGGGACATCCTGGCAGAGCCACCAAAGAAACCAGAGGAAATTGTCAGAAGAAACGATGACGAGGAAAACAGAACGTGACTGAGTAAGAAATCAAACAAGAATGAATGAAGTAATTTTGTAGGAATGGGATCTAAGATACAGGTTGTTGGTTTAGAACCTGAGATTATTTGGGTAAACTGATCACGGGTGATCAGAGAGAAGCTGTCTAAATAATGGGAAGGATTCTCAGCCGTTTCTGAGATCTCTGTTGTTGGGAGGGTATTAGTGCCAATTGAGGGCAGGAGATGGTTGATTTTATTTCTAATAGTTAGAATTTTATCATTAAAAAAGGTCATAAAGATATTGCTATTTAGGGATCGAGGAATACTGGGTTCGAAGGAGGTGTGACTCTCTGTCAGCCTGGCTAAGTGCTGAAGAGAAACCTTGGGTTGTTTTTATTCTCTTCTATTAGTTTTGAATAATAGGCAGCTCTTGCTTTGTTGAGAGCCTTTTTACATTCTTTAACACTTCTCTTCCAGTCTAGGAGATAATGGGAACAGATGGTTTATACTAATGTTTGTGACACATTCAACAGATAAACATTGCTTGGGGTTCACAGCAGAATAGACAGTGAAAATGATCTTTCACCAGAGTTTTAATGTTTATGTTGGCTTTATGTAACTAACATACATCTTTGTGAAACTCCCTGTGTTTCTAAATGGAAATAGAAAAGCACATTTTACAAGGTTTTGTTGTGAAGTATGTGCAGGTTGTGGAAGTTTTCGGCTTCATACTGTACTTTTCATTTGAGTACATAGTTGTACTTTATACAAGGAAATACAGTAGTTTTTTAGGGCAAACCCTATTGAGAATAATGCTGGCTGTAGCAGCTCTGCTTGCAGAACTTCTCGCTGAACTGAGGAGCTTAATATTGAACAGATGCAGTAAATTTGAACACTGTGCATTGAAAATATAAAGTTGTATAACTGTCTTTCTTTTTGATAATTTATGCTCTTACGTATAGCTTGTTGTAACAGAAATAGCAAAATGAATAGATATGAGCCTCCTAAGTGGGTTTTTCGGAAGACATAGCAGTGGTAATTCTCAGTTTACGTTTTGAATTAAAAAGTGATCTTGGGTTGAAAAGGTTGGTTACCACTGATTAGACAACAATGTAACAGTGAAAAACTGATAGAAAATATTCTTAGAAATACAAATAAAAACATGAAAAGTATAATACATTACATTAATTCAAAGGTAAAAAATTACTATTTCTGTTTGTTCTCAGCTTGTGTGTCCTTTAATTATATATGAGGAATCATGGTGGGTGGGAAGTTGTGGACTGTGTGCGTGTTTCAGCTTATATCCTGTTTGTTTAGTCTCTGCAGCTCTATGAGGGCAGCGAGGTAGCAGCTCACTGGGTTTAGATTGTTTATCATTTGGCATTTCAAGTGGAACTAACAAGCCTATAAAATGGTAAAAAGAGGAAGACGAGAAGAGACTGAGGGAAACCTGAAGAAGAGAGAAAGTAAGAATGAGAAAAAAGAGAGATATAGGAAGAGGTTGAGCAGGAAAAATTTCTTGTGAAATTGTTTGTGAGATTTGGAAAGATTATTTGCTATTTCTCGCTCACATGGATCTGATCTTATTTTGTGCTAATAATGGAAAATTAATCTCAGCTTCAGCTCAGTCTCTCTAAGGGCAAATTCTTGGACATGGACTGTGTGATTCTATACATTCTGGTATTGGCACCCCTGAATTTTAAGTACGTAATTTTGAATTGAATGTTAAAATCAGCAGATTACCAAAGGAATCTAAAAATATTTTACCTCATGTCAGAAAAGGTCTTGGGCCTTTCAGCAAGACAATGACTCAAAGAAGCCGCAGAGCAGCACTAAATAACGGTCAAAATGGTAAAGATGAACTAGCCAGCATTACCAGCAATTAGTTAGGACCTAACAGGCAGACATGCACGACAAAGCCCTCACACGACTAGCACTTGCCAGAGCAAATGACACTGACCATGACCCTCAATCACCATTTCACATTAGTGCCATCAGAGGAGTCTCTGCCATTGCAGCGCTAAAAAACTGTCACGGTGAATGTGTCATTTATGGTTTTATGTTTCATTACTGTTGTACTGTAAAATGTGCCTATTTGTGTTGATCTTTACTGAATTGGCTGTGAAAACAAATTTCCGCAAGGGGACAATAAAGTAATTGGATGTCTAAATCTCTTGACAATAGGTTACAGTAAATACAGACAATCAATTAACACTGATACTATTCTTTACTACATACTAATTATTAACAATAAAACACTAACACACATTTAAGGCCTTCATAATGACAGATGAATGTAAAACCAGGGTTTGATAGGGAAAATATGTATTAAGAATCACATTTGGATATAAAAGTATCATTTTTTATTACGTGCTGTTGGTAAAGTGGAAGTTACTTTTGTGTCTCTGACACAGCTTGGTCAACATGGCAGTGACTAGAATGAGGGAGATGGTGATGGGGTCACAGCAGAGCTGAAGCCATGAAGAAGAATGATTTTTGTTGAAGCTGGTTGGAGCAACACAGAAACAGAAGGGAACATTTAAATCATGTTTAAAAAAATGCTTCTCACCGTCAGAGTGTCAGAGAACTTGTTGTATCGCCTATTCATTTTAATAATCCCATCCCAAGATTATTGAATACAAGCAGGGCCGGCCCTGGCAATGTTGCCGCCCTAGGCGGGATTTCAGAATGGCGACCCCCCCCCAACATACACATGCAAATTGTCATGCATCCCCAAGAACTTTTGGACTGTATACAGATGCACACACAGGCAGACAAAATTCTAAGCTATAAAAAATAATAAAAATATATAATAAAAATATATACACACACACAAGAGAGTATGTGCTTGTGTGTTTCTGTCTGTTTGGACACAACTGACAAATGTGTGGATTAAGCAGTGTTTGGCAAGTTACTGAAAATTAGTAATTAGTTACAGTTACTAGTCACTTCTTTTAAAAGTAATTGAATTACCCCACCAGTTACTGTATATCAAAAGTAATTAGTTACTAGGGAAAGTAACTTTTAAGTTACTTTTATGTCTGCTTTTTAAATGTAATGAATATGAACAGTACTGAACAGTCAAACACAATAAACATATTTTTTAGACCTATTTATTGTAATCAACAGGGCAACAGGCCCATTTGTGGGTCATTTGGTACCGGGCCGCACAGAAAGAATAAACATTTTACATGTTTTCTGCTTTATCTATTATCCAGTAATTTTTCAAAATAAAACCGTTTTATTTTGAAAAATTACCGGATCCTCTGCGTTATGACTCATGCTTTATGCATGTCAAGAGGCTTGTCTCGGTCACGTCACTTTTTCGCTGAACACAAACCAGCACGGTATTTGTTGGACCCATTTGTCAACAAACCAGGTGAATCCAGCATGTCTGTGCCAGAAGAGGATCAGCTGCTGGAGACGGCAAGTGACGGTGGCCTTAAAAGTATGTTTGAGAAAACAACTCTGGCGGTGTCCTGGATTAAAGTCACGGCAGAATACCCTGAGATTGCCACAACAGCACTAACAACTCTGTTGCCATTTCCGACATCATATCTGTAGTGACATCGTTGGAATTATTTTTTATTCACGAATTAATGTTTATTTTAAATAACAAATAACCTCTCCAACGCGCACAGAAGTGCATCGTGTGCGTAATGGAGCTTTGGGATCCGTTCGTCTCCGTCTTGCTGGTAACTAACCACGCAATAATTAATTTGAGGCCACATATTAACAATTCGTTAATTTGGTTAAATACAAAAAAAAATCTACCGATGTCACCAGAGTCCGTACCAGAGGGACTCCGTGGTGAGGCTCCGTAGGCGAACCTTAACGGCCCGTCCGTGAAAATATTGACTGACGTCCAACCTTGTCTTCTTGTCTGCAAGTGTTCATTTTTCACAAAAGAGAGTAACGCGAGTAACAAACTCATTTAAATTTCAGTAATTGTAACTGCGTTACTTGATTTAAAAAAAATACTTCGTTACATGCTCGTTACCGCTAAAAGTAGTGGAACTACAGTAACGCGGTACACTCCCAACACTGGGATTAAGTACATAATTTAAGATGGGGACATTTTTATCATGTGGCGGCAATAAACAGGGAAATGAAACTCCAGGAGAACGGCGGAGAAATCGAAAGTATGGGATGTATATTTAATCATGTATACAATATATCACTTATATCGTTTGAAATATATCAATTTTCAGTGTGTTTTCTGGCCCGATTTGCTCGCAGTGAGCGAAAAAAATAGAACAGACCCCGAAACCATCGCTGCAGATCGCGAGCGGCCGCGGCGCTGCCGGTGCGAACAGCCATATTATCTAACATGGGCGCGGAAAGGAAGCGGACAGCTTTCATGGCGCTTTGCGGCGCTCATGATAAATCAGTCCCTTGTGCCGCCCTCTCGGCATTTTGCGCCCTAGGCAACCGCCTACTTCGCCTATGCCAGGAGCCGCCCCTGAATACAAGGAAGGCTGCGGTATCCCCAATCTATAAAACTTAATCTATAATCATATCACACATCACTATCGACTATTTAACCCAAGGTGATGTCAAGTTGTGTTTCTACTGCGATGGTTTGGTTGTAATACTGGACTCAATGATCCATGATCAGAGAGAATCTATATAAGTTGATGAGTCAGTCATCATCAAGGGACAAGAGATCTCTGTGGTCACTGAACACTTTTTTTCTCCTCTTACTTTTACATGTTTACATCCCCATCAGTGCAGTGCATCCATCATAAAAGCATTACATACACGTAAATGGTCTGTATTTGATCTGAATTTATATAATTTGTATTTCCTCATTTTGCTGACTATTCAACGTGCTTTGCAGTGCAGTTTTTTATTTTGCCATTTACCAAATAACACACACATTCATATAGTGCATCTATAGGCAACAGGTTTTTCAATGAGAACGGCACCAGGCATCATGGGCAATTTTGGGTTCAGTGTCTTGCCCAAGGATACTTCGGCATACAGAATGGGGAAGACTGGGATCTAACCACCAACCTTATGTGTGTGTAAACAAATTTTACACACACACACTCTCAGTGTTAGAATATATTAAAAACTACTAATGGCTATTCACTTTTACAAATTAAGGTTCTTATGGAACAATTATGTTGCACAAACACAAATAACACTGCTGGATACATTTTTATTTCCCTGTATCACTTTCAGGTGCAAGCACACCCCCCAAAAATGTAATTCCTTTCCGAAGCGCTATTCTACTCAATAACAACAATCTTTAACACATTGAGAAGATTGCCTCACCATCACACCATCATCCCCACCACCACTGTGTGGTATCGCCACCACCTCTTTCAGCTTGTTAGTAGAACCAGGTAAATCCCCTAAATTTGTTGGCATGTCTCCAGACTAACTCATCTTTCAGGCCTCCCTCCCAATGTATCTCCAAGCACAACTAAGTAAGATGTACCATGCATGACCTCCACTCATCCCTCACGTCATTCCTTTGTCTTTCATTTACTGTTCCTGTTCGCATCCATCTTGTGCCTCTATATTTGCATCGTGTTGGAGGATACCTGCAAAAGCTGAGATTTTGTTGTGACTTTCTCTCCTCTTAAAATGGCAGTACAATGTACTATTTCCCTTTAATTTTGCTTTTATGTTGGCTTTGGGGAGCCAATACCAACTGACATTCGGTGAGAAGCAGGGTACACACTTGACAGACATAGTCATTTAATTTAGTCCTAATTATTCCTAATAGGTCTAAGTTTCTGAAACATTGCTTATATTTACCAAACTCATGTTGACCCAAGAACTCTAAGAACCAGAGGATGTATTGATGCATTCAAATGTTTGATGGCATGACAGGCTGCTTCTTACAGATTGAACTTACGTAGAGACTCTTAACTATGTGAGAACATATTTGTGATAAAATATTCTTAAATCTACATTTGGTAAGTTCAGCTGACGGATCTCTGTCAAAGTTTTAAATTTTATCAAACTTCACTACTGTTTTCAATGCCACGTCATTAACTCCTTTGTTAGACTAAAACAGACAAAATATCTATAATTTCGGTATGATATAAAGAAAAACAAAACAGTGCATATGATGTTACTAACTTTACTGGGCTGATTCTGCATCAGAAGCACCATGCATTTGATCAATTTCATCAAACAAAAGGTTTGACAAGTTGCAAAAAACAAGAGGCCATGTAGCGATGTCACAGTGGAGGAGTGAGATTCCAATTGGGAATGTACATTTTTTTAGATGTTTTGAGACAGCGGCATGTTTTATAGATGAGCCACATGAAATAACTGAATATTATCACACTAGTTACATAACTTGTCTTTCAGTGTCCTAGCTGATGTTCCTCATAGATATGAGAATGATAATTTTTACTCTGTCAGATTTTCCTAAACAGGTTTATTTTCTCCATCAGCAATCAAGGGATTCACTCACCAAAAGAAGCTGCCATAGAATGCCTCCTACCAAATATATGTTGTGTCTTACAGAATTCAACTGGGGTCCTCTTTATTGTTTATCAGATAAGTCCATATTAATGAAGCTTTATTTTAAATCTACTACTGTGGCAAGACAAGGAAAGGCAGAGACGCAGGTACTGTTTACTGTCGTTTATTCAGTAGTGAGGAAGAACTGGCACATGTTCCCCATACGGGAAGTATATATAGCTACAGGCTTTAACATTACCCATCAACCCACTGGGTGAGAGGACACACCCATGAGTGCACGCCACACAGCCCCCCCCCCCCCCGAACACCCAGAGGGAAAAAAAAAAAAAATGGGACAAAAGTCAGTACCTCTCAGGGGGTTTAACGAGGCGACCATAACGGCTACGCCGATCCCCGTCCTCAAACGCAGGGGTGGAACAAGCAGAAGGGACATCATTTACAACAGGCACAGGATCAGGAGGCACAACTGGAGAAAACAACACAGGGGTCTTAGAAGGGGGGCGACCACGACGGGGAACCCGGGCCGGTAGCACCTCTTCGCCGGCCAACAGATGAGCTGGCTTAAGTCTGTCTAACGAAACACGCTCTCTGCGCCCGCCCATGTCCAGAATGAAACTTTTAGAACCCGCCTCTAACACTCTAAACGGGCCGTCATACGGGGGCTGGAGGGGAAACCGGTGAGCATCGTGACGCACGAAAACAAACCGAGTGGTCGCGAGATCCATTGGCACGAAAGACCGAGGAGAAAAATGATGCACGGGCACCGGTGCACAAGCGGCCTGTGACGCAGGACGTGCAACAGGAACCGGAAAGGTGGCCGAGCTCTGAGGCAGAAACTCCCCTGGGAAGCGGAGCGGCTGACCGAGTACCAACTCTGCAGGCGAGGCATCCAGGTCAGCCTTAGGAGCCGAGCGCAACCCGAGCATCACCCACGGCAACCGATCCAACCAGTTTGCATCTGAGAGCGCAGCCCACAATGACGCCTTAAGCGACCGGTGAAAACGTTCACACAAACCGTTAGCCTGGGGGTGGTAGGCAGTGGTACGGTGAACCTGTGTGCCCAAAGACTTTGCTAGATCCGAAATGAACTGCGGGCCTCTGTCAGAGGTGATATCAGACGGTGCACCAAAACGTGAGACCCAAGCTGAAAGAAAAGCGCTTGCCACGTCCGCAGACGTCGTGGAAGACAGAGGAACCGCCTCTGGCCACCTAGTGGTCCGATCTACCATGGTAAGGAGATGTGTAAAACCCTGGGAAGGGGGAAGAGGCCCCACAAGGTCGATATGCACATGATCAAAACGCCTGGCTGGAATCAAAAATGGCTCGAGGGGCGCCCTAGTGTGCTGGTGAACTTTTGCGCGCTGACACGCCACACATGTGGCCGCCCACTCTTTGACCTCTTTGCGAAGGCCAGGCCACACAAACTTCGAAGACACCAACTTCACCGACGCCCGGACACCCGGATGAGAAAGAGAGTGCACCATATCAAAGACCCGACGGCGCCAAGCAACCGGCACCACCGGGCGGGGGCGGCCCGTGGAGACGTCGCAAAGGAGGGCAGGCCCACCATTTTGCACCACTGCCTCCTCCAGCTCCAGACCGGTACTCGCAGCTCTCAGTGCAACGATACCCGGGTCCCCAGGTTGATCGGCAGCCAGTGCGGAAAAATCAACCCCAAGATGCACAGGGCACACCAGCACTCGCGACAGGCAGTCTGCAACCGGGTTCGCTTTACCCGCCACATGTTGGATGTCCGTTGTGAATTCGGAGATCGCCGCTAGATGGCGCTGCTGGCGAGCAGACCATGGCTCTGTCACCTTCGCCATAGCAAACGTCAATGGTTTGTGGTCAACATAGGCCGTGAAAGGGCGGCCTTCCAGCAGGAAACGGAAATGACGCGTAGCCAGGCTCACTGTCTCGCAAACCGCGGCTAAAAATGCAAGGGGCTGCCACGCACCCGCAACACGCTGTTCAACAACTGCACCAACAGCCACATCCGAAGCATCGGTCGTGAGGGCGATGGGCGCCCGAGACGCGGGGTGCGCCAGAAGCGCCGCGTTAGCCAGGGCAGCCTTAGCCCCCTCAAAAGCCTGGATCCTCACAGGGGTCCAGTCAACCTGGTCCTTGGCTTTCTTAGGCTTCAAAGCACCATACAATGGTTGCAGGAGTTGGGCCGCACTAGGCAAGAAACAATTGTAAAAGTTTACCATGCCCAAAAACTCCTGTAGCGACCTGACCGAGACCGGACGGGGAAAATCCGCAACTGCATGCACCTTCGAGGGCAAAGGAACCGCACCCTGCGACGAAATGCGATGGCCCAAAAAGACTATGACAGACAGCCCAAACTGGCACTTGGCTGTGTTGACAATGAGACCATGCCCATCAAGGCGCTGGAAAACCTGCCTAAGGTGCGACAAATGCTCATCAGCCGACGGGCTGGCCACCAAGATGTCGTCCAAATAGACGGAAACAAACGCGAGGTCACGTAGCACCGAGTCCATCAAGCGCTGAAACGTGTGCGCTGCGCCTTTAAGGCCGAACGGCATTCGCAGGAACTCGAAAAGCCCAAACGGTGTAATGACAGCAGTCTTGGGCACGTCCTCTGCCCGCACAGGCACCTGATGATAACCTCGCACCAAATCGATTTTAGAAAAAATTGTCATGCCCGCCAGACGAATCGAAAAATCCTGAACATGCGGAATGGGGTAACGGTCATGGGCCGTAATGTTATTTAAACGGCGGAAGTCGCCGCACGGCCGCCAAGAACCGTCCGCCTTGGGCACCAAGTGGAGCGGCGAAGCCCACGGGCTGTTGGACCGCCTAACGATCCCCAAACGCTCCATGGTAGCAAACTCCTCCTTCGTGGTGGCTAACTTCACGGTGTCGAGGCGACGCGAACGTGCGAAAACGGGCGTACCCGCAGTGGGAATGAAATGTTCCACGCCGTGTTTAGTAACCGCGGCAGAAAATGCGGCCGTTGTCAGCGAAGGAAATTCCGCCAGTAAGCGCTGGAAGACATCCTTTGACGCCGCAAAATTAGCGTGTGTTAACGGCCCGGGTCCACCTGACTGACACGGAAAAGACGCAAAAGACACAGCATCAATGAGCCTGCGATTAGCTACATCCACTAACAACCCATTAGTGCACAGAAAATCTGCTCCGATAATAGGAACCGTAATGGAGGCTATAACAAAGTCACACAGAAATTTGCGTCCATTGAAACACACAGTCACAGACTTGGTACCAAACGTCTCTATAGCCGAACCGTTAGCCACTGTCAGACGCGGACCACTGCCACGGGCCGAGAGGTCCGTAGCTGCAGGAGGGAGAAGGCTCTTCTGCGAGCCGGAGTCCACCAGGAACTGATTACCTGATATGGAGTCATGAACGAACAACAGCTCCTCTTGATCACCAGCTCCCACGGCTGCTACCGAGCGCCGGCTCTTCTGTTTCCCGGTGCCTCGAACGCGCACGGAGGAACGCAGCGGCGCGCCTTGCTGCCGAAGCGCTGATGGAAGAAACACAGCTGGCCGCGCTGTCTGCGGGTGGAAACAGCAGCCGTCAATGCCGGAACCTCGTTCTCCAACGTCGACTGCGAGGACTCCACGGCCACACTCTGCACGGAGACGTTCCTCAAAGTCAGCAGGATCCGGTCCGCCTGCTCAGCCAATCCACGGAAGTCGCCGGCCGCCAAGCAAGAAGAGTTGGCGAGGGCTGCGCGCACCTGCAGCGGGAGCTGGCGCAGAAAGATGTGCGGGAACAGGAAACCCTCATCCTCGGAGCCCAGCAACGACAGCATCTCGTCCATCAGGTCCACTGCCGAACCATCACCCAAACCGGGAAGCGACAGTAGCTTGTCCGCTCTCTCCGCGGCTGACAAGCTGTAGCGCCGGAGGAGAAGCTGCTTGAGGGCGTGTACTTTCCGCGCAGCGGCGGGGCTCGCAGGAGCTGCATCACGCGCCGGGTGGATTGCTGGTCCAAAGCCGCGACCACCAAAAAATACCTGGAGTCGTCTGCCGTTACTCCTCGCAGATGGAAGAGAGCCTCGACGTGCTGAAACCACGGTGCGGGGTCGTTCTGCCAAAACTCCGGCAGTTTAACATGCTCCGCGGAGCTGGTCGATCGCGGAAGCTGCGGCGCCATGGTCGTTGTGGAGACACGGTCCACGGGCGCCGGGTAAGAAAATACGTCTTCCCCCGATGAGGAAGGGACACTATCCTCCTCTACCTCGAACATGTCCAAAAAACGGGGTCACCAATGTGGCAAGACAAGGAAAGGCAGAGACGCAGCTACTGTTTACTGTCGTTTATTCAGTAGTGAGGAAGAACTGGCACATGTTCCCCATACGGGAAGTATATATAGCTACAGCCTTTAACATTACCCATCAACCCACTGGGTGAGAGGACACACCCATGAGTGCACGCCACACTACTACTGTTAAATATTGCACTTCTGTAAGGCTCTTCAGTATTTTTCAGGAGACTTGGATCAAACCGCCAACCTTGTGGGTAGTAGACGACCCTCCTAAGCCACAGCCACTCACGAATAAAAATCAATGCTGTTGTCCGGCTGACGGTGGCTGGTTAGAGCACTGACGGCATGTGTGTACGGTCACATACGGTTATAACGCCCTGTCATAACGGCGCTAGGGGGCTAGCCACCATGCTAACTGCCTGGTAACAGCGCAAAAACTTTAATTCCAAGGCTATCATGACACTGTTTCTCAAATACCGTCAGGGTAGAGGCAAACACTGGGAAGTAGTTAGTATTGGGACTGTGTGTGGAAGCTGGGGGGGGGGAGCCTGCTGCCTCCGTGTAGCTTCAAGCTGTGGAATTAGCAACGCAGTTCGAAAAAAAGACCGGGGAACCACTGCGCTATGAAACGATTACATCAGCATTTTGACCCGCTGGTTGTCACTTTATTTGATTAAGTTGCGATCGTTCACTGTGTGTGAGGACAGCCGGAAGAAAGTAAATAAACAGCGTGGACTTCTGAGAAACTCATGAGGTAGGCTTCTCTAAGCTAGTCTTCCGTTGCGCCACCTACTGTTCTGGCAGTGAATTGTTTTCAGCACCGGAGATCTATAAATGAAAAAGTGTCCGTGCGATCAGTCCGTCCGTCCATCCATAACGGATTCGGAGTAGCATACTGGAGCCTTTATTCCTGTTGCCTTACCGCAGAGCTGAATTTAGACACAACATGAACAATTTTACGAAGGTTTTTTAAGTTGTGTACTGTTAGCTATTCGGTTGAGTTGAGCATGATACTCGAGCACTGGATATCTTGTCGGTTGCCACCTCTTTAATAAATGGTCTTCCACTGAGACATCGTGAATCCTGCAACTTGGGCAGGATAAGATCCACCTTTTGGAGCCTTTATTTCTTAGGATGGAAGGACACATTTGTTGACTGTATTTGAAGGAGCAGTAGATATGGAACTGTCGTGCCCCACAGCTGTGACCCAGCTGTTATTCCAATGCGGCCAATGAATTTTGACACAACCAAGGGTACTGGCAAAGTAAAACAGGAAATTGCAGAATTGCACTCAGGGACGGGAATCGGCAGGGACCTCCCGATACGATACTATCACGATACTTAGGTGGCGATACGATATGTATTGCGATTTCTGTGGGTATTGCGATTCTGTAAGTATTGCGATTCGATATTAGGATTTCCTGGGATTTCTTTTGGTTATTCTTTTTTTTAAAATACTGGACCATGGAAAAATGTTGAATCATTCCTTCAAATACAACACAGTCAAATTCACTTAGAATTTTACCAGTTTTATTTCAAATATTAACATTAACTTAATGACTGCCAGGCAGCCAATAGAGAAAATAAATAAAAATGTGCCCTATTATTGTATAGCCCCTGTCAACTGCACACAAACTGACAGATTAAGAAATGTATGCCACTTAGGCTACTTTTAAACAATAAATAAAAGGTAAATTAAACAGAATGAATAAAAGTTTACTTAAAATATAAACTTTGAAATAAACAAAAGCTAGGCTATTGTTGTTTGCATGTAGCCGATGCAAAGCTAGTGCTTGGGTATGTTTAGATTATTGTGCAAAAACAAGAGCTGGTCAACATGCTCTGGGGTGATGTTGCTCCCCCAATATATTCCCCCCGGTATAAACCAATAAATATGTTTTTTAAAAAAAAATAATAAAATACAATTTTTTTTTTTTTTTTTTTTAAATCGATTTGGGAGGCAGCATATCGATTTAAAATCGTCATTAACAAGAATCGCAATTTGTAACTGAATCGATTTTTCCCCCCATCCCTAAGTAGGACACATGCTTCCATCAAGGCCCAACAGTCCCTTAAATTTAATCAAGCTGAACCAAATTTTAAACACAATTTTTATAATCAAAATCTATGGATTATTTCCTGTGAATAACAAAAGTAAATACAAAAATCATTAATGCTTCCAACAATTTTTTTTGTTATCTGACGAACAAACATGGACAGGGTGACACAACTTCCTTGGTCATCTGTTCAAAGTCCAAACAACTGACATCAAGTGCATAGCCATTCAACAAATCTTAATGAGTCCTAAACATATCTACCCAAAGAATAAAAAAAGTCCATAAAGTCTGTCAGATGAGCTTCAAAAGTCCTTAACAAGGACAGATCATAATCAGAAAAAGAAATGTGGTCTTTTTCTTTCCACAAATTCTACTTCATTTATTAAATGTATCTATTCAGGTTCAGAAATATTTCACTTTTGTTGGCAAACATAACCTGGAGCCTCTAGCTAGCAACTCCACTCTACCAGATTTTTTTCCTCAAAGGGATCCTTAAAAGAATAAGAGTTAGATAATGGATTGCAAGATGTCTAAAATGCATGCTGCATATATGCAATACAATAAGAATGCTATCTTCCAGTCCCTTTTAAAATGCTTGCACATTGGCAGATTGGTATTATAAAGATGGGTTTTCCATGTGGAATGAGACAACACTTCTCTTGACAGGAAACCGTTTAAATTTTCCCAAAAGGAGATGGCTTGTGCAAACAGAATGTTGAAGTGATAAGCCCTTAGAGGCTGTGGTTTATGTTGATTTTAGAAAAGCTATGGGGGTTAGGGTCATGTGTCTGCCGTGGTGCCATTGGCCATGACCCCAGATGCAGGAGCCGGGTTGGCATTGGCAGGGACCCCCTGATGCAGGAGAAAACTGAGTGTCGGCTGAGCCCTCGGCTTCTGGCTTGGTGTCACTGGAAGTGTTGTGCAGTGGAAATCCAGACGTGCTGTGCAGTGGAGACCCTTGCAGCTTGCAAGCCTGTGACTTTGGCATGTAATGGTCCCTAGAAAACTGAGGTTGAAGCTTGGAATGGTCACCAGGGACATGGGCACCCTCTCCCCTAGGGGCTCCGACCCCATGATATCTGGATTTGGCAGCTAAGTGAGCCCCACGAAAAGGGGACTGATCATCCAAATATGGTCAGTCTTGGTTATATTCAGGCCGAGGGTCTAGCAGCATGCTACCAAGTTGGACGTAAACAGACTGGGTGGCTGTCTGAAGGCTAACATGCTAAAGGCTAGCCGACAGGAAAATGGGACAGAGGCTAGCAGGCTGGAGTCTAACTAACTGGGAGATGGGCCGGAGGCTAGCAGGCCAGAGGGTAGTTGACTGAGAACCTGCCTGGAGGCTGGATATTTAACTGCAACTGTAATGTCCACAAAATTGTTTAGCAATGGTGGCAAAAAACATATTAGCCATAAGGGGCTTTGTGCCTAATTCTGTCTAGCCTAATGGTGCTCCTGGGCGTTGCCTCTCTTCTACTTATCATACAAATAATTATTGTATAAATTATTAATTATTTCAGAAGAAGAAGGGCTAAACCAGAATTTATTTGCTGGATCCATTTTGGCCAGTTTGTCCTGTAACGTCTTGAGACTTGTGAGGACCCATAATACAGATGACACACAAGGGCAAATAAAACCATGTCTTTAAATTGACCCATGGCCATAAAGGTTGGCAGTGAAATCAGGCAGACATATCCAAAATCATCTAGGCCAAATAAGGTCAAAAAACATAACCGTGTTTGTTGAGGAATTAAATTAAATAATGTTGTATGTGTTGAGATATTTAAGGCTGAATATAAGTGGTTGACCAAACAGAACATTGCTGCTTGTAGATAACATGTGTACAGTATACAATATACACATGCTATGTGGCACATAATACAGTACTGATAGAATTTATATGACATGGAGCAGTTAGCTTAAATTTTTATAACATGACATCACCTGATATGTACACTCTCTTAAAATGACCCACACTATAATCACCATGGAGTCCTGTTGGCCAGTGGCTGTATGTAAAGATTTACTTCCAGTTTGGCAGCAGACCTCCATGGTGGAGCCAGATGTGGTCACAAAGTACACCTTGATTATGATGTCACAGAGGTTGTTATTTGTTGTGATGTCACAGTGCTGTGCACCATATGTCATTCCCTGGAGAGTTGAAGCTCTCCACTGATTAGCTGAACAGCTTGTTGCCCAACAGGCCATGACGTTGAATGACCTCTGGGGGTGAACAGAGGGGCATGTAATTTGCTTGATGGGACAAGGTGGTAACACTTTTGTGTGAGCGCGAGTGTGTATCTGTGTGTATGTGCATATCATTATTATAATGAGCCCCCTGACTTTACGTTGAAATTGCATGTTGGCTGGAAAAGCGGTTTATACATTAAGTTACATTATGTATTTCTTTATCTCCATGCCCTCCTTGTTGCTCAGCTGTCTAAGGAGCTGGCCGATCATCTTGTCTCTCATGTTGTTAACATTTTGTAAATGCAAACCCATAACAACTCTGTCACCTCTCAGCTGCTTGCTCCACAAATCACAAGAATTGTATGTGATGAAACTGAAGCACACATGATGGGGGATTGTCTGTGAGCATGTGTAATTGTGTAAGTGTTTTACATGTTAATACTATTTATGGCTGGTCATCTATAAAACTGTCTGCTCCCGCTCCTCTCTCCTCCATTTATACAATTATCCAGTCCAGCAGTGCACCTAACAACCTCACATTATAGCAGCACACAGCGCCACACATGTTCAGCACTAAATCCACACGCCATCTACACTTCCATCACAATGAAAAACCACATGCTGTAAGCAACAAAGTGTGAGCTAAAATGTTCTCACATTCACTCAAACTCAATAACATCACACATAAAATCAGGTCATTTAAAGTCTGTTATGTTTCATTAAATGATTTCTTTTTCTTTTGTGAAAAGGTTCTCAAAGTAAATTAGAATAAGGTTAAATGTGCTTTTGTTACAATATCAGAAACCTTTAAGAAAAAAATTGACTCTACAATGAATTGTATTATACACCTTCATTCAATGTGACACCATTGCAGGCAAACTGCGATTACACCATACATTTACATTTGTACACAAAAAGACAATGAAAGTAGGACATCCCCCTTTAAAGTAATATTTTTCAATATACAACGTGAATAACTGCAAATGATTTATACTTAATGCATGGACCCTATGAGTAGTATCTTGTGCCCACACACACACACACACACCGTCAAACAAGGATCCAATGCATGTGCTAGAACATGTTGGTGCCAGACAGTTCCAGCAACGGTGTCACACTATTCAACAGAGAAACACTGACTGTAAAAATAACTTTTGTCTCTGTTCAAGAAAGCTGCACAGGGAACCTTTAACCATGCACAGCACCAGGCTGTTTCCCTGTGTTAAGGTGGAGATGCAACAACGTTATAGAGCAACGCAACAGTTCCTACAATGAACACACAGCAACAGTGAAAAAATAAAGTCCCTTTTAACATGAAGAAACCTACGACAGAACCAGACCCAGTGGGGGTGGGGTGGCGTGGGCATCTGCCTCAACTGGTTGGGTTGATAGGAATCAGGGGAAAAATAGAAAGAGAGCATAGGAGAAGTGGAGTAAACTTTGTATTTAATCACTGTCAGCCTGGCAATTGAAATGACAAAATAATAGTGATATTTTAAGATGTAATATCAGCACAAATCATTTAATTATAGTAATTATGACAACAGTTCATGCTTAGAGCAGTCCCCTCAGCAGTGGGCTTGAGGTCTGTATAGGCCTCCCATTTCTCTACTCTTACAGGCGCTAAGAACTACAAGTGAGGCTGTATTTAGGGACCAGGTGATCTTCTTCGGGTTAAACCTGGTGGCCAAGGTAATTTCATCAGGTAAGATATTGTTTCTCTAAGGGGAAACATTTAATAGAAATAAAAAAATTAAAAAACTTAACTTGGAAGTAAAAAATATATCACAGGTCATTCAGGCCATTATGTTTTTATGACTTTCCTGAAGTTTGTCCTTCTTATAATTTTAATCTGGTTTCATGGATAAATTCAGATTTGTGTCATCTGCCAAAGGAAGTCTCCGCCCATTTCTTGTCATCTTAATCTATTACAATCTTTATAATATTCTTTAATTGTTTGTGTGTATACAGTATTTCTATGACATTCTTTCACGATTTTTGTTTTGCTGAGAAATGTGTAAATTAATCTGATATATGTGGACGTAAACTAAATCACACCGGGTCAACAATTAACAGATGATTATCATCACAGAGATTATGTGAAAGTTAATATAGTTGTTAAGTGATTTGAGTGTTTTTTATTCAGCCTTTATCCTGAAACAAACTTTAACTAATGGTTGTGTGGCATAATAAAAAAGAAAAGGTATATTATGAGAGGATGACTCATCTCTTAATGCTGCAACTGCCGAAGTTGCACCTCTGGGTACTTCTCAGAATTCAGTCCTCTTTATCCTGTTATTACAGACACATCTGCATCCCCTCAACTCAGCTCTGTGAAGGTGCAGGGCTTGTGGAAAAAACCCTTTGTTATCATGGCATACCGTTGAGAGAGAGACAGCTTAAATTAGTTCTAATGTTTCACCGATTTTAGTGTTCCTTTTATTCCTTGTTTTTATTCAATTCAATTATATTTCTGTAGCGCAACATACAGTATCTCAACATACAAAATGATAGAGAAACCTATCAGTTCCCACAATGAGCAGCACTTTAGTGACTGTGGAGATAAAACAAATCTGTCATTGACTGGAGGAAACCTCTGGCAGAACCAGACTCAATGTGGGCGGCCATCTGCCTCGACCAGCGAGAGAGAGAGAGAGAGAGAGAGAGAGAGAGAGAGAGAGAGAGAGAGAGAGAGAGAGAGAGAGAGAGAGAGAGAGAGACTATGGGGTGGGGGGGGGGAGTTTGTGACATGTACTCAAATAAATGGGGGGAGAAGAGACAAAGAGAGGGAGAGTGAGAAGTGCTCAGTGCATGATGGGAGGTCCCCAAGCGGTCTAGGCCTATAGCGGTATAGGGATTGTCCAGCAAGCTGTAACTATAAGCTTTATAAATAAGTGTTTTAAGTTTAACCTTAAATTTAGAGATGGTTCCACAGGAGGGGAGCATGAAGGCTCTACCTCCTGTTCTATACCCAAACAGATAGGAAACACATATTTTGGGAGAAAAGTGATCTGTTGTGATATGAGCTCTTCAATATCCGAAAAACAATGCTTCTTACCTGTACTTTATGTTTCTTTTATATCTGTAAAGCACATTGAATCTCCTAATGCCCTCTACAAATAAATGCACCTAAAGTTCCACGTCCATGGGTGAATTTGAATTAATGTATAATTACAATGACATGATTTAGATTTTTTTCATACTTACATGCATGGAGAACTGCAGCTATTCTCAACTTGTCCTTTAAAAGACCAACATACTTCCCTGATTCTGTTGCAGTATTGAAAAAAATAAAATGTCTTAACTATTTTTGAGGATCATTTTCGCCGGGGACAAAAGTTTCAGAGTCCACTGGAATATTCTTCACTGTCTTTGCACACGCGACAGTGGGCTAGATTGACAATAAAACTCAAACGAAAGCAATGTAAGCGGTATCATCATGACGGCTCAGTTCTAATGACCTCAATACACGAATTATTTCCATCCCTTGGTTAATGGTCCCCAAGGTGATGATGTGAAGAAGAGGAGGAGGAGGAAGAGGAGGAGGAGGAGGAGGAGGGATACCACCAGTTAATAACCCCTGCCTCCCCTGAGAGCATCATGAGTGCACAATGTGCGGGACTTCTTCACCAGCGGAGCCGCGTCGTGATGACTGTCCGCGGGCAGAGCAGCAGCCCGGTGACGCCTGACGTGTCCTCCATCCAGAAGCGGATTTCTCCCCGCAGCGCGCCGTGAAGCTGGGCTTACAGACACTCACACACTGCCACACACTCGCAGCGCCTGTGTGTGTTGGCTCCGACACATTCCTCCCAGGCGGCTCAGTCCTTCCATCTGGGGATTGAAACTTGAGGGACTTTACCGTGGCAGTCAGAGAACAAAAGGCGCACGGACGGACGGAGGGAGCGCGGTGAATGTAGCGGCCGGCTGGGTGTCTGTCTGCGCGGCGCACAGCGGTGCTGCTGGAAAAAGTCCCGTCCCACGTCCCGTTTTACCCCCGGTGACACACACACGGCAAACATGATTCTCCTCGGGACTGTGCTTCTTCTTTTCTTCTCAGGTACGTCCAGCAGTTTCCTTACCAGTCTGCACACATGCATGATTAATCTGTTATGAGACACGGGAACAAAAGCGCAGTTACACAAGTTATGTTGCAAAGAAATTCATCACATTTAGCCACAAAGAGAATTGCCTCCTCACTTTTATTCTCCACTTCCATCCCTGAGAGGTTCAAGGTGAGGATCCACAGGGACGTGACGCTTTTTCTTTCCTCTCAACTTTTCAGCAGAGTGAGGATTGTATTCTTATAAAACGTCATTTGGCTACGCCCTTCCAGCTCCAAGCTCAGAACTGAAACTTTAAAATGAGCCCAAAACACTCAGGCTGATCGGATGAATCCCAGCAAAAGCCAATATCAACAATTAGGTCAAGTCTTTATAGGGACCAAAAAAATAACAAAAATACCGTGAGTTCGTCTTAAAATATTTTTTTATTTTTGAGTTATGGGTCTTGTTTGATCCCAAATTTTGCACGATTGTACATAAAATAGCCATAAAGCACAGGAATATCAAGAGAATAAAGAGTGACTTTGGTGAATTATGAAATCAGCAAATATAATTTGATGGATGTCTTGAACCCTAAAATCTCCTTAAACGTGTGATTTAGAATGAATTCACTTGGGAGAAAAAGGCTTATACAGTACTAGAAAATATGATATATATAGAGAGAATATGATTGTACATAGAACAAAGCCTTGAATATGTCCTCAGTCTACTCTCATGTCGAAGGATTAACGCAGCTCTTCCTGCAAACAAAAGCAAAAGAATCAGGCATAAAATGAATTGATTTGGGCACCTGTATTTAGGAATTTATACATAAAATAAACTATTCTTTTTGATAATCTTTTTTCCAGTTGCTTACATTTATTCACTATTATAGATTTTTAAACTGTGTCCAAGAGGCAGGTTTTGGTTATGGTGAATACATGAATCATAGAAAAGGTTTCAATATTTTTACCTTCGTCCTTTTACTGTGAATGTCCCTATAACTTATTTGTGGTCTATAGTTGACCTTTAGTATTTGACTTGAGTTTTTCCCGTTTATTGTTTTTTAATGATGCAGGTTTGACTGTTTTAAATTGTTGTTTGGATACTCATGAACATTGGAACCTATTAATTCCATAAATATAATGAATTCTGAGAAATACCCGGCAAAACTTGAAATCTCAAATGATTAAAGTAATATTCTTTTTGAGTATTTGTAGGACTGAGGATACGTGCTTTTACTCTCAACAAGTCAGCTTTTTGATCATGACTTAGTAAATGATGAACTTATTGTTGCTTTCGGTGTGATATTGTCCTGAGGATGAGCTAGTCCTTTTCCTCTTTGTGTGATATGTATAGAGGTGATGTGTTCCGTAGTCAGAGCAATAAAATAATGACAAAGCATAAAAAAGGATTGTTAACAGCACAATAAACATGGTCAAGACCTTCTCTAAAAGGATGTTTACAGAAGCCTAAAACAGTGTGTTGTGCTGAGGCCTGTAACAACCATTTTGTGGTATTTCATTGCACACATCAGGCAGGGCATTGTCACCAAAAGAGCAAAAGGGAGTTTGCGCATCAAAGACAAGAAGACTCAAGTCAATATTTGAGGGTCTGTGATTCTTCATTACAGATGTAATAACATACATTCATAATAGTATATGTCAGTGTTAAGAAGCTACTTTACCAAACCCAGACAAAGAAACAAAGAAGGATTTTTGGTCTCCAATGTTGGGAGTGATCATGACTGAACAGACTCCTGAAATACATGTTACCATAGTCATAGGAATCAATAAACGTCTGAAAAACATTTCTGGTCGTCCGCAATAAAGAGAGTTGTGTGTAGCCTTCCTAGGACTGAAGATTAGATAACAGAAGTATAGATAAGACAACAGACTTTACACTCTGTGGGTAAATGGGGAGATTTGTCTGTGACAAAATATGAGAGTTACAATTTAGTACACAGGGAGAGAACCAAATTTCTCTAAGTTTTACCTATCTCCTTTCTGTTTTTTGTTAGATCCTTAGAACTTTAAAATGTGAGAAGGCCTTTGATAACAATTTCCTCAGAAAATGGCCATGTGTGGCTCTTACACTCAGATGCGTTTCACAGTTAAAGTCTGATGTTATGGTGAAAACATGACAAGAGCACATGGAGAAGTCGCCTGACAAATCTTATAACATGGAATCTCACAGAATGACAAATCAGTTTCAGTTCTGCAAACCAAACCTGTCGTTCCTTGATGTGAACTTTAATTAAACTGAAATAAATTAAATGTTCTGAATGTGTATAAATGATGAAACACGTAAGAGACAAACACCCACAGCTCTGTAAAATAGGCTAATTGGATGGGTTGGCTCTGTGGACTTATGTGACCGTATTAGAATACAATGGTTATGGTTCACGTTTGCCTGTATTTGGTTCCACGCAACATACAGCAATCCTGGATTTGTTGATATTTAGGTCTATTTATTGTAAATGTTTTGTCTGCATTTGAATTTTTGTCATTGTATTGAAACAGGGCTGTAGGGGCGGGTGGTGAAGCTGACAGAGGTTGTTGGAATCACATCCTAAATGCTAAAGGTCATCATATATTTGTGTTTTTTCCAATGAACACACATATATGGATATGTATTCTCAGATCATCATTTCCACTACATTTTTCTAATAACCTGAGCCACAGCCCTCGCAGGTGCCCCCCCCCCCCCCCCCCCCCCCGGTAGCTGCAGAAGGACCTCTGTGCACAAAGACGACTTGGGAATTAGATCATGTCAGTGCGGTGGAAGGACTAATGACATTCCCCTACAGTGGGTTTCCGTGAGCATGGTCTGTGCTGCAGAATGGCCCCACTGTGTTCATTAGCCATGTTAATGATTGTCCAGCTTGTAGTGACAGTGTAATGTTGAGTGACAGGCTCATATATCTCCTTGTCTCTCTGCGTCAGTTTCACCCAGCCTCCCCCTGCTCGCGCTCTCCCCCAAGGCTTTCAGGTAGTGTCTGATTTTTTCTTTTTTCAGTCTCAATCTAAATTCCCCCTCGGATTCAGTGGCGCGTCAGAATAAATTGTTCAAGTCGTTCAATGAGGAAGTGCAGTCAACCAACGCCGGTGTGCAAACACATTTGGAGCAGTGGTGGTTGACGTCTTATCGGTGCACAGGCAGGTGTTTGTGTGTATTTTTAGGGGTTGGAGGGTGTGTGACAGGGCTCATTTTATGTAGACGGCCCTAGTGGGTTTTTGAAGACCTATACTGATACCAATATTTTGGGAGAGAAGCTGCCCACAGGGAATATTTACCTTGTCTTTTGGATCTTAATAGTATATATGCTTATGGTTCCCCTCAAAGAAAAAACTGTTATCTCAATCATAAGCATGGAGCCAAAACAAACACATCTTTTTCTGTTAAAGTTAGACTGGGTCTGCTTATTAACCAGGCCATATGTTTGTCTGAAAACATAAAGGACAGCTTTCTTCTCCTTGGTTCAAAGTGTGTGGAGCTCTGTAATGTCACATATCCCCATGCACCAATTAGAGGTTCGCAAAATTTGAATGAATTGTCAATCAAATATGATCAAACTAGATCAATTTAGTTAGTTGATCAAAACAAACAAAAAACACTTCACTTTAAATTAATTAACTATTTATACATTTATATTTAATAACATGCAGGTACATTTTCTGGGTGTTTGTGGTGCTTTATTATAATATATCCAAAGCCAAGAGTTTTTGTGGCTGCACCATTCCATCAAAGGCAGTAATCTACATGTATTGTGAATGGCTTGTAAACATTTCCCCTCAAATTCACCCTGACAGATTTGGAATCTTTGGAAACTTTGAATGTGAGTTTAGCTGATTTCCTGTCAAAACATAAAAGATGAAAAAGTGATAGTGGCGATTAGTCTCAGCAGCTCTCCAAACTTCCCGTGCTTCCTATGTTAAGTTGTTACCTCTAGCAGTATGTTGAAAAATAACTACTTAACTTACTTGAACATTTTAACATAAGTATCTTTGCTGCATTTCATTAGTGCTGCAAGTCATATGCTGAAGTTATGATGAACCATTTGAGCCTAATCAGCAGCTACAGCAGCGAAAAAGCTGCTGCCTTAATGCACCACCTGTCACTCGTAAAGTCTCCCGAATAAACGTCATAAAATAGATATAATGTCATGTTGCGTCATCAATAGGTGTTTGCTGGGTTGGGCTAAAGGTCTTTACAATATTAAATGATTGAATTTTTAGTTCTGACTTCAACCTTTCTGCTGTGTTTGATGATTAGCAGGTTAAGCCACCTTGCAGCTGCTGAAATGCTGCATGCTAACAAGGTGTAACATTTGTTCTTGTCTTGTCAAATTTGGATCACCCTTTTTAATAAAATGAGAATCTATGCAAACTTATATATTGCTGCATAACTAACTGCAAATTTAAGATATTCTATCATCCAAACACACAACCTCCACTTATGGCACAGAAACACACACACACACACAAAACCATGCCAGGTGTTTCAAACTGTAGGCTATCTTACCATGGTAACACACCTATTACTGATGATTCCACAGCACTGCAGGGGTGTGTGCTGTGAACAACTGGAGTCCTTCCAGTGGGCAGAGAGAGGAAAGAGAGAGACAGAGAGAGAAATAGAGAAAGAGTGAGAGAGAGAGAGAGAGATAATGTGTTATCTGTATCGACCTCCAGTGACAGACAATGATTTGTATGAAGAGAAATGAGTCCAAAGAATTGAGCATCATATGCCTGATTTGAAGATAAATGTAAAAAATGCGAATAGAAGAGGTGATCGTCCCAGGTCAAAGGGAGATAAACAGAGAGAGAGAGAGAGAGACAGAGAGAGAGAGAGATGAAGAGAATTGAAGTGTATGAGGCGAATAGACTTGGTGAAAGAAGTGAAGAAATCCATCTTCCTTCTCCTGTCACATCCAGTGAAAAATGAGCAACTTATGTGGCCTCCATCCAACTGGTTCCATCTGATGTGGGTGCAGAGGTGTGTGTGTGTGTGTGTATGTGATAGAGTTCTTCGCAAAGGGAATGGTTTATCCAAGAGGAAGTTTGGAGGTCTTCTGCGTGTTTTGTTGATAACCAGGATTTGGAACTCAAACACAGGGGCAGCAGATGGTGTGTTGGCTTCTGCTTCCTTGGCGGTTTGTGTGTGTGTGTGTGTGTGTTTGTATTTGTGTGTATCTCTGAGTGTGTGTGTGTGTGTGTGTGTGTCAAATAAGTGAATGAGAATTAGATTGAGTGCTGTGTGTGTAGGAGTATTGGTGTATCCTTACCCAAACTCAGTGTCAGGCATGCCTCAGTGGTCCCTGAAGATACCACTGCTCACTGTGGTCAGAGCCTGGACTGATCCCAGGTCAGCCATGGCCTGACCTCAGGTCCATCTGCTATCATGATGACAGCTGTGTCAGAGACTGGCTTCAGATCTGTGGCTGGACCCACAATCCCTAGTTAGACTTTCTGACAGACCTCACTCCTTGTTGGAAGGAGGACCTCTGCCAGAAATTTTGTTCAGTAATTTGAATCTAAAATATGTGTGTACACAGGACAAATTGTGTTTTGATCTTGGCTTCTTCTTGCCTCATTGTAGAAGTAAGCAGTATTATTTCATCCAAGTTTATTTCTAAATGTCTCTAGCATAGCAAAGCCATCCTACAAGTTTTCACAAATAAATTGTTTTTTACAAATTAAAGAAGGTAGAAAAGTAAAAGGCAGAAGGATCAATAGCTCCTAAACGTGAAATAGGAGAAATCTGACAATGGGTTGTGAGTTTAACAACAAATAAAAACAACCCAGTGGCCTGGGGTTATAGTATGTTAAAGACCACCATATGTTTGAAAATAATTATTTGATAGGATTTATTATCATAAACCATATAGAATGGCAGAAGAGTTTGTAGCTGCTGCAGACGAGTTTATTTCTGTTCATGGGTGAAAAGCCTTCTGTCATAGCCACCTTTTGGCTATATCACACTGTCCCCAAGCCTATTGACAAAAAGGGATAAGAGTGCTTTCTAACTAACTCTAATCAATTGCTAGGTGTTGTACTGTTCACTCTTCGAAAGAAAAATAACATATTTTCACATCTTTGCACACCTGGCTAACTGTAGCACAGAGTGAGTGATTGGGGAATCATCTCCACATAGTTACAAAAACAGCTGGATGCAGCCCCTTCACATACTGCGGTTGCAGACATATTTGACTTCTTTTGGATGCAATGGATAGTCTTATCTGAATGGTGTTAGTTATGTTGAAGACTTTGACGCATATCATTCACCATCTGTCCTTCATTTTTTCAGCTCTCTAAAGTCACTTATAAAAGCAAAAATGGAAATAAATACGACACGAAAACAGCATCAGAAAAAACACTGTTACAGTTTTAAAAAATGATTGTTATCGCAGAGCCCACAAAGCTTAATTGAATGTCAGTTAAATGGGAATGATAAATAAAATTGAAAAACTAAATGTGGAAAATTGAGAATATTTTAGGACCATTAGCATTTGAAACTGGCAATCTGGTGAGTGGGTGTACAGGTACCTTTAGTTCCGTAGTAATACTTGGTCATTTGTGGTCTGATGCATGTTCAGGATCCTGACGACCCCACTAGCTTAAAGCCTGGGCGTGTTTGCTGCTGAAAGGAAGCAATCTCTGGGTTACATCCATTTTGTATCTATGCTAGAAGAATAATTATCACAATCATCTTACCTGGGGCTTCTAGAATTGACATACTTTCTTTACCACAGCAGGGTCAGTGCAGAGCTAAAACCTGCTAGGGTTAATTTTGGCAAGCATAGCTTTCTAAACCTCAGGGTTTCCCCCAGTGCTGTATAGGCCTGGCGGGCCGCCAGGCTTTTCTCCCCCCCCCCCCCGCCAGGCTAAGTGTCGCTTGTTTTTTTTATTTAAAAAAAAAAAAAATTCCATCACTCGCGCACATCAACAACACTTCACTTCCTCATTGAGCCCCGATCCCCAAGCAACCCCATCCTATTGGTCCAAACAGTCACATGTCCCACCCTGACCCATTCACTGACCCTCAGACATCAGAACGCTCCTTCAACACAGTGTTTTACTGAACATACGTCCCCTTCACTGACCCTCAGACATCAGAACGCTCCTTCAACACAGTGTTTTACTGAACATAAGTCAAAACCAAACATAAACATAAACCTAGTCAGTTACACTATTAGGCTGCAGCTATTTGGTTTTATTTATTTAAAAATAGGGTACTTCTTATTTCATACATTTTCCACAAATATGGGGAGGACTCAAATAGCCCTACAAAGTTCTGTGTTTAATTTATTTCAAAGTAGGCCGACACTTGCCTGTGTATTTTGTTTGTTTGTTATTTTGTTGTATTTTGTTTGCTTGTCTGTTTGAGTAGCTAGCTGAAAACAAAGAAGTAGTAGGCTTACCTTTTATTGGTAACCAAACTGTTACGGTTCATTGTTTATGAAATAAGAGGCCTGACTGCTATGTTCACAGCAAACTTGAATTTTTTTTAATATTAAGTACGGCTGCCACTAACGACTATTTTTCTATCGATTAATCTGACGACTATTTTATCGATTAGTTGATTAATCTAAACGATTAATTTTCCTCCAAAAAAATCAAATTGACCATTTCAATTCAGTTAATTTTATTTTGCTAACAACAAACTGTATGTCATCGTATAATGCTGCACCAGACAAAATGTAAACAAAGGCTCAAATATTAAAGTGCAAAACTGTAGGTTTAAACTAGCAACTCCAACGTGATAAAAATAAATAAAAAAGGCTTATAGGGCTTATAAGTTAAGACAGCAGTGCAACTCAAAAAGATATCAAAGTTTCTATTTAACCCCTTATCAAAATAAAAAAGTTAGGTCTGCATATTAAACAAAGTGCAACATGTTTAATATTCCCCCCGCTTCTCTAGCAGCCCTACCACCAGGCTTAGCAAGTTTTCTGGGGGAAACCCTGAAACCTTGAAGGGATAGTTCATCCATAAATGAAAATGTACCCGTTATTTACTCACCA